>NC_133769.1:45582785-45664942 GCF_003597395.2 Chelonoidis abingdonii | reverse complement strand
GACATTAGGAAAAAGTTCCTAAGTGTCAGGGTGGTTGGACACTGGAATAAATTGCCTAGGGAGGTTGTGGAATCTCCATCTCTGGAGATATTTAAGAGTAGGTTAGATAAATGTCTATCAGGGATGGTCTAGACAGTATTTGGTCCTGCCGTGAGGGCAGGGGACTGGACTCGATGATGTCTCAAGGTCCCTTCCAGTCCTAGAGTCTATGAATCTATGAATCTCTCAATCCTAGAAAAACTCTGCCATGGAATGAGATATGGCATGTTGCATTTCAAGGGGATTGTTTTTCTGAAGAAAAGTAAAGTTTTTTTGTTTTAAACTGAGCTCAGAAATGGAGGCTACATAATTGTGGAAGTACTGTCATCCATAACAAATGTAAATATTTAATACATGACATACAGTAACCATCCATCCACATACTGTATTCTACATTGCTATCTCAGAGACAGAATATAAAATTTCAAAATCATTTGTTTGCAACATTTTGGTAATGTTGTAATTGGAACCCATATCATCTGTGTCTCCCTTCCTCACATATGATAGATGCAGAATGAAGTGGGTTTTTGAAAAATTATTGTACACAAAGCTGCCACGCAGACCTGGAGATCGGTTATGTTATCTTTATTTTAAATATTGTGTGCTAATGTAGGGCTTATTAAAGTGAGAGACTAATGGCATTGGAATATATAGCTCCCCCCGCACCTATGCTCTTCATTCCTGAACTGCACTGCTTTATGCTATTACAGTACTAGGGCTTCCTTGAGCACCTACTACCAGTCATGCCATATTTGTGTGCTTTGCCATATGTTGTGGTTCTATGATATAGACCAATGTCCACCAACAAGCAGAATGAGACCAGCCAGTGAATGTTTCTTGAGCTTAAGCCAACACGAATCCCCAAAATAAATAAATAAAAGGTGAAAGGCCACTGTTTTAAATTACTTAATACTATCCCCATCGCTAATGTCCTAGTCGTACAAACACTTATGCAGCAGCTTAACTTTATCTTTGTGAGTCATTCATCAAAGCCAATGGAGCGGCTAATGTGTAAAGTTAAGGACATGAATAAATGTTTTTTTGCAGGATCAGATCCTAAAATGGCTTATTTTCAGGTCTGGCGGTGTTGACTCTTAAAAAGGTAGCTCTCAGCTTACATCTGAAGTTTGGCAAATATGTTATAAATTAAAGCATTTTAAAAATGCTTGTCTCCCTAATCTGGATGTTGTTTCTATGACATAACTCCTGGTTTAGTTCTTTTCAACTCTGATACGCACATCTTTTCTATTTCACACACCTGCATTCTTTGACTTATACATTTTTTTCAACCCAGCTTGAACTTCTGCATGTGCCATTCACTTCTGTGTTTTTACAATTTCATTTGCACATTTTTACATATGTACGGTACAGTGCACAGTGAAAAGTGAAGGACAGGTGTTAAACCTGAGTCCTATGAAAAGGTACATAGATATAAGAGGGAACATTAAAAACGAGGCCCCTCTCTTGGTTGAAAGACAGCCTACATTTATACAGCTGACCCCTATACTCACGGAAATCAGTGGCAAAGATTTCACTGATTTCAACACTGCAGGATCAGACAAAGCAGCACTTACTACTACATGTTTACTAACTTCGCAAATTGTTTCAGATAGCTTGCAGCTTCTTCTCATTAGACTATTCTGATTTACAAAGGAACACCCTATTTCTGCTGCTGCATACCAATTCTCATAAAACTAGAGCACTCTCACTGGGTGCCCCTCATTCTTGGCAGCTTCTTTACATGGTGAATAATACAGTTATTTTTATGTTTGTGAATATTTATACATAAGGTTGTTGTTGTTTTGCAGTGAGCTTGACCCAGATGAAACACAAGTAAAAACCACCAAAGCTGCATGGTATGGTTCCAAAACCTGCGACTTTCACCTGCTGACTATGTGTGTGTGGATTACACTACTTCACAAAATCAATATGCTCTAGGTGGTGCTTGTGCCTGGCACTTCATGGTGAACAAATATTAGATAAGACAATACAAGTGGCACAATCCCTATTGATTTTCCTTGACGGCACAGAATGTGACAGCTGTAGGCATGGTTAACGCTTACCAACAGCCTCATCTAACGTTTCAGTGCTGGTTTATATGTGTACACTTGTAAGTGTTCCATAAATTTCATTAAGGTACCAGACACTTTTCAAGCCATCTAGATAAAAGATAAAATACTTGTAATGAGCTGCTTATTTGCACATAGCCCTAGTGGGACAAAGGGGTTAATAGATTTAATCTTGATGAGGTGTTGGGAGGAGTTCACTGTTTGCTAAAATTGGTTATTTTTCTTGATGCACAGGCATGGATGGATAGATGCATTTAAAAGAAGTTTAAATAAACAGTGGCCAGCATAAATATTTCTAGTAGAAGACTGCATTGCCAACCGCAGGCATTTACAAATCATGAGTCAGACCCCCAGATATCATGAGGTTGGCTTAAAAATAATGAGATTTACAAAATAATCCGGGTTGGGTTTTTTAAAATTTGCCTTCTGTTTTTTGAATCTTTAGGATTCATGTTTTCAAGGCTTTCTCCACAACCATAAGGCTTAGAAATGTACTACTTCTTTTTTCAAGTCAAAGCTGAGATTCTCAAGTAATCAGATGAAACCAGGAGCTAGAGACACTCTAAATAATATGAAACTCATGATAAAAGCACAAGAGTTGGCAATGTTGAGAAAATGATTTCATTTCCCTGTTTCTTGTTTATTCAGATAATGTACAGTTCTCAATTCCTTTCTAGCATCTAGCTCAGAGACTCTTACTCCCCAAATTACGGCAGTTTAGAGGAGTCATGCAAATGACACAATTAAGCTTACGGAGAATAAGCGGCACACAACAACTCCATGGCTACATCTACCCTACAGGCAAGAGCTGTGATTCCCAGCTTGTCTACACATAGTCGCGCTAGCTCATTGAGAGCTAGCGTGAGCATAAAGAGCAGTGTAGCCGTAGTTACTCGAGCAGCGGCGGCAGCAGCATGGCTCAGCCATGCTGAGTACATACTAAGAGGATTCAGGTGGGTTGGTGCTTGGCATGGCTAACCTGTGCTGATGCTGTCCATGCTACCGCAACTACACTGCTATTTATACTTGCTCTAGCTCCCACTGAGCTAGCGTGAGTATGCGTACATGGCCTGGGAATCACACCCTTCATTTGTAGTGTAGACCTAGCCCATGAGCGCAACATGCTGACTGAATTATGACACACACAACCTCTGAGGTGAAATCATTCCCATGGCTTCTCATGCTAGTAAAGGAGAGTGACAATAATATGATGCAAGATGGAGGTTCCAAGGACTTAAGGAAAAACATCATCAAAATGAACAGGTGGGGAAAATTTGGAGTGATCGATCCAGTGGGGGTCGACCGCTAAGCACTCTCCCATCGACTCTTGTACTCCACCGGAGTGAGAAGCGTAGGCGGAGTTGAAGGAGGAGCGTCAGCAGTCAACCTACCGCAGTGAAGACACCACGTTAAGTAGCTCTAAGTACGTCAACTTCAGCTATGCTATTTTCTTGGCTGAAGTTGCATAACTTAGATTGACTTAGCTCAACACCCCCTTCCCCACTGCAGTGTAGACCAGACCTTTAGGACCACATCTGGACCAACCACCATGCTTAGGCCCAGGTCATAATAGTCAGGAAGAGCCAAAGGAATTACTTGCAAGCATTCTTCTACAGAAAAAACACACCATTAAACTCTTAAAGATGCTCACAGTGGATTCCACCTGCAAGGTACTGTGCATACTAGTCCTGATCTTGCTAAGCACATGCTTAACATTAACTTTAAGCATGTGAGTAGTTCCACTGATTTCAATAGTACTGAGCTTTGTTGGACCAGTGCTAGACTGAGCTCTCTGCTTCTTAATAATATTTGGAAAAAATAAATGTTCCTCTATTCTTTATAAAATCATACTGGACTATCTTTACCAGATTTTAAATGGTCTATTTCTTTTCTATATTGCTTCTCATTTAAAAAAAAGAGTGGGAAAAATTATTTAGAAAAAGTAGTAACATTGCAGTGAACTTTAAATAACATATTTGCAAGATATTGATGGCTTCTTGCTCTGTGTGTATGTATACATGTGTGTGCGCACAAAACATCTTCATTCATACTCAATGTTTGTTAAAAGTACCTGAAAAATAAAAAGATTTGTTCTTTTTTTCACTGCAAGGAAAAGTGATACTACAAACTGTTCTAAGGAGACAAACATTCTTCCAGTTCAAGAGAAAAACTGAGACCAATTCACATATGGAGGGCTGCTTTCTTTCTTTCTTTCTTTTTTTTTAAATATTAGGCACAATTAAAGGTGAGTTAAGGCTTTGGTGGAAATCTAAAGAGCATCGGCAAATCTGAGCACTGCTCAGCTTTTGAATTGCTTTTCTACTTCTCAGTTCTTTTAAATGGTTTTCTATGGCAGGAACATTTTTCTTAATTAGTCACAGCTAATTAGTGTTCTGGCATAGACAAGTAATCAGAAATGTCAGAGCTGCAAGGCTACATCTCCCTAATCCTTTGATAGTAATTCAGCCTCCTGGGAGGGCCTCAAGCTGCGGTAAGTAGTGGCTGACAATAAGGCAAAATTAGGTGGGCAGCAGACCATTAGGATAGAAAAATAAAAAGCACTACCAAATCCTGCTGAGCACCATCAGGCAACTAACTACACTGCCAGATGAGGTGCCTGTTTAAGCCTGTGTTGTTAATTAGCTGATTCTACCAGACCTGCCACATATGTCCAGGTGCATCATGCAAAGATGTGTAATTCTGGGTTTGTGCCAAATGACAATTGTGTTCTTCTGCGATCACATTTCAAGAATCTGAGCAAGAAGTCTACATATTTCTTGAAGATTATTCTGAATTATCAAAGAAATAAGAAGATCAACAAGCTACAATACATTTGCTTGTTGAGTTTCTTTTGGGTAATTAGGTACGCTCCTCTCAAGTTTCGCAGATTTTAATTCACATACAGCTTCAGAGTCAAGTCAAGGCCTTTAACCAGTCCCTACCTAGTTTCAACTTGTCAGAGTCATCTTGGCAGATAACCTAGATCAAAAGTAAAATCTTACACTTGCAAATCATTACTTAACATTGACAATGATGATTATTAACTAAAACTAACTTGACAGGTAGTAATTTGAGAATGAGCAATTTTTTCAAAACAAGACATTAAATTTTGCTAGAAAAACACTGCTAAATACTAAATACTACATTAATGTTGCTTACTGAGACAGACATGGACAACACAGAGAAAAAACCAGTACAACAGAAAACTCAAAACTCACATCTGAAACACATTCTTACTCTACCAAATGTCACCAGGAAAATAAATGACTTTTTATTTACTAAGGAAAAACACAAGTTTTTAACTAGAGATCACCTTTGCAAATTATTATAAATGCTATATAAAAACATGCAGCTGAATTGGCCAATAAATTGTTTGCTTCTAGATACTAGCAGACATCATAAACACACAAATTAAACAAGCACTTCATTTCCACCCTTCAGCACATAATAAGGTACATGACATAACAAGCTTTAGAAATAAACTATTACCTCAAACAGCCTCAAGTACATCAATGAACTTATATCATCCATCCCTTTCTACTAACGGAAAAGGAAAATAATGGTTATGACATGGAAACATGATTAGTATTCAATTCAGCGTGTTGACATTATAACCAAAATAATGTGATCAATCAGTTTCTTTTGACAGAAAAAATTAAAAATAAATAGAATGATTGGTTATGACAGGTCAACAAAGTTAATGGCTTATATTTGAACATCTCAAATACAAAAAGCACAACAAAATACAAATAATAAAGTCTACGGAAAGCTGGGATGCTGAAACATCCCAGTCTTTCTAAATTTCAAAGAATACTCTATGAGTGCTTTATCCTTCATTTCTATTCCTCCAATCATTGTAAGTGTTCATGCATACATACACAGTGACCACCATAATAGGCCATGATTGCAAACACTTAGGAATGTGCTCACCTATAGACGCATGAGCAGTCCCACTCAATCCAATGGGACTGTAGGCCATATAGGAGCCTTTGGATAGGGTGACTCTATCCTGGGAAGCAGTGACTTTGAAAAACATTTGGGGATTGTGGTAGATAATCAGCTGAACATGGGCTCCCAGTGCAACTCTGTGGCCAATGGCAAAAAGAGTTCATGCCATCCTAGGATGCATAGACCGGGGAATCTCGAGAAGGAGTAGAGAGGTTATTTTACCTCTGTATTTGGCACTGATGCAACCACTGGAGAGGGTCCAGAATGGGACCAGGAAAGCGATTAAAAAATTAGAAAGCACGCCTTATAGTGATAGATTCAAGGAGCTCAATCTATTCATCTTAACAAAGAGAAGGTTAAGGGGTGACTTGATTACAGTCTATAAGTACCTACATAGGAAACAAATATTTGATAATGGGCTATTCAATCCAACAGAGAAAGGTATGACCTGATCCAGTGGCTGGAAGCTGAAGCTAGAGAAACTGAGACTGGAAATAATTTATCAATTTTTACAGTGAGGGTAATTAAACATTGGAACAATTTCCCAAGGTCGTGGTGGATTCTCCATCACTAGCTATTTTCAAATCAATACTGGGTAGCACTTTGGAGAAGAGGCTTAGATTTCAAAATGATCTTGATAAATTGGAGAATTTGTCTAAAATCAACATGATGAAATTTAATAAAGAGAAGCACAAAGTACTGCATTTAGGAAGGAAAAATCAAAAGCACAAATACCAAATGGGGATTAACTAGCTAGGCAGTATTACTGCAGAAAAGGATCTGGGGGTTATAGTGGATCAGAACTTGAATGAGAGCCAACAATGTGATGCAGCGGCAAAAAAGGCTATTACTATACTGAGGTGTATTAACAGGAGTGTCATATGTAAGACACGGGATTCTACTCAGTACTAGGGTGGCCTCAACTGGGGTAGAGTGTCCAATCTTTGGCACCACCAGGGCTGGCCTTCGGGAAAATGGTACCCTGGGCTAACTTGTATTTTGGTACCCTTGGCCGCCGCTACCTCTGTGGGCTCCTCACCCATTCCCCCTTCACTCCTGCTGCCCCCCCGCCCCGGCTCCCTACCCACCCTCCTTGGCCCCTGCTGCCTCCCTGGGCTCCCCCACCTCCTCTCATCACCCCGGGCCCTGTTGCCTCTCCCTTTACCATTGCCTTGAGCTCCTTTCCACAGCCTTGTACCCCAGACCTGCGCCATTTCTTGCCCCTTGATTACGGCACCCCCTGACTATGGTGCCCTGTGCGCTCCCCCACGTCACCCACCTGTAAGGTTGGCCCCAGGCATCACACTTTAAGAAAGATGTGGACAAATTGGAGAGAATCCAGAGGAGAGCAACAAAAATGACAAAAGGTTTAGCAAACCTGACCTCTGAGGAAAGGTTAAAAAAAAAAAATTGGGCATGTTTAGTCTTAACATAAGAAGACTAAGGGCAGACCTGATAACATATTTCAAACATTCTAATGGTTGTTACACAGAGGGTGGTGATCAATTGTTCTCCGTATCTACTGACGGTAGGGCAAGAAGTAATCAGCATAATCTACAGCAAGAGAGATTTAGATCAGATAATAGGAAAAACTTTCTAACTGTATGAATGGTTAAACACTGGACTATACTTCCAAGGGATGTTGTGGAATCCTCATCATTGGAGGACAGATTAGACAAATACCTGACAGGAACGGTCCGGATATACTTGGTCCTGCCTCAGTGCAGGGGGGATGGATTAGGTGACCTTCAAAGGTGTCTTCCAGCCCTAAATTTCTATGATTTATGCTTTAGGAACTATTTTGGGGAAGTCAGGTCAATCTGGATGATCACAGTGGTCCCTTGTGGCCTTGGAATCTATGAATCATGTACCAAAAGTTAAGTAAGTATGTAAGAGTTGGCAGGGTCAGGGCCAAAGTTCATATTTGCTAATAGTTACTACACTGTGTCATCTAACATATCACAGTGAGATTAACTGTTGGCAAATACTGACTTTTTAATGGTGTTCACTTTATGTACATTGTGACAAAGTTCCTCCTCTACTTTGGTGGGTCCTGCGCTTATTGGCGGATTTGTTCACCTCAGTGATCTTCCCCTCTTGTGGAACCCACAGTCTGGGTCAGCTCCTCCTGTGTCTGATCAGGAGTTGGGAGGTTTGGGGGGAACCCGGGCCCGCCCTCTACTCCGGGTTCCAGCCCAGGGCCCTGTGGATCGCAGCTGTCTATACTGCCTCCTGTAACAGCTGCATGACAGCTACAACTCCCTGGGCTACTTCCCCATGGCCTCCTCCAAACACCTTCTTTATCCTCACCACAGGACCTTCCTCCTGGTGTCTGATAACGCTTGTCCTCCTCAATCCTCCAGCAGTACACTCTCTCACTCTCAGCTCCTTGCCTTCTTGCTCCCAGCTCCTCACACACGCTCCTTCTCCTCTGGCTCCTCCCTGCCTGACTGGAGTGAGCTCCTTTTTAAACCCAGGTGCCCTGATTAGCCTGCCTTGATTGGCTGCAGGTGTTCTAATTAAAGTAGCTATCTCTACTGCCTTCTAGAAAGATCTTAATTGGCTCCAGGTGCCTTGATTAACCTGGAGCAACTGCCACTTGGTTACCAGGGTACTAGGGATTTGTTTAGCCTGGGGCTAACATACCTGTTTCTCAGTACTTTACTGTAGCCATCTGGCCTTGCCCCATCACAACATAGATATGCATATGGTAACATACATGAATTATTATTTCAATAATGAAAAAATAAAGGTGGTTATTGTTGAGTTATGAGTTTTTGTTTATGTTTGTGTGTGTGTGCGTGTGTGCGCGCGTGCATTTTTTTTTTTTGTTAAGAGAAAGAGAGGCCCAAATTTTAACCTAAAATAATGGGTAGACCTACATGGCTTTACCGGCTTTCTTTTGTCTCTCTGTTACTTAAAAAGGAAACTGTTTACTTAGCAAATTTACCACTAATGTGATCTTGACAACATCAGAACAAAATCATATAGTTGCTTACACTGGAAGCCTTTCAACAGGAAGCACCTCAATAGAAATACAATCTATACAATAGGCCTCACTGGAGAATGGGAATAGGATTATTTTTGAAAAAAGCCTAATGTCAACTTTTCCATTTTCAGATACACATCTCTGTGGATATTGCACAAATGATAAGAAATATATCAAACTGATAAGCTACCAAAAGAGGAGCTTGAGAGAGTTACATTTGCACAAAAGGGAAGAATTTGGATCAGTAAGCAGTGTATTTACATAGAAGCTCAATTCTTTGATGTGTGAAAATTTCATGTAATCCAATTTTGGTTTTAATCTACACACACTAGCTTCTCATTGAGTAAGTCTAATGCCAATTAAAAGTGCACATGAAACACAGAGTTATTCATCTTATCTTAACAATTCAGATCAGAACATGTATCTAAGTTCAACCACACTGGATTCTGAGAAATGCTTTTTTAAGGTCTCACTCCTACTCCCTTTGACTTTAATGGTACAAGGTCAGACCCTAGGAGGAAGTTGATATTACTGGATACAGGGTGCATTTAAATTATTTGCACGTGTAAAGTTTGTGCTTGGATAAATGGGAAACTCTCAAGGTTTATTCAGGGCTTCCCAAGCCAATTGCCTAATAGAATGTTTTTAATAAGGGAATTATGCTACTGTAATTCCATTTAAGAATTTAATTCTCCAGTTCACCAAGTACCACTTTGAGAGCCTTCACTGAAAGCAGGGAATGAAGATATTTAAAAGAAATCTTCACTAAATAAAACTTTTCAACAGCTAATTTTTAATCATTTTATAAACACAAGAGAATGTTTAATCAGCATAATTTTACTAATTAAGTACTGCACCCTGTTGCATCATATCAATATAAACAGTAGAAAGAGTTTGCTTTGTATGGTATAGTCAGAAACCTCGATACACTTGGCCCGATTCACCACTGCATTATTTCAGTTTTATCCCAGAGTAACTTCATTGAAACAAATGATTTCAGTGGAATTACACCAGCATAAAACTGAAGTAATGCAGTAGTGAATGAGACCTATGGCATATACACAAGAAATTTTGAAGGATAATTTTTCAGATTAAATAAAAAATAACCTTAAAATACCAAGGGCTCTGTCCTGCTCAAATTTGCATCTGTATCTGCTGGAACACAAAATAGCTACAAGCCTCCCTGGGTCATTAGCTACAGAGGTTTTACTCTATTCCAAAGAGGTATTTCCCTTTTAGAAACAAACATGCATTGGCATATTCTCCCTTCCCCCACCTGCCAGTTTCTCATCTGATGAAAATGAAAAAATATTTCAGTAGCAAAACAATCTGCAACTGTGGCCAGAAATAAATGGCTTGGGACAGCCAATAAAAAAGTTAATTAAACTAATTTTAATCCTTCCATAAAAATGCAGCTTAATAGATCTGTATATACAAAGGTTACATAGTCTTTGCTAAATTACTGACACCAATAACCATAATCTAATCCTGCTCTCAGTTATACTGCTGTAAATCCAAAATAATCTCATTGAAGGCAAGTTGCATTATATGGGTTATTCTAGATTTACCTCAGCGTAACTGAGAGCTGGATTTGGCTCCTTGTTATACTAAGTGAATATACACATCCCATAATGTTCATGTTTGTAATAATGTCTTTCTGATTTATTTCAATATGACAGCACTTCATCTCTCATGCATATACAAAGAAAAGCAAAGATGTAACTGGCTGGTGTGAAAGAGAGTATCTTGAATACATTTTTTTCTGCCTGAAAACTATAGTGTTAGGGACAAAGGGTGTGATTCAAGTCCCGTTAAAGCTAATAGAAAGCCTATCATTGACTACAACGAGAGTTGGATTCGGCCCTAGACATCTATTAAGTTTCAGAAAATTACAACTTAAGCAAGAAAAAAACTTCCCCTATCTCCCCCCCTAAACACACACACACACACAAAAATGAAACATATGCTTGCAGATTCAGTGCAATACCAAACTGAAGCAGAAGTTGCTAACACAGTTTTAGTGCTTTGTGAAAGCGCCAGCTGGATGGATGATAATTTTTCTACCCCTGCAGGGCATCAAAGCTTTTATAAAATCTTTCTTTTCACACATATTAACACTTAGGTTATTAAAACAGACGATACTTTTATTGTAAAACTGCCCAGGAATGTCTGAAAATATAAAGTACAAGAGATAAGTCTCATTTTGACCACCCAGTCTAACAAACAAGAAACACTGACATGACATATCATGGCTGCGAGTCTATGTTACAGGACCTTCTACAACTGCCACAATTGAAGTGTCATAGTAGAGGCTGTGAATTGCTGTTATGAAAACATTTGCAGTAACTTGCATAATTAAATGAAACTGCCAGAAAAGTTCTGTAAAATGCTGAGTAGATGGTACACAATAAATACATTTCAAAGTGAATATCACATTTCAGAATCAGTATTGTAACGGACTGTATTAAGCTGTCTCGAAGACATAGGATTACTTCCTCTGTTCAGATTCCCATATAATCAGAAGTGATTGCTCTCTCGATCCAGATTTCAAATATGTAACACAGGAATTTAGATTTTATTACTGTTTTTATGGGCTTGGTACTTTCAACACATATAAAACATGATCACCTCATACAGCTTCTAGTTCAGAGACACAGACAATACAGATCAGATGCATCACATATCAAGTGATGGTCGAAGCCTGAAGCAGTGGAGGTATCCAGACAGCATGTGACTGCAGGGCTTTGTGGATGAGGCTTGTGCAAGGAGAGATTTGGAGGACGAGGCCATTAAGAAGCAAAGGGAGCAGTTATAGGCAGATTGGGGAGGGAGCAAAGAAAGTGTGCATGGGAAAATTGGAGTGATGACATGGCAAGAGTGGTGTGCAGGGTTTTGATGGTGAGGATGAGAAGCGCACTTGAAATGTGAGGTCAACAGGTGATGTTGGGTGAAGTTTTGAAAATATGAGTCCTGTCTCTAAATAAGCATCAGGCTAACTTTAGGATTCTATATATTTGAAAATTGTGGACTAAATGTACATTAAGCTAAGTTCTAAAAGTTACTCAGCAAAAATGGCTCTTAGAAATCTGAAGGAATGTCGCACAGTTTATTTGTCTTCTTACTTTATCTGAAGAATAAGGTATAAGATTTGTTATTTAGGGAAAATACCTTTTCAACTGTGTCTTCATACACTAAGAACATCCATTGCAATACAATTCTGTTCATGGCACTTTACTTCAAAATCAAAAGGTGGAATGAAACAAAATTGCATATCACACAATGACAAAATGATAGACTAGTTAAAATATTAATCTTTGAACACTTTTGATTTACTCATTCCAACACAGACAGCTCTCATGCAGGAAATGCATACAATTAAGGCTATCTTTAGTAGCAGAAGACAACCAAATAAAAAAGCAGAACAAAAATAGCCAAACATCCTGACCTGCATGCTGAATGCAATCAAAATGCAACTTATCCCTTTCAGATGTAACCATGATGCCAGCATGCCTTGCAAGGGTAGTTACTTACATCAAACAACTTTTCTATATACATTTCCTCATTGACCTTTTCTCGAAGTATATCCTGGTTTTGCCGAACAAACATAATGTAGGTGTCTGCTAGATCCATTCCTGGTTTCTGTGGAAGAGAGAGACCATAAGAAAACTGTAATTCACTGAGAAAGGGGTTATTTTTAATCAGTTACGATTGTGAGATTATTAAAAATGAAAAATTATGTAAATATGTACCAAATCTTTGTTTTAATTAAAGTTGCTATTAACTTTGAATCAGACGCCATATTAAAGCAGGATTCGATATTAATAATTCCTAGCATTGTAATTTCATGAACATTTTTAGCCATCTATGTACACTGATACACATTTAGGGTGAAATCCTAGTTCCACTGATGTCTACAGCAAAACTTCCACTGAACTCAATGGAACCCAGATTTCACGCTTAGTGTTTTCAGTATTGCTTGCTGGATATGCCCTTTGGAAATTCTGAAATACAGAGGCACTAATACTTATGAACTAGTTAACAATGAAGGAAAAACATCAGGTTATATGCTCCTCTTGATCTATCAGCACTAAGGAAAGGTGGATGCAAAAGAGCAGGGAGAACATACTTTCATAATATTTAAAGTAATTTATATCCATACATTTATGAAAGATGACAACTTGTATGTGGGTATACAAATACATATACAATTTATATATCTAATGTAAATAGTTGAAAATAGAAATGTATGTATATTAAATATGAAACCAAAAAGATGGCCACATAAATCAAAATTATAAATCAGAAAAAAAAATGCAGAATCTCACGTTGCTGAAGCCCTCATACACCACTTCCTCGATACTGGCCCAGAAATTAGTTTCCGCCTAAAGAGTATATGACATTTCATAGAGATTAAGGAGTAGGAAGGTGGCTTTAGCTCCCCTTTGCACTCCTTCAGACTTGCTCTGGTTCCAAAGTGCAAATGAGAGCAGTATGAACTTTGGAGATCCAAACGGTCAGAGGCTCAGGTTTGTTTCTAAATATCTACAAACTTTGGCCTGATTCTGATCTCCCAACTGAAATAAATTAGCAGTATCTCTACTGAAGTCAGTTGAGTTACAATAGCATATAAAGCTAGTGTGATGGTATAATCTAACCCCATCTTCCCCAGGCCTTTGCACTGGCATAATGAGCAAAGAGGACTACCTTTTCCAACACCGTGCTGGACCCCAGAAGCAGCCAGCAGCGAGTCCAGCTTCTAGTCAGGGGGGCCACGGGGCGCCGTGAGCTGCCCCTGCCCCAAGCACCCCCTCCACACTCCCATTGGCCAGGAATCGGGCAATGGGAGCTGTGCCTGTGGGTGAGAGTTGCGCAAAGCTGCTTGCATGCCTTTGCCTAGAAGCAGGACCCACTGCTGCCACTTCTGGGGTGAAGCACGGTTAACAGTGTCAGGACAGGCAGGAAGCCTGCCTCTGCAACCCCGCTGCACTGCTGACCAGAAGCTGCCAGAAGTAAGTCCATGCCCTAGCCCTGAGCCCCCGAAACCTGGGACTCCTTCCTGCACCCCAAACTCCTCATCTTTGGCCCCACCCCATAGCCTGCACCCCCAGCCCAGAGCACTGACCCCCTCCTGCATCCCAACCTCCTACCCTGCCCAGAGCCCCCTCACACACCGCAAACCCCTCATCTCCAGCTCTGTTAGGTCAGGGGCATCAACATTTCCTTCAACTGGGTCCCCAGAAAAAAGGTTTGAAAACCACTGATATAGATCAGATGATGGTACTGAATGTTATGCAATTTATTTATCTGATAGTATGTCTTAATACAAAAAAATGTTTCTAAAGCACTCATGCTCCAATCCTTAGGACTGGCTGAGCTTTGCTCAGCGTACAGCTTCAGTGGTTGGGGAGGAAGGTGACTGTATGCCACCTTTTCATTTCCTGGAATACATTAAAGCAGCCGCATATTGGCTTTAACTTATACCAGTCTGTAACAGCTTCCCAGGGCTGTATTGACAGAGCAGCACAATGACCACAGCATACATCAGAATCTGTCTTTAATAGATTTTTAAAGGCCGATATTTAGCATATTTTAGAGAATTATATGTAAACCATTTATATATTAAAAAATACCTTTACAGAAGATTTTGAAAACACGGCTATTTTATTACGCTATCGTCGTATGGAATTATGTTTTTACCAGTCCTTATTATTATGTACTTTATTAGAAGAGGGGTATAATTGTATTTGTGCACAATGGCAATAGGACTTGCAGGATTTGTCTACACTACTGCTTAAGTCAATGTACGTCAAGTCAGTGAGGGGTGTGAAAAAGCTACCCCGAGCGGCGTAAGTTGCATCGACTTAAAGCAGTCCCTACGCTGTGCTATGTCAGAGGAAAAAGCTCTTCCGCCCACATAGCTTCTCCCACCTCTCGCTGTGGTGGAATAATTATGCTGACAGGACAGCGCTCTCCTGATGGAATAGCATGTCTTCACCAGATGCGCTAGAGTGATGCAGCTGTGCCGATGTAGCACAATAACGTAGACTAGCACTAGCACACAGAACCTGCTGTACTTTCAGAAACTGCAGCTAAGATCCCAGCGATGTCTACCACAATAACAGGATGCAACACTCTGAGAATATTCACCACTCAAGTTCAATTATCCAACCCCTCAAGACCATTAACAAAATCAGACATTCTTTGTTAAAATAACTCCTTTCACTGAATCTACCAAGGAACAAATCTAAGACAACCCAGAATAAGGGATTCGCTAATATATATGGAATTTATTATTTTTGCATAAATAACAGGGTCTAGGACTTCATTTTCCAATATATCATATTATGAATGAGAAAATGTAGCTGTAGAATTTATCATATAGACCAGAGGTGGGCAAACTATGGCTCATGGGCCACATCCGTGGGACCCTCCTGCCAGCCCCATAGCTCCTGGCCCAGGAGGCTAGTGCCCGGCCACTCCCCTGCTGAACTCACTCCCCTGCAGCCTCAGCTCACTGCACTGCTGGCGCAATGCTCTGGGCGGCAGCGCAGCTGCAGAGTCGCAGCCTGACCCGGTGCTCTGTGTTGCGCTGTGGTGTGGCTGGCTCCAGCGGGTGGCACGGCTGCCTGACCTGGTGCTCTGTGCTGTGTGGCGGCGTGGCTGGCTCCAGCCGGGCAGCACGGCTGCCTGACCTGGTGCTCATGTTTCAACATTATTAAAATGAATATTTCCATAAGATCATTTTGATGTTTCAAAAATTAATATTTCAGAATTTCCATCCCATGTTAAATTTCAAAATGTCAGCTTTTTGCCCTGATGAAAAGGATGAAAAGAAATTTCAAAATGTCAAACTTTCCCATGGGATGGAAATTCCATTTTCTTACCAGCTCCAGTTGTGAGTGACTTCAGCATAACCAGACTTCAATGAGAGTTGAGGACACAGCACCTTGCAGGATCGTGGCCAAAACGAAGGGCATTTGGGAAGGAGAATTCTATTTTTGCAGTTAGCACAAAACATCCTATTCTTAGACATTTGTTTCAATCACTTGTCTCATCAGTTTAGAAACTAAATCACTAAGTGAAGGATATTCATAACCTATAATACAAAACTATATACTTTCATTCAGTATACCTTTTTGAGACTGTTAGAAAAATATTTCAGCATTCCACAGACCGTAGGAACTTGCTGAGTCCTGACATGCATGAGACAGAAATAAAAAAGGTTCTGATATGGAGTGACAATGGGAAAATATTTTGAAATCTGTAAACTGAAAAAAAAAATCTAACAAATTAGGGACCCGTTATTGTTCTTGGGGTAATTTTTCAAAATACACACAAGTCTCCCATTGAAATGTTAACCTGTAACATTTCTATGATACATGCAAATTTTGCTTTCACTAAGTTAAGTAAAGAAATGTTTGTCCTGAAAATAGTCAAAACTAGAAAAAATAACATTTCCCATTAGCATCAACTCTTTCTTTTCCTTTGAGATGTTTATCTATTCTTGAAGCTGTGACATATGGGAATTTCACACCTAGTGAATATATTTTCATGTAGCTTGTGGCATGAGACTCTAATCATTAAAAGAATATACACAAGTAAGAGTTACTGCAACAGCTGGTGACATTTACCAAATACAATTACAGTTCTTAAAAACACTATCCTTTTTTAATGTGTATGCAGGGCAATTATTTCTGATAAATTGCTGAAAAAACATAATTTTCCTTTTAAACAGTTTCTACTTATAGTACAAATGTGTCTGGATCAGGAAGATTATAACTGGTTCAATGTTTCTTTATGGTAGGTCCCTCTGTTTTAAAAGCTGTGGCACACTGATTCGTGAACTCATTGAAGCCATTACAAGCTGTCCCTTTATTGCATGTCATTTGGGATAGGCACTTTAAACAAATTTGACTAAATCCATAATAAAATATATATTTCACTGTCTCCTCACACTGGGTATGTTGCATTTATTTGGCCTTCTTCAAATATGTGAAAGAAAAATATATATTGTAAACAAGTGACAAAACAGGATATGTCACTGTAAACTGTGTTTTTAACATAAATAGAAAAGTGTGTTTTTTTTCCCCATAGAGATGACTTCTTTCAGTTGAGCCATTTATATCAAGACATATCATCGCTCTCTTATTTTGGATTTTAACATTTAAGAAAACAAGGTGAATATCAAATTTGAAAATGTGAGAGAAAGATTAAGTCTCATAAGCAATCAGATATACCTTAAATGACAAACGGATAGTAAGTTGTATTTAAAGTAACTATAACATGCTATATAGCAATGGACATTTCAGTAGACTGTTATGAATATCAAATAGATTACAATGGTGAGCACTTTTATACCTGAAATATCAAATTCTCCTTGTATGGAACTCCTACTGAAGTCAAAGGAAGAGAATTACCCACATGCAATTGAGAGCAGAAGTTAGCCTGGTAAACTTAACTGAATAAGCATAAAGTTTTTTAATGGTCTGAAATCTTACAGAAAAGGAATAACATATTTTAGGAAAGACAAAAGCTACTGTACTGTTGTTTATTTAATTCAGAATAGTAGGCAGGATGTTTTGAATGATTAGAGATTGAAAGAGAAAGTCACAAAGAGATTAATAGAAAAACTAGAAAGACGAAGACATCAAATGAAATACCAGGAAATGAAATATTTTTAATAGGGTTACCCTGTCATTGGTTACACAAGTAACCGAATACAGTCGCAAGTGATTGAGTTTAAACAAGGGTGTAGGCTTCAACAGATTCTTTCTAGGGTTAATCACTAGTTAACCTGGCAAGATGAACATGCTGTTTAAAAAAAAAAAAAGATCAGAAAATTCCTTGTTAATTATATGCTGCAAGTGCTCTTACTTCCTGCTGCTACACCTAATCCCACAGGTGCAGATCGTTTCTTTTACCATTCACTGGTAGGTGGATTCAACTCCACAGTCATTTTTTCAGAGCAACAGATTTAGATACAGAAGAAGCTGCTTAACCTTTCACTAGAGGTTAATAATACTCCAGAAAAACATTGTAATGGTGCCTGTTTAACAACGAGACAAATTTATAAATACACTATTCCAGTTTCAAAGAGGATCCAGAAGCTACATTATAATTGACTTAATTTGAAAGCACGTCTTTTCCCTTAGAAAAGCTCACCTGCAGCAACACATCAGAAGTAATGGCATATTGTCTTCATTTCGGAGAGTTCAAGTGTTTACAGATGAAAGGTCTGCAACAAGTGCTACTTCTCCTAATGTTTCCCTATGGCTGGTGAGATATAACTTGGTTTTTGTGTTCTGCTTCTACAATGGAATAGCTTGTCACAATCTCAGTAGAAACCACACGTTTGTTAATACTTAAGTTATGTTGTTGTCACTTCATCATTCAAAAGAGATTGTTACTTAGCAGAGCATATTAAACATACCCATGTTTCTGGTGTTACTGAGAAAAAAATTAGTTTGATAAGGATTGGTATCATGAAAGTGTTCATTCCTCAGGAGCTTAAAATTGATGTCATACTATACCTGTCCAAGAACAAAATTCTTCTAATATTATTTTAATTCATATCTGAGTACTTTTTTGACTGAAGGAAGGCATTTTCAACTGAAGCACTCAGCTGCAAAGCAGCCATGAGCGGGAAGGGGGCTCTGGGGAAGAATATGGGAGCCCCATGTTAACATTCCACCACTACACTGAAGAGAAGGAAATCACTCCTCTCTGGATACAGTTAAATATCATTGCCAGAAGTGACTTATCCCCTGTGCTCATCATTAAGGGTATGTTTTAGTCACGGGTATTTTTAGTAAAAGTCATGGACAGGTCATGGTCAGTAAACAAAAATTCACGGTCCATGACCTGTCCATGACATTTACTAAAAATACCTGTGACTAAAATTTGGGCGGGGTGTAGAGGAGCACAAGTGCCGGCTGCCACAGCTCCCATTGGCTGGGAAACACAGACAATGAAAGCTGCAGGGGTGAAGCCTGTGGGAGCGGGCAGTCCAGAGTCCCTCCCGGCCCCTCCACCACCTAGGAGCTGCAGGGCCATGCCAGTGGGAGTCCCATCCCCTGGGACCCCCAAACCACCTGCCCCTAGCCCCCTTCCACACACCCAAACTGCTGTTGCTGGCTCAGGGGCTGCCTAGCTCGGCCACCCTCTGAGCCAGCACCAGCTACTACAGAAGTCGCAGAGGTCATGGAAAGTCACGGAATCCATGACTTCCATGACAGACTGGCAGCCTTACTCATAACTGTTTGGCTTTGGAAATGATCAGACGGCACCAAATGGCAGCAATTAAAAAAATTATTGTGGTAGATACCCTTGGAACCCCCTACAAGGTCTTCACTCTCCCCTGTTTCACTTTCACACTACAAACTATATTATCTGTGCACTTAATTAGTTTGCAAGATAGTGCTGCGCCCCTATGTGATTGTTTTTAAGGAAATGATTTTCCCCTACTCTTTCTTTGTCTTTTTAGATGGTAAGTTTTTCAGAACAAGCACTTCACCTTTTTTTATGTCAGGAAAAGAGCGTACCACGTTCTGGGTGCTACCAGAAGCAATACAAATAATGTATGCTACTTCTTTTTAGTTATTAATAAAAGTAAAAAAATGGTTACTCACCTTTGTAACTGTTGTTTTTCAAGATGTGTTGCTCATATCCATTCCAATTAGGTGTGCATGCGCCGTGTGCACGATCTTCAGAGAATTTTTACCCTAGCAACACCTAGTGGGTCGGCTGTGGAGCCCCCTGGAGTGGCACCTTAATGGCGCTGGATATATACCCCCTGCCAACCCAGTGCCCCCTCAGTTCCTTCTTGTCGACTACTCCAACAGAGGGGAAGAAGGGCGGGTTTGGAATAGATATGACCAACACATCTCGAAGAACAGTAGTTACAAAGGTGAGTAACCGTTTTTTCTTCTTTGAGTGCTTGATCATATCGATTCCAATTAGGTGACTCCCAAGCCTTACCTAGGCGGTGGGGTCAGAGTGAGACAGAACCGTTGAACCAAATGCGGCATCATCTCTAGACTGCTGTACTAACGCAGAGTGAGCAGCAAAGGTATGTATTGATGATCAAACCGCAGCTCTACAGATTTCGTGAATTGGAACCTGGGCCAGGAAAGTGGCCGATGAGGTTTGAGCCCTTGTGGAGTGGGCAGTAAGGCGTGGGGTCGGGACATCAGCCAAGTTGTAGCAAGCACGGATACAGGCCGTGATCCAAGAGGAGATGCATTGTGAGGAGACCGGTAGGCCTTTCATCCGGTCGGCCATTGAAACGAAGAGCTCGGTCATTTTCCTAAATGGCTTCGTACGCTCGATATAGAATGCGAGGGCCCTACAAATGTCCAGAGACTGCATACGTTAATCCTGCCGCATAGCATGTGGCTTTGGATGAAAGACCGGGAGGAAAATGTCCTGGTTCACTTGAAAAGCTGATACCACCTTGGGGAGAAAGGCGGGGGGAGGGGAAGGAGCGAAGCTGCATCGTGTCTTTATGGAAAACTGTATATGGCAGCTCCGATGTGAGGGCTCTGATTTCAGATACGCGTCTCACTGAAATGATGGCTACAAGGAAGGCTGTCTTCCAAGATAGATAAAGGAGTGAGCAGGTTGCCATTGGCTCTAATGGGGGCCCCATGAGCCAGGTTAAGGTCCCACACCGGAACCAGTTGTTGCACTTGTGGGTAGAGGCGATCTAAACCCTTCAGAAATCTAACGACCATTGGGTTGGAGAAGACAGAGGAAGCATGTTCTCCTAGATGGAAAGCCGAGATGGCTGCCAGGTGCACCCTGACAGATGATATCCCCAGGCCCTGATGCTTTAGGGATAGGAGATAGTCTAGGATGAAAGGTATCAACACCTGCAATGGGGGCATGTCATGCTGCTCCCACCAACAGAAGAAATGCCTCCATTTAGCCAGGTACGTGGCTCGAGTTGAGGGTTTCCTGCTGCCTAACAGAACCCGCTGCACTGATTGTGAGCAGAGTAACTCTGACTGAGTTAGCCATGCAGCATCCACGCTGTAAGGTGGAGCAATTTCAGGTCAGGGTGACAGAGTTCTCTTTGGTCCTGCGAGATAAGGTTCAGTCACAATGGGAGCGTGATCAGAGGCTCTGTTGATAACTCCAGGAGTGTGGTGTACCAGTGCTGCCTGGGCCATGCTGGGGCAACCAGAATCATACATGCTTTGTTCCTGCACAGCTTGAGTAGGACCCTGTGGACCAGGGGAATGGAGGGAAGGCGTAGAACAGCTGGTCTTTCCAGCAGGAAGTAGGAAAACATCTGATAGGGAAACCTGAGAGCGCTCCTGGAGAGAACAGAACACTTGGCACTTCCAATTGATGCGCGAGACAAATGGGTCGACCTGGGGAAACCCCCACCTCAGGAAGATGGAGTGGATGATATCTGGATGAATCGACCACTCGTGAGGCTGGAAGGACTTGCTGAGGCAGTCTGCCAGCATGTTCTGGACCCCTGGGAGAAATGACACCATTAGATGTATCGAGTGGACTATGCAGAATTCCCACAGGTAAAAGACCTCCTGGCATAGGGGTGACGACCGGGCTCCCCCTTGCTTGTTGATGTAAAACATGGCCGTGGTGGTGTCTGTGAGGACTGCCACACAATGGCCACGTAGGTGCTCGTGAAATGCTTGACACGCTAGGCGTACTGCCATCAGTTCTCGTACATTGATATGCAGAGTCAGATTGGATATGGTCCACAGGCCCTGTGTTTGGAGCTCCCCGAGGTGGGCACCCCATCCCAGAGATGATGTGTCTGTGACCAGGTACAAGGAGGGTTGTAGGGTGCGAAATGGTACCCCGCTGCACACCGATGTGGGGTCCAGCCACCAACAGAGGGAAGTCAAAACCGATTCCGGGACAGTGAGCACCATGCTCAGGCTGTCTCGACCTGGTCGATATGCTGTTGATAACCAGGCCTGAAGCGTGCAAAGCTGAAGTCTGGCATGCCTGGTTACATAAGTGCACAAAGCCATGTGCCCCAGAAAGCTGAGGCACGTCTTCACCGTGGAAGTCGGAAAGTTTAGGAGGCTGCCGATGATGCTCACCATCGACTGAAAGCGTGCATCCAGCAGGAGAGCGCGGGTGAGTCTGGAGTCCATGACTGCCCCAATAAACTCTATTCTCTGGGTTGTTCCAGAGTCAACTTTCCGTTGTGTTTAGCAGGAGACCCAGCCGGCAGAACGTGCTTAGGGCGAATAGAACATGGGATTGACCTTGGTCCCTGGTTTGGCCTCGAATGAGCCAGTCGTCAAGATATAGAAACACCTGGATCCATTGACGAAGGTAGGCTGCCATGACGGCCATACACTTCGTGAACACCCTGGGAGCCGTGGACAGGCCAAAGGGAAGGACAGCAAATTGACAGTGTTCGTGATTGACCACAAAGCGAAGGAAGTGCCTGTGCGGCAGGTAAATCACTATGTGGAAGTACGTGTCCTTCGTGTTGAGGGCAGCGTACCAGTCCCCAGGATCCAGGTAACAAATAATGGTCCCCAGTGAAACCATGCGGAACTTCAACTTTACCATGAATTTGTTGAGTCTGCGCAGATCTAGGGTGGGTCGAAGCCTACCCTTCGCGTTGGGTATAGGAAATAGCGGGAGTAAAAACCCCTGCCCCTTAGCTCCCTTGGAACCTCCTCGATCGCTCCTATGGACAGGAGTGTTTGGACCTCCTGTGTAAGGAGTTGCTCATGAGAGGGGTCCCTGAAGAGGGACAAGGAGGGAGGATGGGACGGAGAGGAGAAAGAAAACTGGAGAGAATATCCGTTTTCCACCATGCGAAGAACCCACCAGTCTGAAATTATACGGGACCACACATGGTGGAAATGGGAGATAATCTCAAAATGGAGGGGAAGGATCCTGGGTGGTGACTAATACGCCGTCCTCAGGCGCACCTTCACGAGTTTTGCTAAGGCCCCGCCGATGGCTTGGGAGGGCCTTGGTTCTGACCAGGTTGGTGGCCGTTGGATTTCTTTCTACCACCTTGTCTGCGTCTTCTATAGAAGTCCTGCCTCAGATGAGGGGGAGGGTAAAAACTTTGAGGCTGCGGCTTAAAAGGCTTGTGCTGAGTCACTGGGGTGTGCATACCCAGGGAGCGCATGATAGCCCTGGAATCTTTCAGGCTCTGTAATCTAGAGTCCGTTTTATCTGAGAACAGGCCCTGCCAATCAAATGGCAGGTCATGCAGGGTCTGTTGCAGTTCTGGTGGCAGGCCAGATACCTGCAACCAGGAGATGCGTCGCCTGGCTATGCCCGATGCCAGGGCCCTAACTGCAGAGTCTGCTGCATCTAAGGAGGTCTGTAAGGAGGTCCTAGCGATCTTTTTGCCTTCCTCCAACTAAGGTCCCAAACTCGTCCCTGGACTCCCGCGGAATTAACTCCTGAAATTTTCCCATGGAATTCCACAAGTTATAGCAATACCGGCTCAGGAGTGCTTGTTGGTTTGCGACCTTGAGCTGAAGACCCCCCGCCGAATAAATTTTGCGCCCAAACAGACCTAGACACCTGGTGTCTTCTGATTTGGGTGCTGGGGCCTGTTGACCATGCCATTCCCTTGAATTCACCGAGGACACCACTAATGAACACGGCTGAGGGTGAGTATAAAGGTACTCATACTCCTTGGAGAGGACAAAGTATTCCTCTCCACTCCTCTGGCCGTCGGTGGGATAGAGGCGGCGGTCTGAGATATTGTCTTGGCGTTGGTCTGGATGATGTGGATGATGGGCAATGCTAATCGGGACAGGGCCTCTGCCGAAAGGATATCCACCACTGGGTCCTCCAACTTCACTACCTCCTCCACTTGGAGGTCTACATTATGTGACACCCTACGTAAAAGGTCTTGGTGGGCACGAAGGTCTATCGGGGGAAGACCCGAGGCTGTTGTCCCTGCCACTGCCTCGTCTGGAGAAGATGATAAATATGCCACAGGGTCCAGAGGGTCCTGTGGCAGATCGTGTAGGGAGGAGTCCTGTTGCCCAGGATCCGCTACACCTGGGTCTGGGGCCTGTGCTGGGGTAGGTGCAGCCTCTTCCATACCCCCCGAATGGGGATGACTTATGGTGGCTTCTGGTACCCGGGGCTCTGAATGGGTTGAGTGGGAGGCCCCTGATGGAACCCCTTGGGCTTGTTGGTATGGCCACAAGGACCATTGTGCAGGATCTTGATTAAGGTCTTGGACTTCATCATGCCACTGACCCACATTATCCTTGCTCTGGCCTGAAGCTGGGTAAGCCGAGTGCGAGGTACCCTCAAGACTGCGACGACCATGAGGCAGAGCACAAGGACCAAGGTGGTGTGGAGCGTGTCTGTGTCAACTCTCTGGGTACGGTGCGGACCAGTACCGGGTCGCTGGAGAGAGGTGGCGGCGAGGCGTCGGGGAGCGGTACCGGGGTCGACATTGATGATGAAAAGACCTGGATCGCGATGATGAAAGTCTGTGGGAGCAGTGCCGGGATCGACTTTGGGAAGGCGACTGGCACTGCGATCGGTGCTGGGAGCGATGTTGGGAGTCCAAATGGTACCGCAGCCCAGAGTTGTGCCAAGAGATGGACCGGAGTTGCGAGTATGACCGGTGCTGCGAGTACGACTGGTGTTGGGACTGCGAATGGTGCCAGGATCGGGAGCGGTGCTCCATCTCCACGCTAGGAGATGGCAGATGTATTAGGGTAGGCTTGCCCCTAGACAGTATAACAGAAGTCAGAGGCGGTGCCACAGTCTGCGCCAGTGCCGGCTCTGTGAGGGCAATGAGGTCTGTCGCTGTCACAAATGTCTTCGGCTTCGACAGAAGCTGGGGCTCAACCACAGTCTGGCTTGGGGAGCCAGTGTGCACTGGACTCAATGGCTCCTCCCTCGGTGCCGGAGTCAACTGTGCTGATATCAGCGCTTGTACCTTCGGTCACTTTGGTGCCGGATGCGACTCCGAGGTTAGCAAAGGGGTGCCGGCGCCTGTTGCTGCAAGACAGTCACCTCCAGCTTGCGCAGTCTCTTCTGTCCTGGAGACAGGGAACGGCGCTGAGCCATTTGCTCTGGACGTGGTGCTGGAGAAGTCTGGTGCCGCGGGCCTCTATCCAAGTCTCCTTGATGTGCCGTACCAGAAGCCACTGCCAGGGCACTGTGCACCGACGCGCTCGGTGCTGGAACTTAGCGTGCCAATAGGGGATCCGGGCTCAGGGCCACCTCCATAAGGAGCTGCTTGAGCCTTAAGTCCCGCTCCTTTTTTGCTCGAGGTCTGAATGCCTTATAGATCATACACTTCTTGGCCTGGTGAGACTCCCTGAGACACTTCAGCCAAGAGTCGTGGGGGTCTCCCATTGGCATAGGCTTTGAGCAGGTTGAACATGGCTTAAAACGCAGAGCCTTGGGCGGCAGCAGGGAGGAACGGGGAGGATCCCTTCCAACCTGCTAAACTTAACTACAAGCCTAACTTTATAACTATAACACTATTTACACTATACTAACTATATATATTATAACAACTAGAACAACGATCTAAAACCGGGAAGCAAAAGTTAGGGAGAGTGGAGGACAGCTATGCTACGCTCCACAGTTCCAACATCCATCACGAGTGGTAAGAAGGAACTGAGGAGGCGCTGGGTCGGCTGGGGTATATATCCAGCACCATTAAGGTGCCACTCCCGGGGGCTCCACAGCTGACCCACTGGGTGTTGCTAGCGTAAAAATTCTCCGACGATTGTGCACGCGGCACGCGCACACCTAATTGGAATTGATATGAGCAAGCACTTAAAGAAGAATAAACTGCTATCAGTGCCGCTACTATTCTCAGTCCAGGGCTTTCAGCATATCTTTTTGTTGTTGCTTTAGCTAGTGCACTGATGCCATGCCCGTGACCCATAAGTGTTTCTTTGTAAAAGCCACATACTACAAATATTCAATGCTTCCAAATGCAAATTCCCTGTGACAAGATACTCCCTTCCCTCTCCTTCAAAAAAGGCTTTCTAAAATGGAAAGAATAATTTTTGTAGTTGTTGATTTAAGCAGGAGAGGAAAAAGCAGGAGATGGTTCATGGCAGGTATGGATGAAAAGGGTTTGGTTGGGTTATATTTTTTCCTTGAAAAGTTGAATGACTGGAAGAAAAGATTGGCAATCAGGAGACTGCTGAAGATATACAACTCAAAGTTAGAAGTTAAGACCTCAGCACATCAGTGATGTACAGGAGAGAATGCAGAATTATTTTGCTAACCATTCTTAATGCTGCCTTAATGTCAAAGACCGACAACTATATCACAAACAGGGAGTCAGATATTTTAGCATCCCAAAGCAGCTACAATCCACACATGAAAGAGGTACAATAAAACAAACAAAAACCATATAGGCATCATAATAATATACTGACCTCAAAGATTGCTTGTTTAGTTGCTTACACAAATTTCAAAGGCAACTAAATATATAGTTTAGTATTTGGACCTCAATGTGTCACACAGGAAAGAACTGAAGGTTGGAGACTGGACCACAGAAAATAGGGTGAGTAGTAGCAGAAATGCTAAAGACAAGTAGTAGCAGAAATGCTAAAGGAACAAGTAAAGGAACATCTGGAAGAGAGGCTTCCAGGCTATCACTGCATCTCTGGATTTCTCAGCTCTTTCTTTACAACTGCAACTCAACTGTTAAAGACTCTGCAAATTTAGTAAATTCCTGAAAGGGGCCAACTCGTTACCCACACAATAGATTATAAACTATTTTCACTTAGTTTAAATACCAAAGCAAAAAGTGTCTAATTTCTTAAGACAATGTGAAGCAATGCAGAAAAAGACTGCAAAACAGCACCTATTGCTAAGGGTTCAGTTTGACTGGAATGTTATTCTATTACATACGTTGAAAGGAAACCTGAACGTTCAGTAAACTCAGTGTCTGACTATATAATGGAGGACAAGCTGGGAGTAAAATGTTGCACTGATTTATCATTGCTGGAGTTTTATTACTAGCTTTGTTAATACTCTCTACCAATTTAAGATGCTAAACAGTAGATATAAGTATGTACCTTTAAATTCATAACCCAAACATATCCAGTTCCAGTCAACTCTAGTAGGCCAGAGTTGGTATGTAGGGTAGGCCTGTTCAACAAATTTTGGAATCCCGAACCTCTATCTGCTGTGATCCCATCACTGCGTGTGGAGTGTTGTGGTGTTTTCTTGGCGTATCCCATCATAGTTGATGTATGAGTGTCAGTTTGTTTCAGTGAGTCTTGTATGAACATACACCAATGACGGATCCGCAGATACATCTGCATGTTGGGCAGATCTGGCCACATGTTTTTACCATGACCTAGTTTCTTCGCTCATGCTTCTCTCTGGCTTTTTCTGTTCTGCTGTTCTGGATAGCTTTAACTGCAGACCAACAGGTCTGCCTCCATCCTGATATATTGGGGGCAGCAACTTCCCATGCGCATCACTAGGTACACGGCCAGTCTTAGGATTTGCAGGGGAGGGTCAACTAAATGGGCTAAACAACCCAAACACCACTGATAATATAAATGTATGTGTATGAAATGATAAAGGTGGAGGGGAATCCTCAGGTCACCACCAGCCTCATGCTGCAGAAGAGGCATAGCCTCGTTTATTGTTCTGGGGGTTGTGCATAGTTCACAACATTTGAACTCTTGTCCTGAGACACTCAACCCTAGGTCCCTATTCAGAACAGAACTAATGACTTCAGTTGGGCTTAAGTATATGACCAAAGTGAAGCACATGTTTAAGCATTATCCTCAACAGGGATTTCCTGATTTGGGGCTCTAATGATCAGTCACATTTTCAGAGCAATCCTTGCAACCTAATGTACTAGATTTTTTTTTTTTAAATGAAAGCACAGATTGATACATCAACTCCCCAAAATGAGGTCACACAACTGCAGGCCTGAAAGGCAGGTATTTGAGGTTGTCAACCAGCATCTGATCATCTTCTGAAAGTGGTGAACCATTCAAGAGAGAGGTCTAGCTTTGCTGTGATCAGCACTAGCCCTAAGGGTGAAAGCTGACAAAGGTGTTTTCATGCTGCATTTGTGCTCCCCCAGTCCCTGAACTTCCGGAGACTGATTTTGCCATTGGTGTAAGTTAGAGAAGCCTCAGGGATGCTCAAATTTATAGTTGCCTTCAACAGCCCCCAAGGATAGCATTGAAAGATCACTGTATGCTCAGGCCACACAGCTCTTACACCCTGTGAGGACCAGAACAGGGTGGTATAGAACCAAGGCTCGTTAATTGATGAGGGAAAGGCCCCTCTATAAATGCTTCCCCTCATTAATCCTTCAGGATTCCTGGGGATTACAGCAGCCTCCTCGCTGGCTTTCCTGGTGTGACAAACTCCCTGCTGGCAAACTACCCAGTATTCTTTAAAACGTCGTCCTTTCACACATATTGTCCCTTGTCAAAGATTTCCCTTTCCTTCAGCTGCATTGCTCGCACAGACACTGAGGCGACTAAATGGCCATTCTGAGCTTTACATATCACCCTCGCTGCAAAAGATTTGATCAGAGGTAATTCCTGTGGCATCTATAAAAGATATAGCACTATAACGGAGAGATTTATGTTCTGCCATGTAGATTGACCTAGAGGCTGCAGTAGTCCGAGCTGTTCCTGCTTCATGTAGGATGATGATAGGTCAATCTGACCCAGGGAGTGGGGAATCCAATGGACTCACTTGTGGCTCTTCCCTCAGCTCGTCCCCCACACCTAGTAGTATAGAGTCACCTTAGGGTGCAAATCCTGGCCCTATCCTGTGACCCACTGGTTCAGCTGCATCTTGGTTTCTTTGTGACTGTGGAGATGGGGGGAGAATTTGGACCCCAAATAGAATTCAATTTATTATATATTTGAAACTACATTAACCTTAAAGCAGCATTTCTGGCTGCCTTGTAAGCCTCATGCCACTTTTTTAACCAATCACATTCTGAACATGAAGAGCGGGATTTAAAAGTGCTTAGTCTTGGCCCCACTCTACTTAAATTGAAGTCAATGAGAGTTTTACCATTGACTTCAATGAGACCAAAGTTAGGCCAATGCTAAGAGCTTTTGAAATCTCTTTTCCATATCTAGTCTAAATAAATAGGAGCTCTTTTCATTTGAACTAACAGAAGTCTACAAATTTCTAATTTTTTAAGAAACATCTTCTACAGGCATTTGTTGAGCTTCTGAAGTACCTTTCCAAAGATTTTATTTAGGCATTCCCCAAGCATGAAATATTGCCAGCATAAATGGTGTTTAATTTGGATTTGGTCTGAGGTCATCATTTTGAATGGAAGACACGTTGCATGTTTTCGATAAAACATAGGGGGTAGTTCTAAGATTCAGAAAAAGAAAACACCAGACAAACAAAACAAACACCAAGAAATAATATTGAGACAGAAATGCCATAATTTGTTACAGTATGTGCAAGTTAGGCAGAAATATAAGACAAAGGTAATGAAGTAACCTAAAACAGTTCCACAAGTGTGGTAAGGCTTTTCCTTTTATTGAGGCTTTCTGGTTTGTTTGTTTTTTGGGGGGGGGAATTTGTTTTTTAATTTTATGAATTATTGTACAAAGGGACTTGTAGGCATTAGATTTTTGGGGTATAAAACTGTTTAAAGGATTTCTCCCTGCAACTTCAGATATATTTGCAGTTCTTCTGTAACTTGTACTTCTTATTTCTTGTAAGCATCAATAAAGACATACCATTTTAAAGAGGTATTATTAATATTAGGCTAATCACACTTATTATTATGTTTCTCAGATAACTTTTATGCCTGTTTCGAAAAAATATTTAAAATATATTCAATGGACAATAAATAGAGCAGCTGACTTTTGTTTCTACATTAAAAAGAGCTTAACCAACATCCCTTACTCACATACGTAACCCTTACTCATGTATGTTGCATGTAGTCTCAATGTAGCTGCAGGCATAAATAAGGGTTACTCATCTGAATAAAGGCTGTAGGATCAGGCTTTTGTTTACAAGTATGGAATTTATCAACAGTGATGCCTGAGGATGATGCTTGTACATATAGTATCCAATTGTTTAAATGTAACTGATCATACTCGTACAAACAATATATCATTTCAAAATGATGAAATGTCCCCTATGATCGAGTTCCTAGGTTACAATTCTCAGTCTTCCCACAACTGAAAAAGTGCATTGAGAATAACCTTTCTAAGTTTTGCTTTGAGAGTTAGCTGTTGCGAGAGGGAAATGAGATGCCCTCTAAGGGTTATGATGACTGTTTAACTACTCTGTGTAAAGCTGTGGTGAACCTCTATGAGAGGTCATAATGACAACAATGGAAAATGTAAACTAAGAAAAACTACATCTATTTGTGGATTGTGTCTAATACTAGAAAAAAGTGAAATTTTAAAAAAAGTCATACTTACAGGAACATCAACATATTTTGCAGCTGCTTTCACCTTTAAAAAATTTAAAAATAAGAAACAAATACTGTAAGTGGTAATTATTAGGATTATATGTAATGTTAAAATTAATAGTTGGTTAATAATTCATATACTTACAGTGAATGAAAGTATTGATGAGAAGAATGTACCTTCATCATACCTTGATAGTTTAGACAGCACACCTTCTAACACTGAAACAAACTACACAAAGACACAGTATAAATATTTATATACATACAGTGCCATGTTATTATTAAGGATGGGAAAGTGAATACCTTCTCCTGTTTGCACTCTGTAACAGAACTCTGTAGATTGAAAATCTGATCATTTTCTCCAACTCTCAATGAGCTGAAGTCACAAGAAGTACTTAGTTTCTCAGTTTCATCTATAAACAAAACTGATGGAAGTCACTACTTTGAATTGCTTAAAACAACTCAGAAATAGGGGGGAAAAGCAAATCAACCAACCAAGCAAACAAAAAACAAAACCCCACTTCTAAAGAATGGCTTTCTGTCTTGTACGACTTTATTACCTCCAGAACGTGTGCTTAAAAAAAAGCACGCACTCACTATACATTTATTCAGAAATAGAAACACTTTTATTATTTTTTAAGACCACATTTCAGAATGTGGCACAAAAGGAAGTAGAAAGTTATGGGTAGCCATGGGAACTTCATTCATGCTGCTGTTGGAAATTGTTTTTAAAATGGCATGGTGGTAGGAATTAAGGATCAAGCACAATGGTTAAGTTTAAATGTCCTGACATGCAATATTTTTCTAACGTTTAAAAGGCAGATGAAATTAACCAAAGCTGATTTCACTGGTTCGTGTATTAGCACCACTGATTACGTCAGCACTGCTCTAGGAACAGTATTCATTACCAAACTACTACTGAAGAACCAGCTAAGAATCCAAAAATATAAGGCCTGAATCTTGGACGTACTATGATCACTTTGTTCTACTCTGCAATTGAAAAGAGACCATAAACCTGGTGGATCTGGCACTTGTGATTCTATGAGTGCCATGGCACAGTCATAGCATAAGGCCATCTTTGCCAAACACTGAGTCCTGCATGCAAATTTCAGGCATAATGTTTACATAGGTTATGAAAAAAATAACTTAAACCAAACTAAACAAACTCTCCACCTTCATGTATTAGATTTCGTTGATCATGTCATTTATGACATCATGTACAAGAAAAAAAGAAAATGTAACAATTGCTGAGAAAAAAATACACACACAATGTAGCTCCATTACTGCTTAATTATTGCATACGTGCATGCTCACTGGTCATATGTTAATTGTCTCATGACATATGTAAAGAATGTTGTAAAAAGTCACTGTCTGCTGCCTAAATACTCATTCTCAGAACCAAGGAGTAGCTCTTTAAGAGTGTCAGGACAGAACAAAATTCCATCTGGCATGCTGTTAATGGGCAGTATCACGGTGTCACAACAGTGTCACCTTCCCTTCTCCCTATGAGAAACTGAGAGCATCACCTTACAATAAAACCTGATCCCAACAGTTCAAAGAGCAAGAGTAAGTGCACAATGACACTCATCACCTAATCTATTCATTCACATTTATAAATGATTAATCGTCACTGTAGGATCCAAGAGCTGTAGTTGGATTACAAATGCATTGGGCTACTGGAGGGGATGGAAGTTGTATTTTTCTCTGCTCTGAGTATAATTAGGGTCCTGGCCTTGCATGGGATGCCAGTTCTCTGCCTTGCTATTTATTACATGCCAGTAAATAACCATTGCTTTCACTGGTTATTTAGCAGTACTCTTACAACACTCATCTTATTCAGAAGGATTCTTTCTGCAAAATGTTAGTCAATAATATTCTGAAAAGACCCATTGCTGGAGGGACTGATCTCAGAAATAAACACCAGGCCCATGTTTTGAGCACAAACGTTATTAAAACCAGTATGTTAAAAGAATGCATTGAAATCCCAAAGAAATCCAGTTAAATACAAGGCTTAGATATGAGTCTGGTGATTGTGTCTTTAGCTGTTTCCTGTGATCTCTCTACATAGACCTGAGGGACTATATAAATACTTCTGAGTATCCTTTGCATTTTCAGGTCTTCTGGGGTTATCAGGATGAGACACTGAGATTGCTTTGTTTCACTGCTCTGTATTATTCATGTGATTTGTTTAACATTTTAGCATGGTAAATCTTTGTGAAATTAGCAATTTAATTGTTACTACGTGAAATCTCATTGAAATAAAAGGTATCAGCATCGTTTTCATTTCTGTAGGAAATTGTTAAAGATAAAAGCAATTAGTAAAAGGTAAATATTCTAATCAACAAGGTTTACTTCCCTGTCAAAAATACAATACACTGGTGATAACTCAAAATAGTGTGATTGATTAATACCATCTTTGGATCCAGAACATAAAAGAATATGGATGTTATAACGACAGCTGTTGGTTCTTGCTGACCAAGAATAACAATGATATATCAACTATGCTTTGAATCTTCAGTCTTTGTCCCTTGGAATGGAGGCAAGCAATACAATTTACTGATGTTACTGGGCATCTAAGCTCTGTATTCCACTAGGAAGAGATAGTTAGGCTTTCAGTGATCAGCCAATCACAAAGAAGATTGCTTCCCCCAAATTTCCTAAGCTTCAGCATCCTCTAACAGTATCAATGCTGCAGTAAAATGTATCTAAAAATTCTCTTCATATCTAACTGCAACAGCAATTGAAGTAGGCAATCTTAGGTCAAGAATTGCCAGGTTATGCTGTCAGGACGACATATTAGGAATTCATGACTGTTGCTGGAAAATCGTGAAAGACAGTCCATCTCCACATTATGGAGATGCTGTCGCTGTTCTATAATTAAGGATGAGTTTTGTGCTTAAAAAAGGGGATTCAACATCTTTGTTACATACAAAAAATACAGCATATCCTTCCCAAAATTACAACAATTTCTTTTACAATATAGAATTATTTTTTTAAGAATTTATAAGTAAACCCACTAAATAGGTTAGGGACAAAATTAATTAAAAATCTGACCGTTAAGAAATTGAGCTACCTTTTTCTGGTCTCATATTACCTTAAAAATGGAACAACATAGACTTCAAACTTCTCACATAGTTTACACTCAACTGAAATCTTGTGCATATTAACTATATTAAAAGAATTGTTCCTAAAGATAGGAATGACAGGAGATACTAGATATGGGTTTAATCAGGCTGCAACTTTATTATTAGACAGATGCCTGGGACTAACCCATGGATAAAATGTGTGCAGCGCAGGTGCAAAATTTATGTCCCTCCATCAGATTCCCTGCCGGGACCTTACCAACTCTAGCCAATTTTGGGGGCGAGGGGCTTCCACAGCTCTTCCCTATTTGTTGAAGTTCCTCCAGCAATTTCCTTGCTGGGATCTTACCACTTCTAGCCAATTCTGGGGGCCGGGGGGAGGGCAGGGGGCCTTTCTCCAGCACCAGCTCTCCCCGCCCCCAGCCCTTTTCATCCAGGTCCCTCCAGCAATTTTCTTGCTGGGACCAGGTCCCTCCCGCAATTCCCTTGTTGGAGCCTTACCGACTACCCCCCTCATAACAGGGGTTAAGGTGGACTATAATGATGGGGGGGTTGGCTCCCTGCTATACCAATCATAGGAGTCTCCAACTGTCCCTGGCTTGCTCAATTATCAAGAACCTCTCCTTAATTAATTTTCCAAGCCGTTTTGTTGTTCTTTTGTGCCTTAATTTATGGAGTACCTGCACTGAACATCCGCTATACACTTAAATAAAGAGTTGCGACATATGGCCTACCACCCGTCATGCCATGCATGGACAGAGCCTACCTGAACCTGCTGCGAGGAAGGTGAAACCCCCCCCACTGCACCTGGCCAATATGGTGGGAAGGGAAAAATTCCTTCTCAGTCCTCCTTAGTGTGGCGGCTAGCATAATGCCCACAGCAGATAGAGCTAAACACCTGGCATATTTGTAACCTATTTAGGGAAGGAGGGTGGGTACTGCCCAGCCTGTTCTGAGTGAAGAGGGAAGGGACCAGGCCTAACTGACCTTTTTAAACCCCTTATTCCTAGTGAGTATTGCTCTTTCAGCAGCTTTACATCTCCCCTCCTTCCCTAAACCAGAAAGCATTGCCTTCTTCTCTCAGCCAGCCAGCCAAAGTCCTCCCTGCTTAAGTGCAGGATGGCGATTCACTGGTTTCTCACAGTGGTGTTCTTTGCCTCCTGAGAGTTTGAGGTGACTATTTTTCCTGAGCACATCTCTCTTTCACTCAGACTGGGAACAGCAGCAGGCTGTGGCTATTTTTAAAGGAGGTAGCCTTAACTGTGCGCAACCTGTAGCCTCAGTCTTCTTCAAAACAATGATTTAAGACTGATATTTCATACCTTCAAATAATCAGAAAAATCAAATGGTATATTGTCTTTGTGTTTCTTGTTTCATGTTCATGTATGAGACTTTTAATAATTTAAAAAAACTAAGGAAATTCCCAGCCAAAAATATGTTAAGATGGAGCTAAGATTGAAAGTACATATCACTAAACTGGGGTAAAATAAATGACAGAGACATTGTAATTATCCGGCCTGGAAAAAACTGCTTTATATACCAAGAAAATCTCAAGAGTTAAGGTTAAATTTAAAAGAAAGCAAATATGTACTCTCAACCTTAAATCCATTTGAACGTAATTTTTGTTTGGGAGTATGTACCAGGGTTAGGAATGATGGAGCTATATTCAGCAAAACTGGTGCAAGCTTCTTGTCCTCTGCTGAAGAGTCACCCCTGCAAAAGGTAGGCAAGTGTTACAGCTGCTGTCCTGCAAGGGTTTATTGCCTGGAAGGGTAGATAATATCTTTGTCTTCTTCCAGGGCTCCAGGAAGTTAATTGGAGTGAGTCTGTAAAACCAATGAATTAGTAGATCCCCTAACTGCCCATGCCATGTCCCTTTCCTGGCTTGTGATATACACTCATGATGAGGTGGCTGGATACTTATGCTCCTGCTTTGATACTAAAGTTGTGGCTACTTTGTGTGATTGCAACCTAGCCACCTGGCAGAGGTTCCACCGTAGCAATCTTCATTAGTTTGTACTATATGAGTTTAGCCCATGAGCTAAAAAAAAAGCTAAGAAAGTAAAATGTAAAAGTTACACTCACAGGACATTAGCAAACAGGTTATGCTGCAAGTTTGACCTTATATAGGCCCTGATTAAGCAAGCACTTAAGTATGTGCTTAAATCCATTCTTACATACAAATGATTTACATGAAGTTGGTTATTTATTTATTTATTATCTGTTATATTATAGTAGCATCAGTCATGGACAAGGAGTTATACAAATATAGAACAAAAAGAAAGTTCCTGCCCTAAAAAGTTTACATCTAAGTATAAACCAAGAAATAACAGACAGTGTGGTCAGCAGTGGCCCCAACACACCAGCAACCTAACTGTTAAATGCTTTCCCGAACTGGAGCTGTAAAACTAAAATGAAATAATGATAGTAATATTTAGCACTTATATAGGGTTTTGCATGTTGAAGACAAGAAATAATAATTAACCAACCTGTTGTGTTAGAGAGTCTCCATTAGTGCACAAGCAACATTTTGAGGGTCACCTACTTGCCTTGCAAAAACCCCTATCTGCGCATGAAAATGGATATTTGTTCATGCAGGTTGGTTTATTACATTCCCAAGTACACTATTTATGTACACAGATTCAGGTTTAGTGAAAGAGTAGCTAAAAATTGGGATCTAAATGTCTAGTGGTGTGCATGCATGCCCTTTAACCACTTCAACACTGTTAAGAAACTAGAGAGAGAATAAATAGTCACTGTTCTCAGCTTACTTTCCTGTAAGCTAACATTATTTTCATAGCTGTGGGAATATTATCAATTATACTTCTGTTTTGGCATCAAAAGATGCAATGTAAATTGAAACTCTTGGTAAAGAAAACCAGCTATGTTAATTTCTGCCCCATCAAAATAGCAAGTAATTTGTCAAAGACAAAAAGATAAAATCTGTGGGAAAGAAAATCTTAGTTCAAACTTCTGTAATGAGTACAAATAAAGGAATGAACAACTTTAAATTCCACAATGTTTTAAATACTTTGCATGCTAGAATATTTTAAACATAGTTTCCAGGAATAAATATCGTGCTAGTGCATTAAATGTTTTAAAATGAAAAGTAGTTAAATATTTAACTTTCAAGCTTAGGACGAACTTTCTTACTAGAGCAAATTTTCTTCTTACGCATAAATCCAATACTTTTTCCATGATTTTGAGAATTTCTCATGTCACATTTACTAACAATAATAATAAATGTATTTTTATATAATAGCTTATTCTCTTTATAGATGAAGCCTGAGACAGTGGCCTTGAATATATCATAAGAAGTTACAGAAAAAATGTTAATGAGAGGTTGTGTGAGAGTCTTCTTTCCTTCTTCTCTGGGGTACTATATTACCCTTTTATAGCTTGTCTACACTAAACTTTTTATGGGAAATCACCTGCTGCTGCATTACCACTAGTGTATCAATGGCATCAATCAGTGGTATCAATGATATAGTGGTAAACATACCTGTGCCCCATCTACACTAGTGCTCCCATCATTGCTACTGCTGGTGTAGATACACCAATGACAGTGCATAGTGGGAGTTATCCCAAAAAAGGCTAATGTAGACACAGTGTTAGAGGTTTCAATTCCCCATCATCTTCAAATGACTATTTCATTGGCATACTTTTGGTCATCAGTTCATTTCAGAATGGAAGTATAATCCAGTGAAATAAAACTCACAGAATCCAGTTGTGCTGCCTGCAGCCTCAATAAACTTTCTTTAAAATAAACACAGATTTTGCAAATTTTTCTGCTTTGATTGGCTAAGTTACTCAGAACTCTCCTTCCATATGTCCACAACAAATACTGCCATCTCAGCTTCTGATTCCATTCTATATGCCCACCACCTGTCTCAAATATTAAATACAATTTAATTTAAAGAAGAATTACTTTTATGGGAGTTCTCTCTCTCTCTCTTTACATACAAACATTTACCAGAGAGATGAGTCCTCAGTGAGGACTAACTTCATGTAATGCTTCCACTTGTAAAGTTCAGCCATTTTAAAATTATGTATGGATCCAAAATATTTAAATCTCTTTACAAAAGGAAAAAAAATATTTTTGTGCCTTCACATAATCCAACCATGAGTGAACAAATTTTGCTCAAATTTCCAAAGGAAGTCCATCTTTGGCTTATGCCCAAGTATGAGAGATGTTGGTTAAAAGGGAAAAAATTTCAGGAAGTTGTGAGCAAGAGAAGACAAAGTCATAATGGAGGTCTCTATAGTATTCTTTCTTGGTTCCTCATTAATCAGTTAAGGCACCATATACTTATAAATCTTTTATCCTAATCTTGAAAAGCTGACACCTCTGGTATGCATTAGCTGTTTAAAGTGCACAGATGTATTTAAAACAGGAGAACATTTATTTTAAAAGCTAAATATCTTCCCAATACTATTTGCTGTTTTCTTTACTATTCGTGGAACTGTCTGTGGTTGAGGGTTTCCCCCCCCTTGCTACTGTGTATTTTGTGAAGCACTTTAGGATCCTAAGTGGTGCTAAAATAATAAAAATATTATTTAATCTTGCTGAACTTAAAAACATCTTCTAAGTATTTAGGATAAAGGAAAAGTGAACAAAAATGTTATTCAGATTTTTTGTGCGGCCCATCTCTAAATTGAAAAGTGATTTAAATAGTATTTAAAAGTGGACAGAAAGTTTTCTTTATGTGCACAATGAAACAAGGAAATAAAGACACAACTAATAAAGACAATGTTAACGTACTCAGAGATACAACGTTAATATACTCAGAGGTGTTGGTACTACTGGCTGCCAGTAGTCACGAAGGAGCTGCAATATAAACAAAAGAAAAACTACTCTGATTAGCAAACTACACAGAAAGCTTTCTACGGATAAGGGTCTTACCAATTTAATTCTGTAACATTTATGATAAATTGGGTGATCGATATTTAAAAATTATATTTGTCCAATCACACTGTAGAAAAAATAGAATGAAATGCATTCTATTTAAGGACATTTCTCACAGCCTGTGATTTAAAATGTGTTTGCCATTCTACTACAAATCAAAATCTAAATATGTTTACCTTTGAAACGAGAAGTGAAATAATTTCTTTAACAGTTTCTTCAATCAAGTCATCTATTTTTGAATGGTATTGTTGCTGTGTTTTAAAAGACAAAGAAATCATTAATGTGTATATGAACACAACACTTTTGTCATAAGTCATAAATTGTACAAAGCTGCTAACCCTGATAGATCAGATTCACTTAAAATTATCATTTTGAACATCAGAAGAACAAAACATTGAAAACGATCCACCCAATCAACACTTTCTTACATTCTGTGTTGAAAATTTTCCCATGTATACTGTTGAGTTAAGCAGCTAATAGGGTTATTATTTAGATGAATTGAGTTCTTATTCTTATTCAGGCGAAGGAATGTGAAGGATACTTTTTGTCTTCTCCTCTATAATTAAGGTGGCCATGTATTTTTTTTTTCTAAAGGATTGGTATAGCTGGAGAAGCAAAAGGACTAGAAAAAGATTTAATTAATACAGCATTTCATGTCTGACAACTCTCATTCATAAGTTATTTTAAATGTCCTCTAGAAATAAAATGAGCTCCCAATTGTTCATTTTAAAAGGGCCTTTTTGTCAGCTTAGTGAGCTGCAGTTTATACAAACCTTACATTATGCTCAAGCAAGGACAAAATTAAAATTTCATCAACAAAGCTGAATAGATGGTAACAAATTAATAGTCCACAGAAGGCATAATAAAACAGTCCTCATTCTCCATAGCTTTTTTCCTGCTTTTTCATGAAAAAAGATGTTTTTAAGTAGGTGCTATTTAAAATAAATCTGAAAGACTTTTATGCTTTCTTTAGATAATACTACAGAGTTCCATCCTGAAATTAACAGGAGCTAGGACTCCTATTCTGCTGTGAAGGGACATCAATTTAAATAGTAATTCTTCCTTTAAAAACATTTATCTGACAGCAAAGATTGTCCTCAATAGCCACTTCACAGAAAATGTGACTTGTAAAGACTAACCCTATCTTGATAATTCAAGGCTACTTGGAACAGCTAATAACATAATGCTTGGAGTAAAAGTACTGAGGTCAACATAAATATTAGCCTAGCTTAGCAGCTGCCAGATGAATAGTTTTCTAAGATGTAAGTTTTTGAAGGCCATTTTTCTTCTGTCTGAAAGTTTCCATACAAATCAAAACATTAAATTGGATCTGCTTAATATGCTCAGGAAATGATTTTCCAAACAATACTTACTTACTGTATCCACATTCAAATTAAAGGAGCATAGGGTTATGTTATGTAACTTCTCAGTGCCCCAAGTACTTTTTATGGTATGTTGAATCAATATTTTAAAAAAATTCTCCCTTTAAAAATGCAAATAATTGAATATATGCCTCATGCAGATCCCAATGCACATCTCATTCACTCTGAAGAGTGAATGAACCTAATGCAAATACACAGAGAAGCTTTCTGTGGCTGCAGTACGGACAAGTTGTTGACCTTCGCCCTACATCCAAGAGAGAAATTATTAATTTTTTGAACAGCATAAAATTTTGTTGACACTTTAAGGGTCCAATTCAGCCAAAATAGTCAGTGTCTTTTGTTGTTATGCAATCCCAGCAGACCATAGATCCTGCCTCTCCAGCAGAAGTATCCAAAAATTGATTTACCACAGATGTCACCCCATTCCTCCTACACAATCTCCTCAACTTTAGTGAAACAGCTGACAGTTGCAGAGTTGACCAAAAGTTCATGCAAATGACCTCCACTTCTAATGCCCCAAATCCTTATGTTTTCATTTCCCTCCATTCTCGCATCCCACCACCATCCTGATCACCTATGGTTTTGCAGGAATTGGGAGTTAATCTATTGTTGGCTAAAGGAACTCTCATAGGAATAAGTTGAATGAAGAGAGCTCAGGCAACCCCAAGCATTCAAAAATCTTGATACAAGATCCTCAGAGAATGAGAGATTATTTTTTAATAAAAGATTTGGGGTTATTTTATTTGCTTCCTGGTTTTGGAACTTTTAAGGTTAATGTTTTCAATTTTTTCTCTGCAACCATGAGGGCTATAAACTTTTTTTTCTTTTAAGCTGAGGTTCTTATGCAATAATTTGACTCAGAAGCTGGAGCTTCAAGAAAAACATCAAACACTATAAACTTGCAGTACAACTGTGAGTGTTGGCAATGCTGTATGCATGATCCTTGCCCAACAGTCCAGTTTTGGGAATTATCTGGAAGAGATATTTATGGCAACATTTGGCCTCCACCTCTCCAAACTCTCCCTAGTGAGACCAATGGATAGTATAAATGATTCTCTCTGAATGGATGAAGGAATAGAAAGTCAGAAAAATAACACACTTTTGGTCATTTTAAAATTCTTCCTTGGCTGACGTATTGTCCATTTAGGGGCTGGGAGGGTAGACAAAGCAATTTACAGAACTGAACTAATATGAGCATGCTCAACAGAATCTCCTAGCATCACTCCTGAGATCCCCGGAGGAGACATTGCAAAATGTGGCATCCCTTCCCCAATGATTCTGGGATATTTTCTTCTAAAAATATGTGACCAACTGCAGCAAAAGGAGGTCCATAGTGTCAATGGGGAGACTATTTTCAGCTGTGGTGAATTTACTATGAGCTAAGAACATATAAGATTTCCCTTTCTGGACCAGAACACTTGTCCTTCAGGTGTGGTATCTTGATTCTGATCGTGATAATAACCTCATCATTTGGAGAAAGACAAAAATGTTAGGGCTGTAAAATATTCAAAAAATTAATTGTGATTAATCGCACGATTAAAAAAAGTAATCACAGTTAATCGTGTGATTAATCACACTGTTAATAATAGAATACCATTTATTTAAATATTTTTGGATGTTTTCCACATTTTCATATATATCAATTTCAATTACAAGACAGAATACAATGTGTACAGTGCTCACTTTATATTTATTTTTATTACAAATATTTGCATTGTAAAAAACAAAAGAAACAGCATTTTTCAATTCGTCTAATACAAGTACTGTAGTGTAATCTCTTTATCATGACTGTTGAACTTAGAAATGTAGAATTATGTACAAAAATAACTGCATTCAAAAATAAAACAATGTAAAACTTTAGAGCCTACAAGTTGACTCAGTCCTACTTCTTGTTCAGCCAAACACTCAGACGAACAAGTTTGGTTACAATTTGCAGGAGATAATGCTGCCTGCTTCTTGTTTACAAGGTCACCTGAAAGTGAGAAAAGGCATTCACATGGCACTGCTGTAGCTGGCATTGCAAGACATTTAAGTGCCAGATGCGCTAAAGATTCATATGTCCCTTCATGCTTCAATCACTATTCCACATGATATGCATCGATGCTGATGACAGGTTCTGCTCAATAATGATCCAAAACAGAGCAGACCAATACATGTTCATTTTCATTATCTGAGTTGGATGCCACCAGCAAAAGGTTGATTTCTTTTTTGGTGGTTCAGATTCTGTAGTTTCTGCATTGCAGTGTTCCTCTTTTAAGACTTCTGAAAGCATGTTCCCCACCTTGTCCCCCTCAGATTCTGGATAGCACTTCAGATTCTTAAACCTTGGGTTGAGTGCTGCAGCTATTTTTAGAAATCTCACCTTGGTGCTTTCTTTGCGTTTTGTCAAATCTGCGGCGAAAGTGTACTTAAAATGAACAACATGTGTCGGGTCATCATCCGAGACTGCTATAACATGAAATATATGGCAGAATGTGGGTAAAACAGAATAGGAGACGTACAATTCTCCCCCAAGGAGTTCAGTCGCAAATTTAATTAACACTTTTTTTTAATGAGCATCGTCAGCATGGAAGTATGTCCTCTGGAATGGTGGTCGAAGCATGAAGTGGCATACTGATGTTTAGCATATCTGGCACGTAAATACCTTGCAACACTGGCTACAAACAGTGCTATGCAGATGCCTGTTCTCACTCTCAGATGACATTGTAAATAAGAACCGGGCAGCATGATCTCCTGTAAATGTAAACCAACTTGTTTGTCTCAGCAATTGGCTGAACAAGAAATAGGACTAAATGGACTTGTAGGTTCTAAAGTTTTATATTGTTTCGTTTGAGTGCAGTTATGTAACAAAAAAAAATCCACATTTGTAAGTTATACTTTCACGATAAGGAGATTGCACAACAGTACTTGTATGACATGAATTGAAAAAATACTGTTTCTTTATCATTTTTACAGTGCAAATATTGGTAATAAAAATAATAATATCAAGTGAGCACTGTAAACTTTGTATTGTGGGTTGTAATAGAAATAAATATATTTGAAAAACATCCCAAAATATTTAATAAATTTCAGTTGGTATTCTATTTTTTAACAGTGGCATTAATCCTGATTAATTTTTTAAATCATGATTTTTTTTTAATCACATGAGTTAACTGTGATTAACTGACAGCCCTAAAAGATACTTATACTGCACTTGGCCACCTGTGCATTATTGCATTTGGTAAAGAGAGGAATTCTCTCCCAATTCCTGTGATGATGAGTTTACATTCTGAAGCTACACCTAACCACACCTTGTTCAATATTATACTATAATCTTTATTATTTTTTGTTCTATTTATGTGCATTTAAGTATCCTATTTGTTTTTTATTAAACTGCTGCAGCACATTGGACTAATATTTTTACTGTTATCACTGGTGAATCCCAAGTCTTTTTCTCTGGAGGGTCTTGGAAATCAATATCCCACCAATTTATGAATTTAAACTACCATTGCCAGTGTGTATTTATATTACATTTCCTCTGGTCTTTTACTGCTAAGCCACATGAAGTGTTTTAATCCTTCTGGAGTTAATCAGAATCCTTTTTGGATTTATTAATCAAAATTACTTTGGAGTCATTGACAAAGTTCACCAACTCGCTGCCCACCATTAATACATATATTAAGAAGTATTAGCCTCAATACATGCCACTATTCAGTTTTCCCAGTTTAAGAAATAGTTAAAGAATAATGTCTGCCTTCTTTCCTTTACAAGCATGACAGGGTAATGAGAGTATATAATTTTGGAATATTTAAGAGAGTTTCCCAATCTGTAAATTGATTTTCTGTGAAGCATTCAACAACCTAGTACAATGGCATTTCCTCTGCTGTTCGAACTAAGCTACACAATGACCAACCCAAGTCTGTTTGTTTCTCCCTGCCCAGCTGCAGCTCTCGTCCAGCTGCCTTGGTCCCAGCAGTTTCTTCAGCTTGATTCTTCTGTAGCTGTTTATCATTCTCAAAATAAAAAATGTTACTAGATAACGCTGAAAGTCCTACAGAATGTAAGTTACAATGTTTTAAAATAGGTTTAAAACCAATTAACTTCAATAAAAAAAACTATTAAAAGCTGAAAAAGCTTCAGGGCCTGGCTTCACGTACAGTGCTTTAGTGGGGCAACTGTGCTGCTGCAGCGCTTTAGTGAAAGGACTACTATGCTTATGGGAGAGCATCTCCCATCAGTGTATTTATCCACCTCCCCAAGAGGTGGTAGCTAGATTGGCTGGAGAAGTTCTCCTGTTGATATAGTGCTGTCTACACAGGAGGTTAGGTCGGTATAACTATGTCGCTCAGAGGTGTGGATTTTTCACATCTGGCCTCAGATTCTCAAGTGTTTTGTTACAGAAAATACGTCTCTTTAGGCTCCCAATCATTTGAAAGGCTGAAGACACGGACTCTCACGAGTAGCACCCATTGGACCTCAGTTCAGAAGGACACAGGAGTGATAGCATTCAGCATCCAACAGCCCAAAGTGGCATCTGATGAGGTTGACAAGTCAAGCCTGAAGCTCCTAGAAAAGTGGCAAAAACTGCTAGGAAACACAGCTGTCTTGTTCTAATCCTTTTCCTTTCAACCCATGAGATGGCTATATCCACAGCAGAATGGACTGGGGGTGCTGTTGGAGGAACTTGCACTGTTGACTGATATGTGGAAAATATACAAGATTTTAACCACCTGGGTATGACATCACACAAACCCTTTCTAGGAAACTTGCCCACCCATGAAGAAGGCATCTGACTGTCTGAATGGATGAGCTCTATTTAACCAGAACAGAATGGTTCAGGCCACATCCAAACCATGCCAAACTTCTCCTTGTGGGTTTGAGCAAATAGACAAAAGCCAGGACATACATTTCTTGACTTACATGGTGAGAATTTCCTGAACTGGAGACTTCTTGAGATGATTCTGAGGCCAGCTTCATTTTTATGACAAATCTGAAAAGACTCATTATAGGAAAGGGCTGTGATGTCTCCAACTTGTCTGACTGATGTGATCAGAATGAGAGGAAATCTAAAAGAACTGTGGTCACATGTTTGAAAGGGAGAAAAAGAGAGAATTAGAATCTAATTTACACTCCAGACAGAGGAACTACATGGTCAAATTTTGGTTTCAGATGAGATAGTACCGTAAGAAAATGGTTGGTAAGGGATGAATTTAATTCCCCTACCTCCTCTCTGATTACCTTGAGAGTGGCCTTACAAAAATAGTTTTCCAGATTGTGATGAAAGACCTTGCCTTAGAAGGAAGTAAGAAAACACAGAACAAGGTAAAGGGTCATTTGAAGGTTGAGGAGGACAATACCAAGACCTTAGACACTAGGGTGGGGATATGAGTATTAAGGAGGATATGTACTTTCCTATATTTCAAAGGACCCTTGGGAAAGGGAGAAATTAGATAAATGGATATTAAAAAGCCCTTATTGAGAAAGCATCCATGATATGTGATGATACCTTCAACTTGTGGCAAAATTTAGGAACTTTTTTTTTCTTGGTGGCAAGATTAAGATTAATTTTTAACTTTCCATGCAGATGCATTGAGATGCCAGGCTCTTGTATACATCCTGAATTCAAAGAAAGGAAGCCAAAGAAGCACGAGGTATTCTGGGTCATGCTGAAAACTTGAAGAGCCATTTTGTATCTTTTCTTCAAGGAAGTCTCATGCTTTTAGAGTAAGAACCTGAGACAGTTCCCTATGCTGCTGCCGAGAGAGGATGATGAAGGAAGGCTGGAGCTCTGGAGACTGCAGTGCCACATGGCAGCAACACAGGAAGATTTCTGAAGAGCCCCTTCGCAAGGACTGGAGCTCTGATAGCTGTGAGGGTATCTGGTTGGCAGTGCATGAGAGGGGAAGTGGAATGGAATGAGTAGAGAGAGTGGGGCTGTTTATCTTCTGTGTGAAAGGCCTTCATGGAAGTGCTGCCTTCCCTGAGAAGAAGGTGGGAGGCCTATTCTCAGGACATTGTCTGAACAACAAGTAGGGGTAGAGGTGGACTCACTACTATGGGATGAGGTGAAGAGGGGCTGAAGTCTCTTGGATTGGCTCTGATGCTATTGGTCTTGTGCTGACATGCTCCTCTGCATCGAGGCGAGGGAGATTCCAAAGCTGTCTGACTCAGTCAGTCTTGAAAGGGCGCAAGAGAGACATCACAACTGCGGCACCAAGAACAAGTCACAGTATCACTGCACAGCCATGCTCAGAGTACTTCCTGCACATTCTTGTGTGTTCTGCTCCAGGAGGCTCTGAAGGCATGTGCCTGGAGCGAGGCAGAAGACAAACAGAAGAAATTTCTGGAACCAGCCTGAAGAGTGATTTCAGCTGGATGGGGTGAGAAGAAATTTGGCATCTGGTGACTGATCACTGCCTAGCAAGTTCAAACAGCAGAGGAAATCCCTCTGGTCCATGTTGTTGAATGAGCAGGAGCAGCAATAGGTAGTTTATATCAAGCAATGAACACAGACAATTCACAAACAAGAAGCAGCAAAGAATCCTGTGGCACCTTATAGATTAACAGACGTTTTGGAGCATGAGCTTCCGTGGGTGCATGCATCTGATGAAGTGGGTATTCACCCACAAAAGCTCATGCTCCAAAACGTCTGTTAGTCTATAAGGTGCCACAGGATTCTTTGCTGTGTTTACAGATCCAGACTAACATGGCTACCCCTCTGATACCTGACACAAAGAACAAGTAGTTTCTAAAATGAAAGGCACTTACCCACTGACCAGCAAACTGGATCAAATCATGGAAAATCAAAGTAGAAAAAGCAGATGACGGGGAAGAACAAGAAAATGGAAAATTAATTATGGCTAAAATGCTAACTTAAATAGATAAGCTAAGGAAATGAGGAGCACATCCACCAAGACAACACAAAAGGGCAATCAACAGAAATGATATGGCTGAATAAAATAAAAATAAAACGGCCTGTATCAATGGTGTGATAAATATATTTTTGCACAAGGCAGGAATAATTCTTGGTGTCAAATTCTGACAATTGGTTTCCCTCCCCCACCAAAACCCAAACAAACAACTACATCACCACCACCACCACCACACACGTACATCAACATTGCAAAAGCAATATTAATTGTGCATCAGTATTCTGGATTACCTAGAGACCACTATTACCCTCTCACCACTGCACAGAATATTCCTGACAGGAGTGGGAGTATTCTGTATTCAAATGGAAGATGGGGCAGTAGCCAAGTATGGATGTATATTCACTCAAAAAGCACGGGCCATTGCCCCACTGTAGAGTCTCTCTCTACAGCCCCATTTGTACAGCACCCAAACAGTGGCCTCTACACAGGTTCTGGAAGAGCAAAAGTTAAAGGTTAATAATTATACTCAATGATTTCTCTCCTCCAGCTAAAATTTTTCACGGGTACATGTTGCTGCCAATGCCAGCCAGACCATTAAAGGAACCAATTAAATATAAATCTAATCTGTTGAACAGTTTACTATAAAGACCGATGCTTTGGCTCAGTTGTGTTATTAAGACACTGTCATAAGCAAGGGTTGTTCTCAGATGGAGAAGCTCTGGGATGGATAGTGCAAAATCCCTCCTGGTATCCTCCTGAACACAGAAATTATGGGCATTCCTTTGTCCATTTAGATGGAATAATGTGGGGCAGTTTGCATCCTCAGTGATACTCAGATACTTACACAAACAAAATCAAAACTATGTGATACATTTCAGAAGACAAAATTCACTAAAAAAAAAAATCAAAGCTATTTTAACCAATGTAGTAAAGACATTCCACAGTGCTAGACACCCCTGATTAATCTAAACATACACAATTCCACCTACCTCTTGCCCACCATCCAGAATGCAGAGTTTAGCAGTTTGCTTTTTGGCATCGACTAAAACGTTAAACATCGTACACACAGATGCAGGAATGCGCAAGTCCATTGATTTGTTTGTCTTTTGCAGCTTGAGTTCAAATGCAATTCTTGTTCTATTTATTTAAACATGAATTCACAACATGAAAGTCTGTCACAATTCCAGACAACTGATGTGTAAAAGCAAAACACTAAATGTGTTAATTTAAAAATTAAGTCTGAGCATCAGGTGGAAGCATGTAGGAACACAATACTAGAAGCAGTAGAGTAAAATATTCATCTTGTCAATAGAACATGACAGTGATAGTAATCTCAAAGTTCTGCTTTGATTTAGCTAAATAATGACCAGTAGGCAAAAACATAATATATTTAACAATATGCTTCCTAATCCATTATCTATAAACAATTTTTAAGCAGTAAAAATATAAAACTCAAAGAAATATTTAGATCTTCTGCATTAAAACATAACAGCTCTTCTATCATGTTAGGATCCCACTCCTGATGCAGAGGACTCAAAAATTCTCTTACCGATTTAATTAAAAAAAAGACAATCTTTAATAAAACAGTGAGTTAAATTATTTCCTTTCATATTAAAACAAAGATAGATACACAAAGATCTGGCTCTCTTCTCATGCTGGTGTAAATCAGGAGCATCATCACTGCAGTCAATAGAGTTACATCAGAGAAAATTTATTGAAAGATCAGAATCAGGCCTGTATTATATGAATGTAAAAACACATCTAAATCAAACATCTATGCTACTAGAGAAATATAATTCTTACAAACATTAAAACAGTTCATATAAATCAGCCTAAAAGTTTCAGTTAGTCTCTTCTCAAAAAACTTTCCTCGTATGATTTGCCATTTGATTTGAGAGAGGGACAAGATTTCTCACGTGTCAGCTGCAATACTATTGTTGTTTTGGGACCATTTACGGGTATCTTGAACATAGAAACTCATGCTGAGATGAAGCTTAACATAGCTGAATTAGAATATTCCCTATGGTGGGCATATAGAGGGCTACTGAATAATGTGCCTACCCCACTGGAGATGAATTTACTGAAGAATGGCAATGATCATGTTAAAGACTAAGCCATATGAGTTGTTTCTGAGAATCTTATTAAGTCAATGCACCTGGAAGCCATCTGATTTGATTCAAAAAGAAGCCTACATCTCGTAATCAGGCCTTTGACATTTCCAAATTTACCTACTGCAACAAGCTCTACTGTACCTGACACCAAAGCCAAAAAGCAACTCAAAAGGTGTAGCAGGTTCATCATGTGGCAGCTTGCCTCCTAATGGAGACAGATTGTAATGACAGCAATGCCCCACTACTATTACCTGATCCAGTTTTGATTTACTATAAAAATGCTTTTCTTTAAAGTTCTAAATATACTCAGCCCAACTTGCTTAGAGACAGCATTCCAGATATATCTTGTTGGAATAAACAGATGACTAATTCTTTCATACAACAGTATTTTCTGTGGGAATGTTCACAATACTCCTCTTATATACATCTGGTGGCCTGGTTCGGTCCATAAAAGTCTTGTGAAGCACGGACATTGGTCAAATTACATTTGTTGGAGTCAGCAGTGAGTAAAAGTAATTTCCCTGGTACAGTGACCTATGACACTATGACACTTTTCTCCAATGACCAGCAAGACACAATTTCACATTGGCAGTCAATAATCTTAAACCACCTGCACTTTGTGGTGGAACATTTTTTCAAGACCACAGATGTAATTCATTTATTTATGGAAACTGGTCTTGTTATGTATTTGCAGTGTCAAAAAGATTTCTCTTCTACCAAGAATTTTTGACTGCAAATCTTCTAAGAGTTGGTTTTTAGTTAGATACAGAAGGAGTGATAAGTGAAACAATTTTCTTTTAGGCCACTAATCTCAGGTTCCTTCTTGTCAAACAAGACTAGACATATGGTTTTAAATCTTCCTATCACTTTGAAAGCAGTAACACAGACTTAAAAATTGGTCATAATAAAGGTTTATTTTCAAAAGGGGGTTTTCAAGCTGTAGCCACAAAATTTGAATCTGGGCTTATTTCATATGTGAACTTCCATATTTCTATCTGAAAAATCGGTAAGTGAACACATGAGAAATAGGTACGTGAGCTAGTGGTAGGTAATTTGCCATTCTAAATACCAATTTGTGCAAACTATTGTAAAGAAACAGTTTAGGCTTTTGAAATCTCAGCAGCTTATGTTTGATGCAACAGAGAAAAGTCAGTGAGAGACACAAAAAAATGAGTGACATGGTCAAAGAGATGGGGTAGGATCTTTGCAGCAGCATTTTAAATGGATATCACACATCTAGATGTTCTCATTAACATTTCCTAGATGTTCATTTCCAAATGTGTTACAACTTTTAACAGACAATTTCAAAATATAATTGTACCTTTTGACGCAGGCCTCTATCATATCAGTGGCCATAAGTTTAAGTCTCTGCTCTAAATGATGGGCAAATTCTGGTTCTGGCCAGTGCAGATCGAAAACAAACATCTGCAGTGCATCAAGTTTCCAGAAAAGATCTTCTGATGTAGCTGAACCATTGCTATTAAGAAAAACAGAAGATACGTTTATAGGACATATGAAAAAAACGCACAGAATTACTTGCAGAAGTAGAGTCCTCCCCTCCTTCCAGTTCACTTCCCCAACTCCCACAACACAGTTGGGTGTTACTCCAAGAGTACTGGAGTGGTTGTGGAAGTCCTGTCCTTTTGATTTAATATGACTTCCCTAGGGGGTGAAACAAGTAGATCTGTTCAACCCTTGTATCATGGAGGTGGGAGAGGGAAGTGAAGCAACCCAAATTCAAGAGAAGAGAGGAAAAATATTGGCAGAAGGGGTTTTATTTAAGAAAGAACTTTTTCGTGACCGTGAACACTTTGCACATATATTTGCTTGCTCTCACAGCACAGGTGGGTAAACCTCCTATAGTACTGAAGAAGTATAGTGTAGTAGGAGAGCCACACACAGACGGATACTCTCTTGACACATGCAGATTAACTCCCATCGAGGAAAGTAGTACAGAAGATCTCCAAAACAAGGAAAAAGAGAACTCACATTAATGTCAAGAAAGTTAACATGAGTAGAACAAAAGAAGAAAATGTCCCTACGTCATTTGCGGTTGCCACAATTTTAAAACTCTCCCTCCTGACCAACTCATAGATTTTAATAGATGGATCTGCTCATCACTAATTACAGTGATATCATTACAAAATTCAGCTGGAATGAACTTCTCCAAGTGTGCTAATACTGTGCCTATACTCTGAAGCCTGAACTGCTGTTCTGGGAGTCCTAATGCTATCCACACTAACATTCCAAGTAACAGCTTTCAACATACTTCAGAAGCAAAAGTGATAAAAATTTAGCATAGCAGCCTTGACACTACATTTTAATTTATAAGTATGGCCATTTTCATTCCTATATTCTCATGACAAAAGGCCATCATCATGAAGGGGTTGACTGCCCTGAACTCCCACTGAATGAGTCAATGGGAGCTAAGAGTGCTTAGGATGGAGCAGGATCAGGGCCAAAGAAATTAGATATGGAAAAGGCCTACAATATCTCTCTAATAATGCTGGATGGTTACCTACAGTAATTTATTACTGGCCCTGACTTCTCCAATTTTAAATGACCCAAGTTTTGATGCTTCCCCAAGTTCCTTCCATTGATAGGCCACAGGCTAGTAGATTACCTTCAGGGAGACCCATGCTATTTTGTCTACATGTTCCTGCTTCCCGATATCCAATAACTCTTAGTTATACTTCCCTGTTACATGCTTGAAATAGAACAACCAGACCTCAAGAGACAGAAAATCTCTTCGGCTGACTAGATTCCAACCTCATCCCCATCTTGTGTGTGTATGTTGCCTGTTTAGATTGCAAGCATTTTGAGAAAAGACCCTGCCTTTGTACTGAACATAAAGCACCTATTTACACAGTGGCAACAGTTTTTTAATACAAGAAAAATAATAGTCCACTGTCCTGCTAGGGTAGAATTCTTCCTTACAGACAAATGAAATAACTTTACATAGTTATCACATATCTCCCATATCCCTTGGTAGCGAGTTTTATGCTTACATATGTTACATTATATACAAACTTAGACCACAAAATAAGATAGTCAACTGGCATAGATGAGAAAGATGGAAAGAAGGTGTACTAACTAAAAAACAAGATGGGGGTGTGTGCATAAATACACTAATATATTTTCATACAAAGTCTCAATGTATATTGACTTTGATGAGAGTGCCTATCTGAAAGTAAAGCACATTTATTTATCAAATGTGATAATCACTTCTTTCTATTTGATCTGCAGGGATTTTATGCATTTTAATTTTGTCCTCTTTAAATAATATTTCTGCTTAACAGGACTCCAAACTAAATGGAATCCTCTAAGACTCAGGAGGAATCATGTGCTCTCAAATATTGTCAATGTATTCTTATGCACGTTCACTCCCTGGTGTCCACTTAAACTGGTTTCATTACACAGCCAAATAAGGTTTTACAATTATAATAATTATAATAATAGCCATTGGTTCTTGAAATTTGAGAGGAGCTCCATAATAAACATTTCTTGTTTTTTATATGCTTCTGAGCTACCACTCTTATTTATTATGTAGTTATATATTGCACAACGACATCCGGAACCATTTTTCTTAAAGATATAGATTAATATTGTACACTACTGACATAAAAGGAGCTGTGACAACAGAAAGAAAAAGTGTATTTCAAAACCACACATCTGTCATTTGATTATTACTAACTATTACAGTAAATTACTCTGGAGGATTCTGATTTTACACTGACAGACTACGATTATTTGTACAATGGTATATACTTTATTTGGGCTTGATCCCGCACTCTGATCTTAACCCAGTAAAGCACTTGGTCCAGTAAATCAGGACATACCTGCTTAAAGTCAAGAACATTCTTAAATGGATGGCCATTTGTACACTGGAATCTAATGCTGCTGGAACAGATTAAGATTCAAGGAATTGTAACCAGCTCCTTGAGGCTCCTCCCTTTTCCTGCACCAGGCATATCTTGGTGTAGGAGAAAAGACTTAATTGTTATCATGTAGTGAATTGACAGAGCTCTGGAAAAACTCCACAAAACAATGACTCTCATACTGAGAGTCAGTCAGTGCTAGTGTAAAAAGTGGCCCTAACTCCACAGGATTGTTGCTGCTTCTGCCAGTGGTGAAGTTTACAGTGACTGTGGAACATCTGTTACATATGTAACAGAGAAAATAATTTAGAAATGGAACATTGGTATAATCAAAACAAGCCATAAATCTAACACAAAAGCTAGGTTCACAGCTTGGAAAAGCGTAAAGATTCAATGGAAAGGAAACAAAAATTAGATTTAGAGTAACAAGTTTTAATTAACTAGTAGATTGTAAGAAAAACTCCCATTCTGTTCAATTAAAAGCTTTTACCTCCCCTTCCCCCAAACACACTGTCCCAGCCATCTCAACCTTTCAGCATGTTTTCCTTAGCTGAATCTGACGATAATTCACAGTGCTCTGCACGTCTAGCCAAGGTGTCCTCTGAGTTAACTTCTCATGGGACCAATCAAGCAAAATACCGACTACTACACACAGCACTTTACTTTCTTAATATCTCCCTAACCTTAACATGCAATGCCCCAAATGTATCATTAAATTATAGGACTAGCAAAAACAACTGAAAACACAGTAATGATGTTCTTGTCACAGTGTAATGATAGAGAGGAGTACACATTTAGTGTTCCTAGCCACACATTAAAGGAAAAAAAAAACTTGTCAATGGAAATAGCATCAGAACATCTATAGTGATTGAACACAGCTTGTATACAAAGTTTTATGGCATATTTAAAAGGTAATGCTCAAAAAAGTAAACATAAATTATTAGTCAGAGAGGAAAATAATTTTAATATCGATGACCCCACTTCAGCAAAGCACTTAAGCACATGCTTAACCATAACTACATGCTTAAGCCCATCCTTATTCAGCTAAGTGTTTAGGCAAGTGCTTAACTGCTTTGTTGAAAGGGATGGACTTAAACATGTGCTTCAGTGCTTTGCTGAATAGGGAACAACAGCTTTACTACCAGGACTTGAATGTTAGCAACGTACGCTAGAATATGAAACCCTTTCTTGTCACTTCACAAAACAAAAAGGCTATGGTCAACTAGATAGATAACTTGACATTCTTAGAAAGTATTTAAAAATAACTCAGTTAAATCATAGTTTCTGATGTGTTTTAGCTCCTCATTGTATAATAAAATCTCCAGCCACTGAAAATGATTAACTGTAAAAATGTCTAAAATGGCCAGCTTTTGTAATAATGATAAAGGAATTAATCCAAAAATGTGATCTGAATTCCACTGAATGCCTGTCTAACATCAATCACTGGTTTCTGAAAGGTGTACAAAAAGAACTTCATACCCCAGATGATGTCCCAGAAGACACTGCTTTTACTAGAATGTGCCATGGCACCAGATGGGGGTGGGTATGCCCCACAAGTGGGAATACACATACAGAGGCCACAGTGAAGAACATATTATTTGCTGTAACTTGCTCTCTCTCAAACACGATCTGAGTCACTTATCTTGAAACTGAATATTCTAAATTAACTCATGTCCTTACAAAGAACAACGGCACCAGGGGTAGAAGGAACAGTAGCTGCCTCGCAGGCAGCTGTGCAGCCAGCCGTGGAAGCATACTGAAGCTGCTAAGCAAGATGTCTCAGTGAGCTTGTACAATGCCTGGTGGGCTGTTTGTTACTGTTCCTTTCAGCAGAAGCAGCACTCTAGCCACTGCCTGCAAGCACTTGTACTAGCTGAATGCAGCCCGTGTGAACTGGGTGTGTGAGTTGACATATTATTCATACTTTGCTGAGCACTCTTGTGCGTCATTTATGTTAACTACCCGTAGATATCACAAATAGGAGGATGCTCCTTTATAACCTCTTTGGATACTTAAACACTGCTGCAGCCGATGACAGAATTGGCCCTATGGCACTTGTACATATTTAATAACACTCCCTTTCTCACTCCTTTTTTTTTTTAAATAAAGATTATGCAAAATTATAAATAAATAAACAAACAGATACATTACATTAAAAGGACATTATTAAGGTTGCAAAGTCAAACAATCAGAAGTTAGGAAATGCCAGAATTATGAATCCTGGGCAAAGGCTTATAACGTGACTAAATTTGGGTGAGTTTCCACAGGGACGGCAAAAGGCACATTCCTGACACCAAGGTCATCCCCTGCCAAATTGCAAGTTCCTGCTTTAAAGTCTGAAGGTGCTAGAACTGCTCAAAGAAAAGATCATCAGGATTTTTTTTAACATGGGCAAAACAACGTATCAGCCCCTTCCCCTATTCTCAGAATGGCTGAATCCTTTTGTCTGAAATTTTCTGAAGAAATTTAGCCTGATACAGACAACCAGCATGGAAAATTTCAACCCAATCAGTTAAAGTTGGCAAAGTTATAAGCAACTAAAGACAGTATCTTATAATAGGAAGTGTCCGGCAACCCTACTAATAGTCAGTGCTACCAGCCCTGCATATAATACCACCTGTCCTTAATATCTGTAATTTGGGGAGCCTACTATATATTTTTCCATGGGAAAAACATCTGTATGTAAAAACCTCCAACTAGTGTCCATGTATGTAAGATGTAAATTAAAAGCCATTTTTACGGAAGTGCTGTAAGTGCAGATTGTTAGAAGACCATAGTTAAGAACATTAAGTCTCAACGAAGTGTAACGTGTGGAGGACACTGTTTAAGACAGTAACCTTCAAAGGTTAGGAATAAGCAGGTAGGAAGAGAGCTTTTTCTGAAGGGCAAAACGCTACTGAGTTGTGATTCTAAGCTGGAATAATGATTTATAAAGGCAAAAGTAGGCAGGTGCAAACTTGTAGTGTTATAGACAAAACAAAGGGCGTAAAAGACTAAGGATGAGGAGGAAAAAGGTTGACAATTGCTTAGGGGAGCCAGAAAAAACAAATCCCAATACTGCTAATGAACAAATGCTAAAAGTCTGAAGACACATCACTCAATACACTTGGCTACGTAATTCTTAGCACAAACACAGAACTTCATGTGTGATAACGCATTTCGGCATTTGCTTGTAGAAAAAAAAAGCTTGTTTTTCAAAACATTAAATTATCTTCTGCTTTAAAGGACATTGTCAAGATTAGTTTTCAAAATTTAAAGATATTTTCTGTTGTTGCTTCTATTAAACCCTCTTTACCCAAAACTATTTTCCTCAACTGTGTATGCACATCCATAAACAGGTAGACACACAGAACTTCTGTATGTTATTGGGGGATTGCTTAACTCAGCATGAGCTTACTGGCTCAATTTAAAAAACAGAAGCGTGGTGAAAAAACAACAACACAAAAAGAAACTAATGTAGGTCAAATTTTGGGCCTACTAATCTTTACAGTTTCCCTCTAAGATTAAGAATTTAAATCTAACAGAAATCTTGCAAACAATTGTTGAAATTGTTTTCTGAACCATTCTGCACATGCAATGAATTAGTCATATTCATGCGAAAACATGAACAGCTACTGTAGTTTATGAAAACATGGTGTAAGAACAATTATTTTAATTTTTTGTCCCTTGCTTACTAACTGAATAAGAAGAGCAATTACGGCATTTAGACTGTTAACTGTACCACAACAAACCTTTGCCTAGTTGATTTTAAGTGAGACATTAACTATAACACTCTGCTGCATTTTTATGCACTAAAGAACGCACAATGCACTGACATTCCATGCTTGGCTCACAACTGAGAAATTATTGTTTCCAACTATGCAATCCTAAACACCATGCAATCCAAATATAACTATACAGGACACTAGCAAGGCCATGCAGAGCTGACATACAGTCAGAAGATTAGTGAAGAATACACACGTGGAATCATATAAAGAAGCCATCCAGGTTGGTGCAGAAAAGCTAGGTATCTGTGGAAGATTAAGAGGCAAACTTGGAACTTTCGGAAGAGCTACATTGGGAAGACTGTTGGAGATGCTCCTGTGAAGAAATAAACAATGTAGGAATACAATAAAAAATAGAACTTACAGGACAATAGAGGAGTAAAGCAGATTGGGTATAAAGATATAGGCAGGTTAGACCTTCTATAAACACTTACTTGACAGGCTGCCAGGACTCTTGTTCAAGACCTCTATGAATGGACTGGGCAATAGATGACTCCATGAGATCAACATAGCGGACGACCAAAGGAACAAAAATCTCTTGCAAGTGCTTGTGAAACTTTCCATCGCACAAAAGTACTTTAAAAACAAAAACAAAAACAATTACTCAACAGGCTGTGATCCAATTTCATTAGCTATAGCAAAAGAAATCTCCTAAAATGTTCTCTCTGTGTGTGTGTGTGTGTGTGTAGTTTTAAGAGCAATGATAGCATGGCCAAACCTTTGTAATAAATACCATGTCAGAAAAATTCCTAAGGGTTTTTCTTAAGTTTAGACTAGTTTTATTTCTCGGTAAGTAACTATTATTTACACGAGGAAGTCAACATAGTAGTGACTGTTTATCCCAAGGCTGAATTTAGCCATTCTAGTCATTCTTGCTTTGTATCAGTTAGTTTCTTCTACATAGTGTGACTGACTTGGAAAATAGTATGTTTGCACATTCACAGATCATAGTCTTGTATTATAAATGATAAGTAACTGAATGCACTATGCCCATACAGAATTAGGCCTCAATTCAGCAGTGCACTTAAGAATGTGTTCAACTTTCACTATCATGAAACTTAGGCACATACTTATGTGTTTTGCTGAATAGGGATGGATTTAAGATAGTGCTTAAGCGATTTCCTGAATCGGGACTTAGTAATTATATTGCCTTGATAAAAAACTTGGATGCAAAGATAACAAACAAAAGAAGTATAAACACTAGTAATAATGAAATAATATTCCATTATTATTTTTTATTTATATTACATTAAAGCCCAAAGGCTGCAATCAAGATTGGTGTAAAATCTTGCCAGGCTCTATGCCTACACGTAGGTACACACGATACCTGCTATAAGGAGCTTTCAATACAATTCAAGACGAGAAGCAATGAGTGTGACAAACAATAGCAAGTAGTGGGAGAGAGAATGAGTGTGGTGATTAATATGCTGAAGACTAGTGAGACACAGGCTAACAATGTGCTCCACTAGGAGATTCTGAATTTAAAAAAAAATCCTTATCCAAACAACTCTCTCCTGTGCTCCCTTAATATCCAAGGCGGTGTGCTTTGGCTCTCTATTATTCTTATATTGTTTTATTTGAGTTTGTTTGCTTTTCCATATAGATCATCCCCTTCCCATACAGACTATCCCCAACCATCCCACTAGTTATGGTTTTTAGTTCCTTTTAAAAATGTGTATATTACCAATATAATTAAATGTACATAATATATAGAAACAACCCCCACAACTCCCTCTAGGTTTGGGTCCCCATCATCTATTTATGCTTTCCTCTGTCCCAGAGTAGGGGACCCAGAAGTATGATCCCTTGCTCTGTACTGCCCAGGGAGAGAGGGGTGAGTTCCTGCAGGGGGCAAGAAGGCAAAAAGCCATGATCAATTATGGTCTGAACCTGTGAATGTGATGTCCATTGCTCACCATGGTATCCACTGATCCTGCTCCCAACACCCTATTGTCTATCTCCAAACCCCATAAAGCAGCTCACTGAGGCCCTGATCCTGCAAGACTTACACATATGCTGAACTTTATGTATGTGAGTGTGTGCTGAAAGTTAAATACATGCTTAAGGCTTTGCAAGGTCAGGGCCAGTCTGGAACTACTGACCTAGCAGGGTATGTCTACATAGCACTTTGAAGCCCACAGGTGCCAGCCTCCCAGGGCTCATGTTAGTACCCTAAATATAGCTCTGGAGACAGTGCTTTGAAGTTGGGCTGGAGTTGTATGACTCTGACAAATGCATGGAACCTGCATAGATCTGCACTATTGTCTTGAGTGTTGCAAGCACAGGATGCAGTCATCTGGTGTTTGCACAGCTACAGGAAAAACTGCATCAGTGGGGAACATGGTTGTACTTTAAAGAATCCTTATTGAGGTTGCAGGAACAAACCATCCTGATGTGTAGAAAGAACAGTAAATATGGCAGGTGACCAGCTTGGCTTAACAGTGAAATCCTTGCTGATCTTAAACACAAAGAAGAAGCTTTCAAGAAGTGGAAGATTGGACAAATGACCAAGGAGTATAAAAATATTGCTCAGGCATGCAGGAGTGAAATCAAGAAGCCCAAATCACACTTGGAGTTGCAGCTAGCAAGAGACGTTAAGAGTAACAAGAAGGGTTTCTTCAGGTATGTTAGCAACAAGAAGAAAGTCAAGGAAAGTACGGGCACCTTATTGAATGAGGGAGACAACCAAGTGACAGATGATGTGGAAAAAGCTAATGTACTCAATGCTTTTTTTTGCCTTTGTCCTCACAAACAGGGTCATCTCCCAGACTACTGGATTGGGTGGCACAGCATGGGGAGGAGGTGACCAGATCTCTGTGGAGAAAGAAGTGGTTCAGGACTATTTAGAAAAGCTAGACGAGCACAAGTCCATGGGGCAGGATGCGCTGCATCTGAAGGTGCTAGAGGAATTGGCAGATGTGATTGCAGAGCCATTGGCCATTATCTTTGAAAACTAATGGTGATCAAGGGAGGGCCAGGATGACTGGAAAAAGGATAATGTAGTGCCCGTCTTTAAAAAGGAGAAGGAGGAGGATCAGAGGAACCCCAGGCCAGTCAGCCTCACCTCAGTCCCTGGAGCAGGTCCTCAAGGAATCAATTCTGAAGCACTTAGACGAGAGGAAACTGATCAGGAACAGTCAGCATGGATTCACCAAGGGCAAGTCATGTCTGACTAACCTAATTGCCTTCTGTGATGAGATAACTGGCTCTGTGGATGAGGGTCAACAAGGACAAGTGCAGAGTCCTGCACTTAGGATGGAAGAATCCCATGCACTGCTACAGACTAGGGACCAAATGGTTAGGAAGCAGTTCTGCAGAAGTGGACCTAGGGGTTGCAGTGGATATGAGTCAACGGTGCGCCCTTGCTGCCAATAAGGCTAACAGCATTTTGGGCTGTATAAGTAGGGGCACTGCCAGCAGATCGAGGGACATGATCGTTCCCTTCTATTCGACTTTGGTGAGACCTCATCTGGAGTAATGTGTCCAGTTTTGGACCCCACACTACGAGGAGGATGTGGAAAAATTGGAAAGAGTCCAGCAGAGGGCAACAAAAATGATTAGGGGGCTGGAGCACATGACTTATGAAGAGAGGCTGAGGGAACTGGGATTGTTCAGTCTGCAGAAGAGAAGAATGAGGGGGGACTTGATAGCTGCTTTCAACTATCTGAAAGGGGGTTCCAAAGAGGATGGATCTACACTGTTTTCAGTGGTAACAAATGACAGAACAAGGAGTAATGGTCTCAAGTTGCAGTTGGGGAGTTTTAGGTTGGATATTAGGAAAAACTTTTTCACTAGGTGTGTGGTGAAGCACTGGATTGGGTTACCTAAGGAGGTGGTGGAATCTCCTTCCTTAAAGGTTTTTAATGTCAGGCTTGACAAAGCCCTGGCTGGGATGATTTAGTTGGGGATTGGTCCTGCTTTGAGCAGGGGGTTGGACTAGATGATCTCCTGAGGTCCCTTCCAACCCTGATATTCTATGATAATTTCTTTGAAGACAGATTGTTGTGGGACATAGTAAGAACCAATTCCAGGTTTTTGGTGGCATTCACAGAGCAGCAGCAAATGGTGGCACACAACTTCTGGGCCTCAGTGCAGGGACACCAGATGAAAGCTGCACTGACAGCAGAGAAGCGAGTGGTGATTGCGTTGTGGAAACTTCCAACGCCGGATTGTTACTGGTGAGTTGTCATTCAAGTTTGCAGGGCCATTAATTGTGACTCAGAAGTATTCAAGACATAGTGGATGAATCTGTAGCAGTGAGGTTCCTGAACTGCAATGGAGTGATAGACAGCATGCAGATTACTATTTTGACACCAATCCACCTCGACCAAGAGTATATTAACAGAAAGGGTTACTATGCAAACACTGGAGATCATTGGAGACACTTCAACAACACTAGTGTTGACTGGTTAAGAAAGCCATATCTTTAAGAATATAGGACTGCTCAGAAAGCTGCAAGCAAGGACTTTCTTTTCCAACTGGTGGATCACCATAGGCAATGTTGAAGCGCATAAAGCTGTCCACTGATCAGCTTGGCAACAATGAGAGATTCAGCTATTGGCTCAGCAGGTGCAGAATGACAGTTGAATGTACTTTCAGAAGACTGAAGAGATGATGGTATTGTTTACTCACGAGACTGGATCTCTAGGAAAAATATCCCAATGGTTATAGCAGCCTGATGTGTTGAGTCTTGTGCTGATACAAAAATTTGGATCAGCATCCAATCTGCATCCACAGTAATTAAAATTGTATCCAACCTGCGATCTGCACTCCACCTTTTATATGTATCTGCATTTGCACCCAGACAAGCACCCTCTAGAGCAGCAGTCCTCAACTGGGCATCTGTGGCCCTATAAGGGGCTGCGAGCCTGTTTCAGGAGGACTGTGGCCCCAGAGGGCAGAAACCCCAAGCCCCGAGTCCCCTATGGAGCTAAAGCCCAGAGCCCTGGTACTCCCTCTCAGTGGGGGCACTGGGGCTTGAGACTCTGGGCTTTAGCCCCACAGGGGGCGCCAGGGCTCTTGGCTTCAGCCTTGTGGGCAGTCCCCCTGAAACTGCATCCCTCCGCTGAGTACCATTGCTCTAAAGCCCTGCGCAGAAAAAACAATTGGATCCGCATCCAATTTGCAAAGATGAGAAACAAAGAACTGCATCAGTGGCTGCACATATCCGTGGAGGGCTCTAGTGCTGTGTCCTGCATAATATCTGTGAGGCAAAGTGGGAAAAGTTGCTGCTGTGGTGAAAGGCAGAGGTGGAGCAGCTTTCTGCTGCGTTTGAACACCCAAATGCAAAGGCTATTAAAAGAGCTCAGTGTGGAGCTATATGGCTGAGGGAGGCCCTGAGAGCATTTTAAAAGTGTGCCATTGCAATGTGTTGTAGTGCACTGTGCTCTACCTGGCCTGCAGTTCTGAGGCCTGTTAGGAATTGTGTGGTGCTTGGTGCCCATTTATGAATACAAAACTGTCAATGCACCTCTTAATTTTGTGGGTCTTACTGTACAGTTATGATTATTACACTGTATTTATTACTGAATGAGTTAGGTCACACTGTACAATAACACGTAAGTGGGTGCATTCAGTACCGCAAAGCAGTCTGTAGCATATGTTGTGAACTAATCAAGATGAACTATTTCCCACAGAATAGAATTTTATTGAGTAACAAAATCAGTGTTAAAAAATTGGTGCTACTTACAAGCAAATACATTAAAAACTTAATAAATTAGCAACAGAATGTGATGTCCTGTCCCTTTAAATGTTTGAGCACTCCCCACTCCCCAGTGCAAGTGTTAGTTTCACTTTTGCTGCCAGAACAATAGTTTCAATGGCAGTGAGATGTGGAGCTCCTCTGTGTCTGCATCTCCTTCTCAGCTGGGACCAGATATAAGGTTTGGTGGTGAAGGATTTCTGTCCTACAAGTGTCCTGTGCTGCCTGTGCCTGGCCAAGAAGAAAAAGTAAGTGTCTGATGAAGTGGGTATTCACCCACAAAAGCTTATTCTCCAATACATCTGTTAGTCTGTATGGTGCCACAGGACTCTTTGTTGCTTTTAAGCAAAGAATATTATAAAAAGAGGGGGAGAGTTCACCTAGAGGCACAAGGTGACAAATGGCTGCTTTTGCTGCTGCGACAGCATGAACCAGCCAGACAGAGAGGGGGAGCTCACAGTAAAGACAGAACAAAGGAATAGATTGCTACCTGTAGCTACTGCTACCCAAGCACTGAGAGGGAAGTAAGCAGCCCTATTGGCTGATCACATGCCAGCAGGCAAACAACTTAGCCTGCACTGATGATGTATAGCCAGCAGAGGGAGGCCAAACACAGCCACAGGAAAATTCTGCAGTCTGCACACAGCCAGAAGAGGCAGATTATTCGTTTGTTTTTCTGCACTAAAAAAAACAGTTTTTCTGTGGCAGAGTAGTAGTCCAGGAGGTGTGAAGTCCAACAGGACAGCAGAGAAGTGGCAACTCTGATGGGCAATTTTGCTGATTTTGACAAAAACCACGAATCATGGGAGGTATACCTTGAACCCACAACACCATTTAGATGGACAACGAGTTTCAACCTTGCTGACAGTGATGGGCCCAAGGGCATATGGACTGCTGTGTTTCTCTCTGACTGTACCTGGAACCGCCATGTACATCACAATTACTGCACCAGTACTGCACCAGCAGAGGAACATTTATCTCCTACCCCATTAATGATAACAGAACGATATTGGTTCCATCAGGGAAGTGGAGAGCCAGGAGCAGTTTGTTGCTGCTCTAAGGAAGTTGTCAGAGCACTGTCAATTTGGACAAATATTAAGTGATGTCCTGCATGACCAATTTGTCTCTGGATTATGCAATATCAAGATCCAGAAGAAGTTACTGATTGTACATTCAAGAAGACTGTTGACGTGTTGGGAGGGCTGGTGTCTCTGCTTGGCAGTACCACCTAGTCGTGATACTCTGAGCTGCATTGTCCAGTGGCATGAGTCAATGGTCGCATTGCCCAGTGGCAAGAGTCAAGAACCACATAGCCTAGCAGCTGGGGACCATGGCCGGATTGCCACATGGCAAGAATCGTTAGCTGTGTCACCAAGTGGTGAGAGTCAATAGCTACATTGCCTAGAAGCTACAGTCAGTGCTGTATCACCCAGTGGCAAGAGTCCACAGCCATGTCACCCTGTATTGCCCAGTGGCAAGAGTCATCAGTTGTGTCACCCAGTGGCGAGAGTCAATAGCCGCGTCACCCACAGGTGAGAGTCAAGAGCCCCATTGCCTAATGGCTGGAGTCAATAGCCACGACGCCTAGAGGCTGGAGTCACTCAGTGGCAAGAGTCAATAGCCACATCACTTAGCAGCTGGAGTCAGTGTCTGTATTGCCCAGAGAATCAATATCTGGGGGCATGGGAACTTGGACTCTCCCTGCTCCACTGGGTTCTAACCCAGGGCCCAGTGAAACAATAATTCAAATATGCGACCTAGGAAGTGGGTGTACCTATGCCTGCTCCGTGGGCCACTTCCTACTCCAGCTTCAGTTCCTCTGTTGGTGCCACTGGTTTGCATCTGAGATCCCTTGGGAGTCCTCTTTGGTTACGGTCTGAAGAATATTTCTCTCTTGACTGGGGCTCATCATTGCTGTACTCTGCTGTTGAAAGGCCTTTGGTGGCTTGGTGGTAGGGTCTGATCCCAGCCATCTGGGGCCCCAGCAGCTTCTCATCAGGACCCTGCACCACATAACTGCTTTCCTACTTTGTCTGCCTAGACTGAGCTGCTGCTCCTATTTGAGCTCAGCACCCATTGTAAGCATGTGCAACAGGAATGACCAGGCATGGCTTTCTGGGTCCAGAACTGCTCCTTAACCCTTACTCCCCAGCGTGGGACTTGTATACTGCATCACATGAAGTAGCAGTTGTAAAGGAAACTGCAGAGAAACATTTAGCGTGAACTGAGTTCATTTTATGAGATGGCGAGATAGAGGACCATGGGAATGTAAGGAATTTCCATGTGGCCACTGTGCACAAATTACTTGCTGAGAAGGATTACTGGGCAGACCAGGTCATTTGGAGACAGTGCCAGAAGAAAGGCCTTATTGCTGTGACCTGCCAAACAGTTCAATGACCAGCAACATAAAGTAACCATACATCTAAGAAAACACCTGTGAAGACTGAACCTCAGAAAAGGATGGAAGTCGAGAATTCATAACGTGGAAAAAGACAAAAGCTGTAGTGACACTGACCAAGACCTAACACCACAGATGTTATCAGAAGCTGGAGTGAGAGATGGCATATGGGTTACATTGTTGATTGAAGGAGTTCCTACAAGAATGGAGCTTGATATCGGAGCTGCTGTTTCACTGATGTCTGCATCTACCTATCACCAGACATTATCACAAGCTCCCCTGGAAGAAACCTCCACACTTTTGAAGACTTATACCTAGAGCCCTCAAAATCTGTGGATATTCTCAGAATATTTTTGCGGATCGGATGTGGATATAAATTTTGTATCCGTAAAGGGCTCTACTTATACCAGAAAAAAGTAGGTGCCAAAAGGGATGCTCCAGGTGGAAGTTCAACTAGATGAACAATCAGTTGTATTGCTCTTGTATGTGACTGAACAAAAGTATCCACAATTATTTGGCAAACCTTGTCTTTAGAAGCTCAAGGAGAATTGGACCACGATCAAAGTGATCAAGAAATCACCTTGAAAGCTTTCAAAAATACTGGGAAAGAACTTGGACAGATTAGCAACTTGTCAGTGACGCTCACTGTTAAGTCTGACAGCCAGCCAAAATATTGCAGGCCCAGAGTTCTGTCTTACACTCTAAAGTCTCTGGTAGAAGTTGATTTGGATTGTTTAGTGAACATTGCAGTCTTATCACTGGTTTCACATAGGGAGTGGGCTACATTCACATTAGTGATCAAGAAGGAAGCCTCAGTCCAAATCTGTGGAGCTTTCAAAGTGATGCTGAATCTAATTTTATGTGCAGACCAGTATCCCACTATCTCATACTGAAGGTTTATTTGTTTCAATAAATTGGATTGGCTCAATACATACTCACAAATGGAGCTTGATCCAGCATCTTGTAAATATCTCACAATCAACATGCAAAAAAGGCTTATTTTGTTATAACGGGTTACCTTTTCAGTATCACATTGGCACTGGTCCTGTTTCAGAAAGCCATGGATGAGATTGTGATGGCACTGAATGGAGTTCAGTGCTACTTGGATGACATCCATATTACAGAAAAGGATCAAGAGAATCATCTTCAAAATGTGGATGCTGTTTTGCAATATTTGAAAGATCATGACTGGAAGTACCTCAAGACAAATAGGAATTTTTCAAACCTTCAGTTGAATACCTTGGACATGTGACTGACACCACAGGCTTAATGAAATTGCCAGAGAAAGAGAAGGTCATTCTTGAAGCGCCACTGCCAGAGAATGTGTCACAGTTGGTTCATTCTTAGAACTGCTTAACTACTTTCGTATATTCCTGCCTAATCTGGCAACAGTCTTGACATCTTTACATGAACCGTTACAAACAAAGAAAAAATGAAAATGGACTGAAAAGTGTGATTGTGCATTTAAGGAGGAAAAGGAACTGTTGACATCAGCCAAGGTTCTTATGCAGTTTGATGCTTTGCTACCACTACAATTGGCATGTTATGCTTCATGATATGTGGCAGCAGTTCTTTCCCACATTTTTTTTCATAGCACGGAGAAATCAATTGCCTTTGCATCACAAATAGTCGCTACTCTTGAGTAGAACTATGTGCAGAGTGGGAAGCTCTAAGCATTACCTTCAGAATTCAAAAGTTTCATATCTACATGACAGACATTTTACCTTGCTGACGGCTCGTCATCATTACTTTCAATTTTTGGACCAAAAATGGAATTCCATCATGAGCTGCTACTCATATGCAACAATGACATGGCTACTTACAGCAGTAGGATTTTATGTTTGCATTTTGTATAATTTAGAATAAAAAAATAATAATAATGTAGCATGTATTGAATGTATTAATGTATGATTCGACCATATTTTGTTAGCCACCCTTTTTGAATAGTAGAAAGGAATGGCCTAATGTGCCATTGGTAGAGATGCCTCAGCCAGAATCTGTGTCTGGGCTGATTTTAAGGCAGTAACAGACCTTTAGGGTCACCACTTTGTTGTAGGTTTAGCATTTTAAAATAAGTAAAAGAATGCAATGATTGTTTTTCTTTTGCATTGCAACTTGATGTTCCTCTTTAAAATGTTTTGTGTAAATTAGTTTTGTTTTGTGTGTGAACACGGAATGTGTGTGTTCGGAAATAAGTGTGAAGGCCATTACCAAACAAGATGTTCTACGGAGGAACCAAAGACAGACACAAGGGCATCAGGAGGCTGCAACACACCCCAATTGAAATGTCAGAGGAAGGCAGATTGATGCCTTAAAAAATAAAACAGGCACCTATTAATGGGGACAAGATAGCTGTAATCAAAACCAGCATGAAATAACTCCCTGAAATACTTAATAAAAAAACAAAATAAAAAATAAAAAGGACAATTTAAAAAACCAAGCACTCATCAAACAACGATTACAGTATGACGGTGCAAAACTCATTGGTCCCAATGAAGGAAAATCACTATATAAACAGGGTGCCTTGCCATGAAACTTTGGGTTAGTCCTGCCAAGACTTCCCTGGAGCATCGTGTTGTGACTGACAGAACCCAGTTCCTACCTACCCTGATCAACCTAGCTGGCCACTAGATAGTTACCAGTCCAGAGTCTGGATCAATTATATTGACTAGTGGGACAGTGTGTGTGTGTAATTGAATGCATATGCTAATTGTTGTTGTCATAAGGTATAATTCCCAAATCTGAACCTTAGCGTCCAAAATTTGGGTACCTGCATGAATTCCTCTAAGCTTAATTACCAGCTTAGATCTGATATGCTGCCACCAATCAAAACTCTGAGTGTCTGATAAACTCTGGCCTCCCCAAAACCTTCCCTGGGGACCCCCAAGACCCAGATCCCCTGGATCTTAACACAGGGAGAGTAAACTCTTTCCCTCACTAGTGCCACTCCTAGGCTTCTCCTCCCTGGGTTCCCCTAGAAGATCCTGTGCTTCAAACTCCATGAAACACACTGAGTAGGTTTTTTCCTCCCCCTTCCCCTGAGGCAGTACAGATTCACGCTCCGTATATCTAACACAAAGAGATCCCCCTCCCTTCGTTCCTCAGCCTTAACCAGAGAAAAAAATCAATCAGGTTCTCTAAAAGAAATCTTTTAATAAAAGAAAGGAAAAAGTAAAGAATTATCTCTGTAACTTCAAGATGTAAATATTACAGGGTCCTATAGCTACAGACACCAGAAAGAAACTTTCCCCCCAGTACCAATACAAATCAAAATATTCCCAGCAACTACACAGATAAAAGTTAACCAGCCAGATCCACATGTGCAAATAGAGTAAAACAATCAAAAAGCCTAAACCTCCTGTTTTTACTTACTATTTGAACAGAAACTTAGAGAGCCTGGAGTAACGTCTAGTCTCTCTCAGACCCCACCCCTGAGAGAAGAACACACACAATGGACAAAAAACACACACGAAAGCTTCCCTCCACCCAGGTTTGAAAGTATCTTGTCTCCTGATTGGTCTTCTGGTCAGCTGTTCCAGTTCCCTGCTTGTAACCCTTTACAGGTAGAAGAGACATTAACCCTTAACAATCTGTTTAGGACAGTTGTATTTTCAGTAAACGTGGTATATTGCCTTTTCCCCTGAAAAGATTCCATGTGCTTCTTATAATTATAACATACTTTCAGGTCATTCTTATATTATTCAATTCCATAAAGGGACTCAGCACAGAAATGCTGATGGGTTGTCATGCCTAAGATCCAGTCAGCCTAAAGAAACTTCAGATAAAGTGTTCTTTCTCCATTTGATGGATAGTTATCCATCACTAGCACAGAAATCAACAAAGAAATGATGAAGGATGATGTGTCTTCTCTTGTGAAAGGAATGGTGCTACACAGTATAGTGCTGGATCATAAGAATCCAGTTTACACAGTTTGGTTCACATCAATGTGAATTATCTGGAAATCATAGTTATATTTTATGGGGAATGCAAGTGACTGTTCCACAATCATTTCAATCTCAGATCTTGGTAGCTCTTCATGAAAGTAATTTTGGCATTGTTCTGATGAAGGCCAGAGCCTAGAGTCATGCCTGGTAGCTGGAGATCGACAAAGATATTGGCAGGCAGGCAAGGTATACTAATGTCACTAAATTCAGCACGATCCTTGCTCAGTTCATCTATACTCTTCGTCATGGCCTCAGACTCCTTGGATACATATTCCTTTGCCAGACCTTTAGAAGGTTATCTGATTTTCATTGTAGTTGACGCTCATTCAAAATGGCCAGAAGTTTTCAGAAAGACTTCTAATACAGCTGCTAAGATCCTTGGACATCTTTGTACCTTGTTTAGTCAATCTGGTTTATCATTACAGTTGGTGAGTGACAATGGACTTTAATTCTTTTCTAAAGAATTTCAGAGGTTCCTAGCTTCAAATGGAATTCAGCATGTACCTTCAGCTCCTTACCACCCTGCTACAAACAGACACGTTATACAGACACTTAATACACCTTAAGAGCTAATAAGTCTATTTTGAATTGTCAGCAGAAAGTGGACAATTTCTTCCTTGTCTATGGGAACACATCACATGCTACTATCCAACAGTCACCTGCAACTCTTTTCTTGAAGTGATCTTTGTGTACTTGTTGGGACCTGCTACATCCTGAAATTGCTTCACATGTAGCCAAATCCCAATCTATGAAAATCGATCAACTACATGAGACTTGTCATCATTTTTTTCAAGTAGGAGACTTGGTGTGGACTTGAAACTACAGTTGTGGAGTGAAATGGGTAAACTGGAGACCATGCAAAATGCATGTGGTAAAACTGACTAATGGTATTTTATGGAAACGACATATAGACCATTTGTAGCCTCGACTAGTACCGGAGTCCAGGGATGTTCCAGTAGGAGTTTCTGTTCCTCTGGCCACGTCTACACTACGGGATAGTATCGAATTAGCTAAAATCGGTTTTATAAAACTGATATTATAAATTCGATTTCATGCGGCCACACTAGGCACAGTAATTCGGCGTTGTGCGTTCATGGTCCGCGGCTACACCGTCGCTTTCGCAAGACGTTGCCTTGATGGGTAAGCTCTTCCGTAAGCAAGTATCCCAATGTTCCCGCAGTCTCCGCCCCTTGGCTTCTGGGTTGAACATTCACTTACTTTGTCGCGTCGTTCTGCGGTTCCTGTCGTCCGTCATTCCTTCCTCGGGCAACCTCCGCTGACCCATCCTTTTCGCGCCGTTTTTCCCTGGATTGCCCTGGCCAGCCCCCAACTAGCAATGGCCCCCTGGCGCCCGTTCAGCTTTTTTTTTTCCGGCACCGTACTGCTGTACCTGGAATGCCACGAAGCGAGCAGGCGAAATACTCCCAGCGCTACAAGCCGCATTCACTTGCTTTTGCAACATGTAGCGCGTGGGTTAACGGTCATTCTGTAACCGTCTCCTGCCGGCAAGACCCTGGCAATGCGATGCCGGTTAATCTCTCCCCTCTGGACTGTCCGCTGCTTCTCCTGCGTGCCCCTGGCTGCCTCTGCCGGGGGCGCAACGCACACCGCAACCTTGGGCCATGACCTCACTTGACTGACACGTCCCCTCCCTCCCTTCTGGTTTTCTACCCACTTAGTGTCAAGTCCTGCTAGCAATAACAGGGCAGTGTCTTCGAGGCCACTGTAACCGGAGCAACCGAATGTTCTGTTCCGTCTTCCACGGGGGTGCCCTGCACCCCCCCCCCCCTGTTGCTTCCCCTCCTCCCCCACTTCCTGCTCCCTTGGCCGTGTCCCCCAACCTCATTTGTGTCATGCAGTTTCTCAAGACCATGCAAGGCATAACGACGCGCTTGTTCGTGAAGACATCCCCTGAGGGCGGCCAGCCCTCCCGGGGACTAATGCACCCGTCCAAGGCAGTCCAGCTCTTTTCTTTAACCCCCGGCCCGGGAGGGGGCTGAATGCGCTCAGCCCCCAAGTTGCTACTGCATGGACGGTACCAGCATTCCTGTCACCTCTGCCTGGAGTCACTGGGAGGTCATTGCCCCTTTTTCCCCCGGCCTCCCCCGGCCAAGCCTCCACTGCGGCCAGTCACGGACAGCACTCACACCGGCTGAAATGGCGCGACGTAATCGTCCTCTTGTACAACCGTCTCCACCCGCGGGAAGGGAGGAGACGGAATAACTGCTCTTCCACACTGCTGCAGCACTCGCGTCTACCCAGCAGCCATTCTACATAGGGGTGACAATTGAAAGACAGTTCAGAAATAATCCTTTTCTTTCCGTGGTGGTGGTGGTGGGATGAGGAGAATTCTGACAGCGGGCTGTGTTTTGACTACAAGACAATTGGGGCTAGAAGAATGATAACTTTTCAAGGCTTGTGGACAACTGTGGATGCGGAGTGTACCTTCCAAATGAGGTTCTTTGAGTCTCTGCTTCCTGTTACCGTTGTACGAGGCTGTGTATCCTGGAAGAATTTTTTTCTGCTTTGGAATTTGTGTTCCGGTACGAGTCTATAAACCGAATGTCTCTAGATCGATTAGTACTGTACGGTATGCTGAGCTCTTTTTGGATTATGACTGGCATCGCACGTGCTGAATCAGAGTCCGCTGAGCAACAGGAAAATGTAATTTCAAAAGTTGCCGGAGGCCTTCTTCCTGTTTACCTGCCGCTAGCGATCTGAGTAGATTGCCTGTAGAGCCCGGTATGGGCAACTGTGGGAATTACGGGGGCAATACGTCGATTTCCGTCACTAAACGTATCCGACATGTTAATATCGAATTTAGCGCTACTCCTCTCGTCAGGGTGGAGTACAGAAATCGATTTAAAGAGCCGTTTATATCAATATAAAGGGCATTGTAGTGTGGACGGGTACAGCGTTAAATCGATTTAACGCTCTTTAAATCGATTTAAACGCGTAATGTAGACCAGGCCTCTGATTGAGCCTCCTTCTGTTACAACTCCTAATTTCAATGACTTGTTGGGAGAAACTTTGATGCCAGATTCAGTTGATTCCATACTACTGAGGGTTCCTTTTGTTCAGGACACATTGCCATCACACATTATCCCAAGAGAGTGTGAAAACTAGTTGTGTGATGATTTTATAAATTGTTCAGTTAGTGAGTTGCTATTCCAGGGCAGAATAATCCTGTGCAACTTGAGAGTCGGCAACAGTCCACCCACAACTTTTAGTTAGGTTATATAGTGTTTCACGTCAACTGTGTAAATGATAATGTATATATATTTAGGAAGTTTTTTAAATTAAGGTGAAGGAATCTGATTGTTCTGTTCCTTTATATGTTTGTACACTTCTCCTACCTCAGTGCAATGCCTCACTTTCATGTTAGTTTCAGTTTTGCTACAAGAACAATAAAAAGTTTCTGTGGCAACTTGCTGTGCTTAAATGTGTCTGTATCTCTTTCTCTGCTAGTCCAGATGTAACAGAGAACTAAAGGGGAAAGAACATTCTTGTCCATTTTGGCTACATGTATAGCAACCATGGCTCTCGCAGGTCAGTATATGTGAAGCTATGGTTGTCCTTACTGTCCCCCAGTGTGGAGTGGTAATTGTCAGTATGAGGCCCCCGATGCCATGGGGAACACCGAGGGAGTGGGTGCAGGGAGGTGCTATAATGGACTTCTCCATGGACTGTAAAAGGTGGTGAGCCCGGATTGCCAATCTGTAGGTCTGCAAGAGTCTGAAGCATCTGTGTTTGTTGCTGGAGAAGCCTCATTATTCTTGATGTATCTCCCTTTCCTTCTGCTGGGATTCCTGTGCCTTTCTCCTGTCTGCTCTTTCCTTCTCAATACAGTCTGAAATATTCACCCTCCAGGTCCTCTGCTCATGTTCCATTGCAGCACTGGTTTGCAGGATCTTGCTGAACATTTCATCTGGAGCAGGCAGTCCACGAGTGTGGAGGGGGAACCCTTCAAGGATACAATCACAGCAGCTACAGCTAAAACAGACAGAAGTATCATTGTCAGTATAGTCACGATAAAAAGCAAAAGTTAAGATTCAGAACTCCCTTCCCTTGCCCATCCTAAAGAAGACATGCTTATTGGCACTTCTGCTTTGGAGTGCTTGTGCATGGCACCCCTCACAGCACCAACCATGTGGACTTTGGCCCACCAGGGGTGAGTGAAATGAGGAGGGAATTGCTCAATTGCATGAAACTATGTGTATTTGGCAATGGCACTAAATATTGGCACCATTTTCCACAGATGGTAGTGATTTTAGCTGATATCATGGAGAGCACAGTGGCTGCTGGTGTCCTGTAGCTACCTGGGTTCATGTGCCCCTAGCCTGTTTATTGCAATGGTGCCAGCTGAAGTTACTGCAGACTAGCATGGGGAAGCGTCCTACCATGGAGGAAGCAATAAGGTTGCCATCCCTAGAAATCTTCGGGAGAGGATTGCAGAGTGCCTCCATGAAAATTTCATTGAGATCTCTCAGGAAGATTCAAGGTACAAACTGCATAAACAAAATGCTCAGCACGGCCACCCCAACTCTTCCTGGGAATAAAAAGCAGATAACTCTACCTGTCTCTTTGTTGTACCGCTACCTCTCTAGAATGAGTAAATTAATTAAGTCAGTAGCTGTGCCTTGCTAAGTTGGGGCACCATCAGTACCTCTTTGTACGAGAAATACATTTACACACTTACCCGAAGTGCCTTCCCCCACAGCGGACTTGCCAGTGCTTGATTGCCAGGACTCATTGGACTGTGGCAGAGTCTCAAACAGTGTGGCATAGCTGTACCCCAGTCACATGTTCCCCATCCTCCACCTCCTCCTCTTTCCCTGGCTTCAGGATGAGGAGATTTGAGTCTCGGGTTCCTTTGAAGTATCCATCATGGTCTGTGGGGTGCTGCTGGCGTCTCCGCCAAGTATGGCGGCAGCTCTTTGTAAAAGTGGCAGGTCTGCAGGTCAGCACCAGGTGACTGTTGGCCTCCCTGGCCTTCTGGTATGCCTGCCACAGTTCCTTTGCTTTCAGGCAGAATTGCTGCTGATCCCCATTGTTGTCCTTGTCCTGCATCCCCCATGCAATCGGCTCATTGACGTCCACATTTCCATGACTGGTCTGCCGGTCTATTCCAGGCCAGAGTGCGTCTGGAATGTGTAGCCAGGATGGTCAGCTAGGCAGTTGCACACAGCAATGGAGAGCTGCTAGGTGTGCTCGCCAAGCTGGGCAATCAGGAAAAGGCATTTCAAAAAATCTTGGAGTCTTAAAGGGGATGGGGGAAGGCTTCTCATCTCCATGACCCCTGCACGGTGGAGTTCACAATCGTGACCAACCTCAGGCATTGTGGGACAGCTGCTGGAGGACTGTTAGGATCGACACAGGTAAGGCAGTGTCTACATTGGCATGTGTCAATCTCAATACATCGACTATGGCTCAATGCTGTTCGGGGAAGTGATGTTAATATGTTGCCATAACAGGGCACTTACATTGGTGGGAGACCAATTTTAAGTGTAGACACCTGCACAACTAGGTTGACGCAAGGTGGCTTACGTCAGCATAACTTTGTAGTGTAGACTAGGCTTACTCTATGCTTCAGTTCCTTTTCTGTAAAATGGGGATACAGAGCACTGCTCTACCTCACAGGGGATTATGAGGCACTGTGAGATCTACTGATGAAAAGCACTATAAAGCAAACAGGCATTATTATTACTGCTAAAACTATCACCATTGCTCTCTCTTTCCTGGAGAATGTTGGGGCCTTCTCAAAGGAATACCTCTCTTGGGAAATCCTTTGGTGAAGTACATCTGGGACAGGTGGGGGCTGCTGCACAAGAGGATATGCCACCCCTCTCCCATTGCTGCCAGCAGCATCAGGGGGTGTCACTGCTGCCGAGTGTCTGGACACAATTTGTTGTTTCAAAGGTAACAATCAGAAGACAAGAATTATTTTCTTTAAAAAGGACAGATACAATTAACCACCTTGCATTCCTCTCCTTGCTAAGCTGTGCAAAGTATTATTTTTAGAAGTGCTAGTAATTTTAACTACTTATCTTCAGCATAATTTTTTTTGTATTTGGCATCAAATTTGATACCCATTTTAGAATCACTTAAAAGCAGACTGTAAGATTTTTCGGTTTTGTATATTTTTAAAATCAGCATAACTGTGATCCACAACAATACAGAAGAAAGGGATTATATACTAACCCAAGGGTGCCTAATTGTAAGCGAGTGGACTCACCCCTGCAGCACCTCCTGCTGGCAGTCTCAGGAAATTAGCTCTTCCAGCATCCTGGACCGCCCCCTGCAGGCTGGTGAACTGCCTTACTGCTGGCCCCTGTGTCCCTCCCAGGACCCTGGTGCCCCTTTCTCTGGGTTGCTGCCCCACTGACAGTATCCCCACATTCTGGGTCTCTCCACCCAGGGGAACCCCCAATCATCACAGGCAAGGTTGGGTTGGACCTGCTGCCTCTCTCTACAGCTGGGCTGCCCCTCTGCAGTCCTGGTACTGGTCTTAGGCCCTCAGCTAGGCCCACAGCCCAGGGCTTTCCTAGGCCAGAGCTCCCCAGCTCCTCTAGCCTTCCCCCAGCCCTGCTCAGCTCCTTAGCAGCCAGGCCCTTGTCTCCCTCTACAAGCAGAGACTCAGTCCTGAGCTTCTGGCTACCCTGGCCTTCTTATAAGGCCCGGTTAGTCTGTTTGAGGCACAGCCCCAGCGGAAGCAACTTTCCCCAATCAGCCACGGCTTTGCTCCCTTCCCCAGCCCCAGCCCCCTCCTGGGCTGTTTCAAACCCTGCAGGGCAGGAGTGGGTAACCACCACACTACACAAATACATACAGATAGCATGTATGAAGCCCAAGGATTACCCCAACAACAAAAAATTGATCACTGGCCTGAGATATAAAAGGTGGGTGGTTCAGAATATCTACCAGAATAATTTTCAAGAAGGAGATCTTGAGCAAGATAAGCCCAATACTGTTTAGAGCTTTAAAAAACAACAGTGCCAGTTTTAAATCAACATGCTACTTTATAGGCAGTCAATGCAAGGCTGGCATAATATAATCACAATTGCTTGAATGGGTGAGCAAGCATGCTACTGCTTTCTGAACAAGCTGTAGAGATGCCCTGCTGCATGTCCTGCTCAGAGGGAATTAAATAATCAAGCCTCATGAGCAGGAGGACATGTGTTGTGAGGCTATTGTGAAGCTGGAATGGGATTAGAAAGGGCACAGTAAGTACAAATTGTGGAACTGAAAAAACCCATTTTCATATCAAGCTGATGCTAGGCTTTGTGGGGAAAAGAAATTGTGTAAAGTGATGCCAAGATTCTTAACTTGACTCTACCTCCAAACAAATCTTTCTACAAGTGGGGACATGAAAGAGGAGTGAGCTTTCTCATACTGTTAACCCAGCAGCAAGCCTTTTATTTTCCCAGGGTTGATGACATGGCAGCTCTGATGTATCCGCCTGGAGAATTCATTCAAGCATTCCTCCAGGGCAGAGAATAGACTTGCAGGGCCATGGGACAAGAGGTATACCGCTGAGGATCATCAGCATACTAGTTAGAAATGAGCTTGCCAAAAGGTATCCCCCTGTACATTAAACAAGATGGAAGGCAAGAGAGTGCCTTATAGGAATGCCACACTGCAAATCCCTCAGTGAGTAGTGCAGTTGACCGTCAAGTACTGACTTGCTCCTGTATTATAGGCATGAGTGGAACCAGTAGAGGGCAGCTACAGCCACACCAGCAATGTCTCTCATTTGCCAAACTAACAATCCATGGCTTGTTGTATCAAAAGCTGTTGAGAGTTCCAGCATGACCAAATAGACTGACCTAATTTAAAACGAATATCGTCATCCAACTAAGCAACAGTGCTAGATTGGTTTGGAAGATAATCCGTAATAAAATTCTGGCGTGCTGCCTCTTTGCACAACAGATCTGGCAATACACAGCCAAAAATCACATGCTGATTTTAAGTTACCATTTCCACTTTAAGTAAATAGGACTCATTCAAAGAGAGTTAAAGGGATTTGTCAAAAGAGCTTAAGATAAGGAAACTTTGTCCAAGGAAAGAGTAATCTTAGCATTTATCTTCAAGCCATTCTCCTTTCCCTAGACAATTCACCCATCCCACATTCTGTGTGCATGAAACCATCCTACATTCACATAGCTCGCCACCACAGAAATGACACATACCAGAGTAAAAAAGACAAAACGGAAATACTTCATATGTACTATTCGAAAGCTGATTCTGGGAGCAGAAAAATCCTAAGGAAGATCCAAGAAATACTGAAAGATAAAAGCTACTTTTACCTTATCCTTCTTGACTATTCTAAATACAGTAAAATATAAGCAGTGATCACAAGACCGGTTTCAAATAGCATTAGCTATTGCAGTGTAAACTATACTGCAGCACTAGAATAGGGGTTCATCTCCAGTACAAGGGCAACAGACTACATTGCTCATTCAGGCTAAGAATTATAAGGGGCTGATTGTGATCTCACTTACAACAGTGTAAATCAGGAGTAACTCTAAAGTCAGTGGAGTTAAGCTATCCTCTGAAGAAAAGGGGCAGGAAAATTGCACGAGTTTCACAAACAGAATGCACACACGCCCCACGCACACACCCATACCCCAGCACATGTGCACAAAGAAAGGGCTTCTGCAGAACTGAAAGGAAGAATGATGTAACTTAATGTCAACCTGTCTCCCACAGACCAAGATTGTCCCATTTTTGCAGATAGTCTAAAAATTATCCTGCCACTGCAATGGATTCTCTAAGAAGGCATCATCTGGCCCTGCTGGCATATATGCTTTCTTATTTCATGTTATTGTAAACTGATGATAATTGAATATTATAATTGTATTTTTAATTAGCAGTATTAAAAATAAGTAGGGTTCAGGGGCGCTGGAACAATTTTTATAGTGGGAGTGCTGAGAGCCATTGAACTAAACTGTAAATCCTGCATATAATGGAAACCACTTCAAGCCAGGGAGTGTGGCACTACCCCCAGCACCTATGATAGGGTTCGACAAGAAAATGAACTTAGGGATCAGTATTCTATGTGTGGCTGTTGAAAATGGTCCAGTAAACTTGAAAGAAGATAGCTTATATTGCATTTGTAGTCATTTTCTATGTAGAATGTTATTTTTTCAAACCTTTAAATGGCTGTTATTCATGCACTGGTAAAATCTGCAAGTATATCTTCTCATTCACATAGGAACCGGTCTGCATATGCAAAGGGATGTAACCATGATTTCTGCAGACGTATAAGTGGAAACAGGCTTCAAATTTGACCTAAATATATTTTAAGGACAAAGAAACTTTAAAAATTCTCTGATCCTGTGCTAATGAGACCACAGTTAAATTCATATTTAAAAGATTAACCAAAACAAAATGCTCACTCAAGAATTCTTGTGCATCTAAAATGCTCACTCAGACAGCAGGAGTAACCCCTCAGACAGAGACCAACACCTACAAAATCTCCACCAAGCAGTCTCAAAACTACAATACCCACATGAGGAAATAAGGAAACAGATCAACAGAGCCAGACGTGTACCCAGACGCCGCCTACTTGCACGACAAACACAAGAAAGAACAACAGGACTCCCACGGCATCACATTACGCCCCCAGCTAAAACCCTCCAATGCATCATAGGGATCTACAACCCATCCTGGACAATGATCACACTTTCACAGGCCTTGGGTGGCAGGCCAATCCTTGCCCACAGACAACTGCCAACTGAAACGTATCCTCACCAGCAACTACACACGGCCATAGTAGCTCTAGCTCAGGAACCAATCCATGCAACAACCCCGATGCCAACTCTGCCCACATATCTACACCGGCCACCATCACAGGACCTAACCAGATCAGCACACCATCACCAGTCATTCACCCCTGCACGCTCCACCAATGTAATATACGCCATCATACGCCAGCAATGCCCTCTGCTAGTAACATCGGCCAAACTGGACAGTCTCTACGGAAAGGATAAACGGACACAAATCAGATATTAGGAATGGATCAACAAAACCTGTAGGAGAGCACTTCAACCTCCTGGCCACACTGTAGCAGACTATGTGGCCATCCTGCAGCAAAAAAACTTCAGGACCAGACTTCAAAGAGAAACTGCTGAGCTTCAATTCATCTGCAAATTGACACCATCACTTAGGGTTGAACAAAGACTGTAATGGCTGTGCCAACTACAAAACCAGTTTCTCCCTTGGTTTTCACACCTCACTGCTAGAACAGGGCCTCATCCTCCTGATTGAACTAACCTCGTTATCTCTAGCTTGCTTGCTAGCATATATAACCTGCCCCTGGAAATTTCCACTACATGCATCTGACCGAAGTGGGTATTCACCCCATGAAAGCTCCCATGCAAAATCTGTAGTCTATAGGTGCCACAGGATTCTCTGCTGCTTTTACAGATTCAGACTAACAGGGACGAGCTGGGTACCAAGTAACTCTTTTGCCTGAAATTCCTACAGAACTATTTAATCAATGATCACCATCAAATTTAGTGACCCAAAAGTGCAGCTCTGAATTAAAGAAAGTTATGGTACATATTAATTTTTATTAACCTAATACCATAGTCGGACCAAAATACCTGAATCCTTATACTCAGGATAGATTCAATGAATGGGAATTTTCTGGCGAAAGAACTCTAAATGGCCTAATGACTTTAAAATCCAAGTCAGAAAGACTTTAAAATCCAAGCCCATGGAGTGCCAGTTGTATTATAAATCTATCACACACAGGTACGGCTTCAAATTATGGTACACACTTGCCTGAAACAAGCACTTCAACATCACACAACTGTCAGAGAGAGAAATGACACTAACAACAATAATGACTTTTTCATCGGAGAATCACTTCTCAGTGAGGCATGTGCTGGTCAGTGAATCACAAATCTGATTTATCTCCTCACCACATGTCACTGTGCAGATGTCAATTTGTTCATTTTTAGATTTGTAATATTAGTGCCAACAAACAGCTTGTCAGATCGCTAATCATTGCTACCATAGCTGAGCAATACTTCATTGTCATGTTATCTAATACCAAAAATTTCGTTTACATTTTCATGCCAATCTAGTTGTTTCGCGATTCTTATTTTCTTCTTGATTTTACATAATTTTTCTATACTTGTATTTAACCTATACTTATCTCCCTTCTATTTGTCTGTTATACTTCCTTACCTGCAAGAGCCATATTAATGGTAACAATAACAACTGGTGAACGAACTGATGTCGCCCAACAATTTCACAAGTTTTTTTTTATGGATTTACCACCTAAGATGGTCACATACATTCCCTCTCTGAAAGACTAGCATATACTTTTTTGTAATTTTACTAGGAGTAAAAGAATACAACAAAGACCAGTCTTACCTTCATTCTCTGCTCCCCTCTCAAATGACGACTTCCACCGCACTAAAGCTCCATAGAATCATAGACTTAGGGTCAGAAGGGGACAATAGATTCATCTCAGTTCGATCGTCCACTGCACAAAGCAGGCACACAGAATCCTACCTCGTCATCCACTTCAGTAGAACAGAACCGCCAACCTATGTCTGAGTTATTTGAAGTCTGTCACATGTGATTCGAAGACCTCAGACTTGCAGAGAATCCACGGAACAGCAATCGACCCATAACTTCATTCTTTTGCATATATAAATAACCGCGCAGGGCCTCTGCCAAGCTGCCCCTGGAGGAAAATTCCTTCCCGACCCCAAATATGGCGATCAGCTAAGCCCTGAGCATGTGGGCAAGACTCACCAGCCAGCACTCAGGAAATAATTCTCTGCAGTAACTCAGATCCCACCCCATCTAACATCCCATCATAGACCATCCCTTGCTCCCTTCCTCTGTTACACGTGGGAAGAGCTGCCTCTCCTTCTTACTCACAGAAACATCAGAGAGAGACACACTATTTGTCCGTCTCCCCCATCCTGCCAGCTCCACTGGTCCTACTCTTCCCAACCATACCTGACATGACTTTTGAAAGCAGTGACCACCTGCTGTATTGGCTCCTACCAGTGAAGGTAAATTGGGTATGGTGGAAGATACCCCAAAGGGTTAAAATTCTTGTGACAGGAAGCTGAGGTAGAACTTGTTCCTTCAAATAGAAATCCTATCCTAGCCCCATTTTTCAGAGGATAAAAGCAGTCACTCCGTGGCAGAGTACCGAATAGCTGATCCCCACAAACCTTCAGCAATAGACAGCTTTCACTGGGGTTAAACACTGGAGAATTAGCAAGTCTTCTAAGGTTAACACTTAGGTAGAGCTCTAGGGCAAAAGCAGAGCTTGTAGGGCACTAAAAATTCACTACAAATGAAAAAACCCAAGCAAATACCAGAAGCACTGATGCACACTGGGAAGACTTGAAGGTCTTTAATCCATCCTTTTATGATGCCTATATAGGAAGCAGTTTGAGATCAATGGAAGATGTTAACTGCCAAAGCAAAACCCAACAACTGTGTTATAATATATAACTGCATGTGACTGATTTTTTTTTTTCAAATAAATTACTCAGTTTGACATGATATATCCTGTAAATATGTAGTTGGCATAGGAACTGATTTAGGACAGTTGAGGTGTTGTTTTTTTAACCTGAGACCACTTCAAGTTGTGTTCAATCATATGTAGGCAGTGCATAAAGTTAGGTTTAAAGGCATTCTTTATTCATAATGCCACTATTAAAAAAAATCCACCTGACTTAAAAATGATTGAACTGGTTTGTCTCAGGCATGGAGATGTTACATGCCAAGTTCCTGCACAGCCCAAGTATTTTGTGATGAATGACAGCCCTGCACGAAACATGGGCTTGCAGTAGAAATGCTGACACAACCTCAACTATACTAGCATGTTCACATCAATAACATTTTCTATGTAAATCTATGCTTCCTTTCTTACAGTGTACATATGCCAGTGTACATTCCACTCACAATCACACAACAGACAGTTGTGCATTGTCAATGCATTTTTTTTTTTAAGGGCATGCAGCCTGAGGCATGAGTGAAAGCTTTTTTCGTCCCTCCATATGGTCTAATAAGAATGTTCTAGCATTACTCCTTTAACCAACAACAGCTATTATGACAACAAACATCAGGAAGCAAGCCCTCAGTGTAAGCCTTTTTAAAGTTGGCTGTGGTCATATTGCCCACTGGGGTTGTAAGGTTTATTCAGAACAGCTTTACCTCTTTTATAAGGTGCTTTGAGCTCTATGGATGAAAAGTGCTACATTTACACTAGGCATTATAATTATGACGACTAACAAATTTGAAGGATCAGTACTACTTTCTTTTCTACAGTGTTAGCATTAAATATAAAACAACGGGTAAGAGCTGAGAAAATACCTGAAGTCCGGCAATGGTCTGGCAGAAAATATAGTATTAAACATGTTATGAAACACTACAAGCAGAGCTCACGCCACAGGAAATCCTAATTTTATTATGAACTGTATCTTTATTATTTTTAAAAAAAATGGAATTTCTGTCATGTTTTAAAAAGAAAATCCCACAATATGGAACTATCTGCCAGACAACAACAGAATGCTCTGTCCAGTCAAATATACAAAAAAGACGGTTACTCACCTTTGTAACTGTTGTTCTTCGAGATGTGTTGCTCATATCCATTCCAGTTAGGTGTGTGCGCGCCGCGTGCACGTTCGTTGGAGAAACTTTTACCCTAGCAACACTCGGTGGGCCGGCAGGTC
>NC_133769.1:45509229-45582685 GCF_003597395.2 Chelonoidis abingdonii | reverse complement strand
TATATATCATGCACCATAGTGGCGCCACTCCAGGGGGCGACCTGCCGGCCCACCAAGTGTTGCTAGGGTAAAAGTTTCTCCGACGAACGTGCACGCGGCGCGCGCACACCTAACTGGAATGGATATGAACAAGCACTCGAAGAAGAACTAGGAGTTGCACTGAATAGACATCTTTCCAGTCCTGCCCCCTTCCATATATATCCCAAATGTATTGTATGAAAAGAACCAGACCTCCTTGGGAATCCAACCCCCTCTCATATGCGCTCTTATCTATTATAAAGAGGGATACAAGGCTCATTTGCACTCTGCCTCCTTCCCTGTACACCTTCTCTAATTATACAAAAAGACACAGCAAAGCTGACAGACTTTCCGAAGCTATGTTCACATGTGTAGAACCAACAGAATCCCAGCAGATCATTAAGAGATTTTATGACAAAATCCAGTGCAGATGTGCAAAATATATTGTTCAAATCTTTACACTTTGACAATTCACAGCCAATTTACCAGATCACTAAAAAGAACATCTGCCAAATGTGTATTATTATCGCCAAACGGTAATTTTAACCACCTATTATACCGTATTGTTGAAAAAAGTTGAACTTTTTTGTATAATGGGAAGACAGCACATTTTTCCACTCTTCGTTTTTGAAAATATCGTTTTAGTTCAAGCTTAAAAAAATATACAAAAAAAAATTACCCAGGAATGGAGAACAAACCTCCCAAGTTTCAGCTACACACGCACACACACACACACACAAGACAACAATCATACACAAATGCAGATTGAATTCCTTTAGAATGGACACATTTGTGCAATCTGAATGAATGGAGCTGTTACATGCTCTGCCTTTTATACTGAATGTTCATATATGCTGACTGTTCTAGGAAATTCAATCCTGTTTGAACTACATAATAATAATAATGAGGTGGAAGGACAAGGAGGGGGGGTGTTGGGAGTGAGAAAAGCATTTTGTCCAGTACATTAAAATGTTACAACTGTTAATGATTTTTTCTCAGTTTTCTTTCCTGTGTTAATATGATATGCTGTAGAATAAAAGATAATTCTGTGATATCTCCACAGCACACACTATATGAGGTTAATTATAAGGAAATTGATATTTCCTAATGAGTTTCCAACATGAGTTTCTGGACACATTTATAAGCTATCTACCTATATTTTCAGAACATTTTATTGCATAATGTTCTTATAATGAGTCTTCTCCTGGATCTTCATGCTACATGCTAGACATATATACAATAGCACAGTGCAACTTTACTTTAGATAGCTTCTTTCATACAAATCATACCCTAAAATAATTTACAAAGGTAAATACTTAAAAGTTCAATAGGGAGATGGAGAAATTAAGCTATATAGAGACAAAAATATAGGCTTTTGGTTGAGATCTGAAATCAGATGGGCAGGTGCAGAAAGGCCATTCCAGACAGAAAGCAAGAACTGCAAAGAAGGCTTTCAAAACAACAGTACTAAGACTGTGGGCCAGATCCTGGGCTTTGCACTTTGGCAGTAGAAAGAGCCAGGAAAGCTGGCCAGCCCAGGTTCTGAATAACTGGCCACCTCTTTCACTCCATGGCTTAGGGGCCTACAAGGAAGGGGCAAACTGGAGAATCACTGTGCTCTGGCTAGTTCTCACTAGCATATCAAAACCTTAGGTCCGTAACGAGCTGGAGTAGTTTAAAACCAACCTGTGGCTGCTCTAAACTACATAGGTGCTGGTGTAGATTTGGCCCTGGGACTTGGGGCTCAAACAGACTCTTTGCATGCGCAGTCTTCAGCGGTATCTAATGCTTACTGGACGCAGCTGAGGATTGAACTCTGCATGTCCATACCAAGAGTAGACCAAAGAATATTATCTGCTATCTATTCTTATCAAGAAGCAAGACAAAAAGAGAAAACTTGATTTGCTTCTCTTTATTCTGTGCAAAACTATAATACAAGGAATGTTTCTCTTTTCTGCTTTTCGCTAAGTTAATGGCAGCTGTGCTTTGATGCATTTTGCCTGAATTTGTGTAGCATCTTGCGTTCTATAGAAGAAACTCAAAAAATGTAAGAAGTTCGTAGGGTAAGACACAGTATATTTATAAAGACTACATATTCATTATCCTGCAATCTTTCTGGCACTATATTTTAGTGTCACGTTTATAAAAAATAATCTTGCATGAAGATCTGCTTAAAGGCTATAATTGTTAGTTAGATATTTCTATACTGTTGGCACATGTCAGATTTATATGAAAACTGATTCCTGCATCTCAGATTTAGAGCTCATTTAAGGCTCTTGAGATAGAATAACACGCAGGTGTCAGCCCTCCAAATTTCAAAGGTTGAAGATTAACCTAATATGCAATATGGTGACCTAACAGTTCTTCATTTGAAAGAAATCTGAAAAATAATCTCTGATACAGCCTCAGAGAGAGAATAACCCAGTGGGATTTCTACCTCTTCATTTCCTAATGAGTTTTTCGATAATGAGAGGTGACTTTGCCAGTCACTCTGGGCTCTATTATGGCTAATTTGACTCCACTTCACTTTCTCTGTTAATTATTAACACTAGCCTTTTTATCCTCATGAGACCACATTCCAGTTTCTCTCTTTTTAAGATTTTTATGAGCCTATCTTTAGGAAGGTGGAAGTCTTCAGGAATAGGTTTTCACTTAGTAGAAAGCTAGAGCATTTATTATTCGTTTAGGGAGACCCTGTGACATTGATTTAGAAGCATGGGGTGTTCTTTCTGATAGCTTTAATGTACTAGCAATGTGAAAGGGCTGTTAATTAAAGAATAAGAATCATGGTATGTTTCACTTGGGAATCTGTTCCTGGGAGAATGGTCATTTGCCACTTGCTAGCATATCCACCGATTAAAAGGTGACTAGTTCCAAGGGTTGCTTTTCAATAGCACTGGAAGAGAAAAAAAAAAAGACAGTTTTCCAGATGGCTTTCACTTATCAGAAATGGTGACTTACTATATCTTTTGCCATTAGGAGAATTGTAGAAAACAGTATACAGATGTGGCATTTATTTCTTGCAGTAGCTGCTACTTGTTCTTTCAGTTACATTTTACAGCCCTGCTGATAATTACTTCGTTATGAAAACAAAATTTCCTCCAGTTTTAATAATATGTCTTTCCTGAGACTGTTTCCTTAGTAATCATTTAAAGTAATTATCCATTTAATCTCTTCAGAGAAGAAAAAGCAAGCAATAGCCTTCCAACAGTTTTTTCTTATGTAAGTGTGGAGCTAGAGTTTGTTTGTATTGCTTGCGTTATTCTGGAAATCAGCAGGCAAGGCAGCCCACGTTGTGTAATAAGAGGGTTAGCTGTAACTCGAGTGTCACAAACCCTGCCTGAAGGACAAGAATATCATCCTGCAATAAGCTTAATTTCCACTGGTTCCAGAAACTTAACTATTGCTGTAATTGAACCCAGTACCAAGTTTATAGATACCACTGGCTTAATAAAATTCAAACAATCCGACCCTAACAAAATTACACATCACAAAATCCAGCACTATGATTGTAATCCTTGTTGGCTGTCTCAACACAGGCACCAAGGATCGAATGGGCACAAGGAGGAAACTACTCTTACATCGCTTTAAGTGTTCCTTCAAAGTCAAGGCTGAAGCACGTTTCCATGGCAGAGTTAGGAAGTCTTTGTTGCTGATGTCTACACTGTACCTATCTTAGAGAACTTCAAAGGGAGCAACCTCCAGCACCTTCCACAAAAACACAACCAAAAATAAAGACAACAGTAACAAAATAGACACTCTCTCACTAAGGAACCCATGTAAAAAAGACAACTACACGACAGGAACATAGCATTTAATGTATTAATACCAATTAATGAAAACACAGTTAAGTACTCATGAAAAGAGACTGACAACACTGGACTCTAAAGTCCTCCACTTATCCACAGAACATATACTGAACATGCAATATAAGTTCCTACATTGCAGTACCAATAGTTCTCAACTCTAACTAGAATGAACACGAGTACTTGTGGCACCTTAGAGACTAACACATTTATTTGAGCATAAGCTTTCGTGGGCTACAGCCCACTTCTTCGGATGTATAGATGGAACATACAGCAAGAAGATATTTATACATACAGAGAACATGAAAAGGTGGAAGTAGCCATACCAACTGTAAGAGGCCAATCAATTGAGACGAGCTATCTAGAATGACTAGCTTTTAGGATAAGAAGGTAGTTAAGGCTTTATGTCTGTTCAGCCTTTTGCATCCTGAGGAGTCTGCCATCCAGGGGGCTAACACCAATTGCAATGCTTCTTTTTATGATATGAATGCCCCTATGGTACCACTGAGATTACCTACTTATTTCACTCAGGCACTCAGAAGCTGATGGTAACAATACTCTGTTATCAGGGCCGGCTTTATGAACAGCAGGGCCCGATTTGAATACCTGGTAGCGGTCTGGGGCTTCGGCGGTAGGGGGTCCGCTTCGGGTCTTCCGTGGCACTGAAGGATCCCCCACCGCTAAAGACCTGGAATGGAACCCCCCGCCACCAGGTGAGCAAAAAGACGCCTCAGGCGCAGGGCCCGATTCCAGAGAAACAGGGGAATCGGCTTAAAGCTGGCCCTGTCAGTTATAAGCAATGTGGGTTGTCGCAGCACCTCTGATCTCATGATGGATGTCCCAGTATCCCATTTCCAATCCCCTAAATCATGCAGCTTTAACACAGAAAGGACATTCTGATACTGCTTTTTATATGCTTGATAACAAAAATAGCATAAAAATAATTTAAAAAACTAGTTTGTTGAGCATATGAATCCTGTAAATACAAGAAAAAATTTAAAGCTTGGAATAAACTGAGACATAGAATAAAAATAGAATTTTGCCTTTCCTTAATAATTAAGGAAAACAGCGCATTTTACCTTTCTATTTAAAAATAGCAAATCTATTATTTTCTGAATGTTGTCTTAAAATGTTTGAAAAATAATCTGCAGGTAAAATAAAGTACAATTTGTGCTTTTTAATTTAACCTACTTCATTGACACTCTCTGTATATTTCCAAATGTAAAATCACCAGAAAAAAAGAACAATCAAGTTTAGTGTCTGTATATTAGATTTAGCTATTAAAAAAGCAAAACCAGGGCACCCAAGACAAATAAAAGCAAGAGCATTGCATTTCATAACCAACATGTCTTTTAAGTTTTGGGCAAATACAAATGGTGTAAATTAAAAATCTCTTTCAGTTTGATGTACATGCTTAACTCCAATTAATATGAGGTCTACAATACATTTCTAAATATGGTCAATGGTGTTAAAGCAGTGATGGGAATGAGAATTTAGTATGAGGGTACACTTACTGATACACACCTATTTAAATATAATGCCTTAGTATTAAAAATATTAAAATACATTATGCAGTGTTTATAGTGTTGCTTTAGAGGCAAGCAATTCATGCAATACTATATGGTTCAAGTATGGTATACAGTAAAGAATCTGGTGGGACAAAGAGAGAGAGTAACAGCTTAATTTCAGAGGAACTCAGCAGAGAAATATTTATAGCAAAGAGGGGCACTGTAACTTTTGTCTTGCTCTGGAAATTGAAATACAACAGAATTCTGGAGTGTGCAGAGACTGAAAGAAAAAAAATTATATATAAACAAAAAAAAACCCCTTAAGATCTTACTGTCATTTCTTAGGAAGTTATTTAGCAGTTGGAAAAGCGGGAAAGTATCCCAGGAATCTTGAGGTTGTGCCTCCAGTGCTGAATCCATATCAACAGAAAAGAGAGACCAAAATTTCTCTGCGTGTTCAGCTAATAAATCCGGCCACCAAGCAAAAGCCTATAATGTAACAACAACAACAAAAAAAAAATTAGTAAACACAAGTCACAAAAAAGAATAGCTACTGTATGGTAGCTATGGTCAAATATCTTTGGATATGTCACTTTATGTCTTTTATCATGCATGGGTGATGTACAGTCCATGTGTGATAAATGTAAATGCATTCTTATACAGACGTATTAAAAAATATACCACATTTGTCAACATGGGGGAAAAAAAATCAAACCAGAAATTATTTTGTTGGAAAGGCAGCACTAATAATAAACCCCAAACTACTGCCAACAAAAGGGGTAAAAAAAGCAAATAAATTGTCTATAAACCTTTAAATAACCGAATATCAATCCATTGACTGTTAAGTGTTTTTGCTAACTGCGGGGTGGGGTGGGGGGAGAGGGAGGAATGAAACAGAAGAACTCAAAGTCTAAAGACAATCTTTGGAAAATTACAACACACTCTAATTTTGGTTTAATTCAGTTCTAAAGTTATAAGAAATCTGTCTAATTTATTGTCAAATGTTCTCTAAACAAATACATATTTAAAAGCATTTTGTCCTCATTCATTTATCAGAAGAAATTTGATTTAAACTTTAACTAATAGCTAATAGTAATATCCACTGAAATCTGTATTTTTGATAGATGCAAAATCTTCATTTTTATCATTATTTTGTCCTGAAGTGATAGACCATTCATGATGAATAAACCCCCATTTTCTTTAATAAGTGTTATGGGTAGATAATCTGGAGATTCAATAATTCTAGTTTATAACATCTCTTTCCACTAATTTAATAGTGTTTTGGAAAATACTGCTTTCTTGAGTGTAAGCTTCATGCATTAGGTGATCTTAGCTCAGAAGAATGGAGGTCGGGGAGGAAATTCATTCAAAAGTTGCTGTGTTCAGGCAAAATTAGGTACTCTACAACATTCACATCATGCATCTTTTTCCTGCATTTACATCTGTGCTTGGTGGTGAAGGAAAAGAATGACAGGAATTGTACAATAGTTGGATGTTATATCAAAGTGAGGAATATGGTAAATGGAAATACTGGCGGTAAAGATGGAGGCCAAGTAATAGTCTGAGCCTGTGAAAGAGCAGGTTTTAAAGTTCATACTAGTATCAAGCTAACACTGCTGCAACTGTTTTGTCCAGTGTCACGGCAAACATCTAATGCTGAGCAACATACAGTCTCCTTGAATAAAGAGAGTTATATTACAGCCTCCATTTTCAAGTGTGACCTCTAATTCTGACCACACCCATTTCTGAAGTGCCAACATCGGACTTAGGGCCTGATCACCAGAGGGGCTGAGCACCCACAACTCCAACTGAAGTCCATAGCAACAACACGTGCTCAAGCACTTCTGAAAATCAGGCCCGAGAAGTCTAAAATTCTAGAAATTCAGGTCTAGAACTGAAGAGCCCAAAATTAGATTTCACTTTTGAAAATGTGGTCATAAATGTTTACTTGTATCCAGGACTTCCTGATGACAGCCTAACATGGTGTTTTGTTTTTTTCTGAAAGGAATGATTGCAACATGACCTGGAGTAAGGTTTCTGAGAGGTACTGGTGCTCCCTGAAAGCACTTGCTGCTCCTAGAGAAGTTAACAGGAATAGAGGTGCTCAGCACACTGCTACATCAGGCCTTAAGGATACTGACTGGTAATCAAGTGAACAGTACAGAACCTGTTGCAATTTTTTTGGCAAGAATTTAAAATAGATTCCTTTTCCTGTAATGGGAAGAAGTCTCTGACTGACAAATTGAGCTCAAATGAGAGCTCATTAAGGAAACAACCTCCTAGCCCAAGAAAATAACCTACAACAATAAAAAGAAGTAACGTGAAAGTTTTTTTGAAGTGTATAGGCATTGGCAGGTGTCTCTTTGGGACAGGTAAACAAAAATCTTTTCAGAACATATAGCGCCCCCCCCCCCGCAAAAAAAAAACATTTCTAGCAAGTCAGCCCATTCTATTCCCATTTTAAACCCCTTTGCAAATGACACTGTGAACCAAACAAATTCTCTGGACCCTCTCAAGAATTATCCAAACGTGTCTGGGAGCAAGTGAGAAGAATGGGAAAACATATACCAGGGCTAAGATGTTGTTCCATCAAAATGAACAATATGAAAACAAGCTGAATGCAGTTAGTGATTGGTCATATACATCCTAAGAGAACAAAAACATCTGACCTGATTAAAGAAAGACTGAAGTTCTTAGATTCTAGAAAGAGAGACAAATGTGGCAAAACAAAATCAGAAATGATCAGAACAATTTATGACACACGTTCAAGACACATTAACAGCTCCATGCTACAAATGGTGAAAAATAATAATGCCTTGTTTGTGAGGAACCACATACCTCTTGTGCCTGTGGGAATCCGTAAATTTCAAGTGTTGTGGAATAGAAAAAAAAGTTATACTATTAAAACAAGGACTTTGATGTCACTATTTTACAGGCTACTAATCCATTTAATTAACTGCACCATCATAATTTCTGTACTGTTATGATCTGAGCTCAGTGTGATGTATTTATATTTTGAATGGGGACAAGGGATGAATATATACAATTTTTGTATTCTTTGCTTCATTTACCTTTTAATATTTCACTTCTATTTATTTTATAACTTTCACTAGAAATACACATTTATTTTTGGAAACAAAGAAGGAAGAAGTGATGTAAAAATAGTAGTTTTGAACTTGACAGATTCAGTATTCCTGCAGGACTGATTTTCATTTGGGCAGACAAAAGAATAGAATACATCTTTTTGCAAAATTAATTTTAAGGTATTATTTATTATTACATTTAATTACTAAGAAACACAATTATTAAACAGTAAAATGTATTGCATATTGGTATTTTATCAGATTCCTTTGTTTTTTAAAGTCTAATATTCTAAGACATCCTCAAAAGACAAAGAAAAATATATACATTTTATTAAGTAATCATTTACAGTGTAACACAGTGATAATACTAGTGTAAAATAAAATCTCCTGGGAATTAATTTCAAATTATTGAAGCAGCTGTTTCTTCAGTATAAAATAAAATATCCATAACAAGTTCACACTTGACAGATGTAAGCGAAAAACTAGATTTCACAGTGTGAGCTAAAAGCAGATGTTTTGAATGATCATATTTATAACTATATATGTGTGTGTGTGTATATATATACACACACACACACACACACACACACACACACACACACATAAAAAAATCTTGGTTTACCTCTTTGTACGCTTTTCCAGAAAATAATTGTAGGATTTTTTATAGAACATCCTAGAATCTGTATCTTAGACAACTAGATTATCATATTAATGTTAATAATATAAATGTATATGATTTGGTCTATTTGTTCTTTTTTTGTAATACCTAGAAATAAAAGGTGCTATAGTGCTTGTAGAGTCCATTGTAGTTTATGAAACAAGGAACAAAAAGACTTGAGAAGGTAAGAAATATGAAATTGACTAAATTTACCTCTTCCATTTTAAAAAGACATTTTAAAAAAGATAAATAGAATAGAAATTGTTGTTTAATCAGTCCCACAAAATAAACGTAATACCAATGTGAATATTTATTTCACCAGTCATTATTTTTAAAGTTAAAATTTATTGACACAAGACACAATGAAACCTAGTGTTTAAAGTTATATTTCCTTTCTGTGGGGATAAAAAGTTGGACAACTGTATAAAGCTGAATGTTTTCGATACCATTTAATTGCCTGTTATTGGTGTTATGCTCTTTAATCTGAAATTTCCAGACCTGGAGCTCATTCACGGGAATTCAGGTAGAGTTTTATTTCACTTCACTATTCTTAAGCTTCAAAACACTCATTTTCTCTGTAAATGTGAACTGCCTTACACGTATGTCAGAACCCAAAGTCAGAATGTTTCTTGACAGAATTCCTTCACATCACAGAGAAACAAAATAGGTATGAACCATTATCCTATAGTGAATGTAGATATCCTCACCTCTGCATGATGCTCTTCATTCTGCTGCAATACTTCGATGCAGAGCTCTGCAAGGCGAAGAACCTCTTCCAGCTTTCTAGCAGGAGTTGCTTGATTCAAGGTCTCTATACATACACACACACACACATATATATATAAAATTAAAAATATTCAAGTCAAAATTATTTTAGCTAGAAATACAGAAAAATAAACTGCATTTTACAGCAGAGAATGGTACTGGCAGGGAGCTGGAATACTGCATTGAAATAATTTTCTGATACACAAGCAATTCAACATTTTAGGGACATTCTTTTAATGTAAATGAATGCAACTGTATGGCCACATCAATAGATTACAGAAAATATATCATCCACAAAGAAATCACTGGCCACTACGAACATTTTCTGATTTAATACATGAGAATAAAGAGGTGCAGCAACACATTAGATGCTCAACTTCGGCAGCAAGAAAATTCTAATTCTCACCAAGGTCAGATATACAAAGACAGCAGATACAAGACTTTTTTTCTTATTGTATCGTCAATACAATGTCATTCTCACCAGATGAGTCATTACTGGCATTAGCAAGATTCATGCTTTTTGCTGCAGTTTAAATTCCAGGCATATTTTATCTGAATAAGAGCCTAAATTTTAGTTGATCTAAAAATTGGAAAAAACAAAAACTGACATCATGTAATTAACTGATTCCTCTACCACTGCTTCCACCCCTCAGTAACATCCTTTGAAGCAGAAGGTTCTTTTTTACACTGGAGTGAAAACTAGCACTATGAAATAAAAGATGCTATAATAGGATTGCAAGGTACCCAATAAAAACTACACATGAAAGAAAACAAGTATAAATGAAAAAAAATACACGTGAAACTAGGATATGTTACTTTGGAATTAAAAAAGAACATAAAGGTGGAATAAATATTACTAAATCTTTAAAGGTGCAATTAAATTCAGTTTACTTTCAAATATAATATCCATCAGACTAAATCTAAGCAGACAGGAACAATTAACAATCAATTTGAAGAAAAAATTAATACAATAAGAATAAACATATTGACCAGACTATACCACTATCTTCATCAGGAATAAGAAATTATTTTTAAGTGTATTAATTGCATTGAGATAGGAGAGCTTCCTCAGTTAACAAAGTCTTTGCCCTTAAGGGCTAACAACCTTAAAGATGTGGGATGGAAACAACACAGTACAGTACGATTCAAATATAAAGCAATGCATTATAAATAGAATGGGTCACAGAGCAGGTGGGTTTTTGGAAGTTTTCTGACGGAGGTAACACAAGATGAGAACTCCACAAGCATTTTAGAGCCCTGCCTCATTCCATACGCATGTTCAGACATCATATGAGTGAAATTTCATACATATCTCCACAGATGGAAAACGCTACCTAAGTTTCTTTCTTATATATATACATTGCTACAGAATAATGGCAGATTGATAAGAAAAACCCCCTCCACCAACCAACCAACAAGATTTTGTTGTATATTAAAAAAAGAAAAAAAAACTAGCTTGTGTACACAAAGTATTTTTTAAAGACTTACAACTCTGCCAAATGAAAACATCTCTTCAGACAATGGAAAGACATATGCCCCTGCCAAATTTCATGTGTCTACCCCAAAACCTGGGGCGGCTGTGTGTTTTTTGCTGCCCCAAGCACAGCAGTCAGGCGGCTTTTGGCAGCATGCCTGTGGGAGGTCCACCAGTGCTGCGCCATCGGCGTCCCCACCGCCGAATTGCCGCTGAAGCCGCGGGACCAGCAGACCTACCGCAGGCGCATCGCTGAAAGCCACCTGCCTGCCATCCTCACAGTGACTGGCAGGCTACCCCCCGCAGCTTGCTGCCCCAGTCACGTGCTTGCTGCGCTGGAGCCGCCCCTGCCCAAAACACAAGGACACTAGAGCTCTTTACAACCATTTTAACAAGGGAAAGTGATATTTTCCCCTACTCTCCTCAAACTTAAAAAAGGCTGCCATTTTTCTGCCTCAAAGGTTAAAGTCTGATAAAGTTAGAAGCAATGGGAAAAGACCCATTAGAATGGAAATACTCAGGCAACATGAACTGTTAGTTTATTGTGCTTCATCTCCAATCTAAACCTCTTAATACCGAACAAAGTGGAAGATTGAAATACATTATCTCGACACAAGATACAATTTTGGCCAAATTCTCCATGAGTGTGCGGCAATGTGCAGTAACCAGTAAAAGTAGTACTATCCATGCACAACTTACAAAACAGGCAAATATGTTTTTGCAACAACTACTAATTAATTGCTGTTTAAACAGACTACACTCCCCACTGCTAATGTCTGCTCAGCCCAGCCCGCTGGAACATGCTGTGGCTGCACCACCTGGTCTGGCCCGCCAGAGCAGGCTGCAGCCAGGCTGCCCAGCCTGTTGGAGCAGCTCCAGCCAGGCCAGAGACATCCTCTCCCGCCCTTCCCAGATAAGGTGCGAAGGGATGGGACGGGGAGAGTTGGGGAAGGGGTCCCAGGTTAGGGGTGGGTCATGTGGGGAGTGGTCACAGGGGTTACTCCCCTGACACCCAGTTTCTCCCCCTCAAAAATTTTTCCCACCAGTTGCTGTCCCAGTCCATCAGGGTAAGCAGCTGGCACGCTGGGACGCTTCGTTTACTTAGGTTTACCTCCATGCCTGTGGACGCTAGAGGTGGAAAACCATCTCGGCCCCCCAGTGGTTTATACTGATGGCCTGGATGCCAAAGTTTGCTGACCCCTGAATTATAGCTTTGGCTTATGAACGGGTTATAACATTTTTCCATTTTCACTTATCCATCTCGGGAGGGTCGGCTTATAAACAAACTGGCTTATGATCGAGTATACACGGTATATTCCAACTGATTTATTTGATAATGATATGGTAAAAATAAGAAAGCAATTTTTCACTAAGTGTGCTGTGACACTTTTGTATGTTTATGTCTGATTTTGTAAGCAGGTAGCTTTTAAGTGAGGTGAAACTTGGGGTATGTCTACACTATGGGATTATTCTGATTTTACATAAACTGGTTTTGTAAAACAGATTGTATAAAGTCGAGTGCACGTGGCCAGACTAAGCACATTAATTCGGTGGTGTGCGTCCACGGTCTGAGGCTAGCGTCGATTTCTGGAGCGTTGCACTGTGGGTAACTATCCCGTAGCTATCCCATAGTTCCTGCAGCCTCCCCCGCCCACTGGAATTCTGGATTGAGACCCCAATGCATGATGGTGCAAAAACAGTGTCACGGGTGATTCTGGGTAAATGTCGTCACTCATTCCTTCCTCCGTGAAAGCAACGGCAGACAATCATGTGATGCCCTTTTCCCCTGGATTGCCCTGGCAGACGCCATAGCACGGCAACCATGGAGCCTGTTTAGTTTTTTTTTTTACTATCACCGTATGTCTACTGGATGCGACTAACAGACGTGGTACTGCAGCACTACACAGCAGCATTCATTTGTCTTTGCAAGATAGCAGAGACGGTTATCAGTTGTTCTGTACCGCCTGCCATGCCATTGTAAATTGGCCATGAGATGACGGTTATCAGTCATTCTGTACCGTCTGCTGCTGTCATGGGTACCCTTGGCTGAGGGTGGCCGGCTGGGCGCACAGACACCACACTGGTAATGACTCCCCGAGTCAATCCCTCTCTTAATATGTATGTCTAACATAGCCGTCAGTCCTGCTGCATTTGGGGCAGTTACTACTGAGCGATACCTACGTGTGGCAGCCAGTCCCAGAGAGCCCCAGAGACACGCGTTCCGTGTCAGCATCCCGCGATGAATCGAGCGCTAATCCTTCTAGGGGTGCTCCTTGCAACAACCCCACCCCTTGCGTTCCCTGCTCCCCCACCCTCTGGCGTCCATTGCAGTGTCCCCTACTTTCGTGTATGACAGTAAATAAAGATAGGGATAGAAACGCACTTGTTAGTGAAAAACTGGAGGGTGATCGGCAGCCTCCAGCTGCCTACTGATTGTCCAGGCCATAGTGACATTCATTGAAATACTGTTACAGTGGAGGGGAGAAGCCCAGCTCCCTGCGATCTAGGTCCAGGCGAGATACAGAATCTTTTCTTTACACATGGATGAGGGGGGCTGTGGAGCTCGACCCCAGTTGCTCCATTATGATAGACGGTTACGCAGCTGTTCTGTACCATCTACTGGGATATGGCCGAGAGTCACTTCTCATATTCTACTTACCAGGTCGCCCCGGCCGCTCACCTGAGGCCGCCGGACACTCACGGGGCTGATGATGCATCAATGAGTAGCAGTCGAATTATTGTTACTGTCTAGCGGACGGAGGGGAGGAGAGGATACTGCTGTTTCACTGCCGCGCGGCATCGCAGGCCTCAGTTACAGCAGACGATATGGTGTGACAATGCCAAAAAGTCACTAGGAAACAGTTTTTTCCCCTTTTTCTTTCTACCCGGAAGGGAGCGGGGGTAACTTATATGAGCCGTATTACACTGAACCCACCGACCGCAATGTGTTGACTCGCATTGAGAGCTAGCCTAGATGCAACATTACTTTTCGCAGAACTACTGGGAACTGTGGATAGCTGAGTCCTCAGTACCCCCTCCTTCCTCCATCGGCGCCCATTTTGATTACTTCTGGCTTTCTAGCTTATGCTTTCCGCGCACTGTGCTTGGGATTCTGTATCAAGCCTGAGAGATTTTTTCTCAAATGCTTTAGCATTTCTGTTTCTGTCTCACGGCGCTCTGCGACAGATTTGTCTCCCCATCCGCGGTCAGATCCAGTTTCCCGCACAGTCATGCTGGAGCTCTTTTGGATTTCGGGACTGCACTGGCCGCCCGGCATACAGAGCTCCCACGCTCGGCAAACAGGAATGAAATTCAGGGTTCCAGGGGGGCTTTTCTGTCTACTGGCGAAGTTGCATCCGCGAGTTCGTTGTCTGTGGTCCAGAGCCTAGGTACTATGGTGTGCATGTCGGATTCACTGCTCGCCCGTGCATACTAACCCTTCAGTCGATATGGTTAATACGATTTTCAGCGTTATCCTCTCATCGGGGAGGAGTACAGAAACTGGTTTAAAGAACCCTTTATATCGATATAAAGGGCCTCGTTGTGTAGACGGGTGCAGCGTTAAATCGGTTTAACACTGCTAAAATCGGTTTAAACGCGTAGTGTAGACCAGGCCTTGGGATATGCAAGATAAATCAGACTCCTGAAAGGGGTACAGTCGTCTGGAAAGGTTGAAAACCACTGCATTAGAAAACCAATACGCCAAATTTTAAAGGCTTTTCTCCCAAGCAAAGGGAAACACCTCTTCATTTTTGATATGGGCCTTATTTGAACAATCAGCTGTTATTTGGAAGCTCCAGTACTTCAGGAATATTGGAAAAATATTCTGCTCTTTGTTTGTGAATATTTATAACCATTGTAAAGCAACCAAACACAAAAATCACCACACAAAAAAAAATGGAAATCTGTTCTGTCAGTCTTCATTATGTTTCTTCTCTCAAATGGTAAAGGTGTTTGTGAAGATATATTTACACTGCTCAGATTAACAACACACTGCAGGAAACAAGCTCCTGCAAGTCAGTAAGTATACCTGTTGACATCTTTTAGTAAACAAACAGCAAAAGCCATCAATCATCTGTTTTCTACTTCACTTTCTCACTGAAGAAAAAAAGAAAGGCTTGGAAGTAATGGATGACATCTGAAGTATGTATTATCAGTGAGTCACATATGGTAGCAAGAAAACAATCTGACATTGCTAACTGAGCTAAGTAAACTGACTAATCTCAAGGTTTTGAAATGAAAAGATGACTACTTCATAGATTCAAAGAGTTTAAGGCCCGAAGGGGCCATTAGATCATCTAGTGTGACTTCCTGTATATCACAAGCTTTTAAATTTCACTCAGTTACCCCTGTATTGAGCCCAATATCTTACTTCTATTTCACTAAAGCATAACTTGTATTTAGTTAAAGGATATCTTCTTGAAAAGCATCGAGTTTTGATTTGAAGTTATCAAGATTTGGAGACCCCACCAATTCTCTTAGCTATGTGTCTGAGTGGTTAATCATCCCCACTGTTAAAAAATTGTGCCTAATTTCTAATTTGAATTTGTCTAGTGTCAGCTTCCAGTCATTAGTGCTTCTTATGTCTTTCTCTGCTAAATTAAAGAGCCATTTAGAACCTGGTATTTTCTTCCTATGAAGGCACTTTTCCAATGTAAACAAGTACTACTAAAACTTCTTTTTGATAAGCTAAGTAGATTAAGTTCTTTAAGCCTCCCACTGAAAGGCATTTTCTCCAGCCTTCAAATCATTTTTGCGGCTCTATTCTGCACTCTCTCCAATTTTTCAACATCCTTTAAAAATGTGGACATCAGAACTGGACACAGGATTCTAGTATTGGTTTCATCAATGACATATACAGAGGTAAAAGTCACTTTCCTAATCCTACTCACTATTCCCCCATTTATACATCCAAGTATTGCACTGGGAACTCAGGTTGAGTGTTTCTTCCCACTATTACACTGCTACCACTGTTCTCCATTTTGGATGTATGGCCTGCATTCTTTGTTCCTAGATGTATAACACTTTTTGTTTGAACACACCCAGCTTACCAAGCAATCCAGATCGCTCTGTATGACTGTCCTGCATGCATTATTATTTACCACACCACCAATCTGTGGGTCTGTCAGGCCCTGCTGGCCTTGAGCCTGAATCTGTGGGGGTCATGGAAGTCATCACATTCCTATCCTCCACCTGGCAGCTCACAGACAGGAGCTGGACCATGGCCCAGGAAGCCCAAATGGAACACAAGCCTCACCCCTTGCTCTGACTGGAAGAGCTCCAAGTCTCCTCCTCGGGCCACAGCTCTATTTCAGCCAGAAGAGGAAACAGGAAACTATCTAAATAACTGGGCTCCACCCTGTCATAGACAGCAACACTGGGGTTTAATTGTTCCTGCATTCTGATCCTGACCTAGCCTGACTCTTGGTAGCTGCCTTCTGGCTCCTGCCCTCTGGTACTGTCACCTGATCCTGACGTCCTGATACCCAGACTCTGTCTGCCTCCTGACACCTCTCTCTTGGTCTAGCCCTCCAATTTGTCACTTGACTCTTATCTCTTGGCTTTCTGCCCTGATTTCTTGGTCCATGCCCAATGCTAACACCTAGGCCAGGCTACCCACACCACAGCCCCAACTGTCCTTTTTAAGGACCAAGTATATATATTACTGGTCAGCACTTTCCTCTGTTTGCCCATGAATCAGTTCACAATCACTGGTCCAGTGATTAATTCACCTTTTTTGTCACAATGAGGTCCAAAATAGAATTTCCTTGTGTTGATTGCAATACCTCCTGTGTTAGAAAAGCATCTATAATTTTTAAAAACTCTAATGATGTTTTACTGCTGGTTGCATGAGACCTACAGTATATGTCTCCCAAACTGAAATCCCCAATAACAAAACAAATTTTCTTCCTTCCCAGGTAGTTCATCCTATTCTCTCATTTGATTTGGTGGTCTGTAACAGACGCTCCCAACCAGTACTCCCTCCTGGACTTTCTTAGTTAGCACATTGATTCATGTGCATTCAAGATCCTATGGGTCTGAGTTATCCATAACTCTAAAACAGATAATTGTGTTCCACCCCGACCTCTTCTACCTGGCTCTATCCTTCCTGAACAGGTTATAACCAGTGTTTTAAATATTCCAATCATGCAAATTGTCACACTAGGTTTTAGTAATGTCCATTATATTAAGTTTCTTCTAATCAATAAGAATCTCCAATTTCTCTTGCTTATTACCCAGACTTCTAGTATTGATATATAAAGTGCATGAATAATTTCTTCTCTTCACATTCATTGTCAGATCAGTTCAATTTGTTTGTGACATGCACCCTCCCCTGCATTGTTAGACTCCCTCTTGGCTGCTCTACTTAGTCTCCACTGAGAAGTTTACCGCTATACCTGTGAGATGCATTTGAACATCCCCGACTACCACCTGGATGCAACCCAATGTTCCACAAAACCAAAATTTTCAACTTCACACCAGTGGCACAGCCAAGGGTTCATTTACAGTATTTTTCTCCCTTCTCCTGCTTATGGGACCAGAAGGATCTCAGAGAGGATCACTTGGAATTTCCTATTCTTCAGCTCCCTTTCAAAATCTCTGAAGTCTTCTATTCTCTCTGTAGGTCCAGGTGATGATGAGTCATTGGTTCCAATGTGTATCATCACCTGTGGAAACTGGCCAGATATTTTCATAATCCCATCCATTCAGAGAGACTGTTGTTCTTGTGCCAGTTGCTGAATTCTCTGTCCATGTTTCTTAATGTGAAGTTGCTGATGCCAATTGTTGGCCTTCCTAGGAAGGTTGAAGAACCTGTCTTGGTAGCTGCTTGCTTCATACCACAAAGATGTTCATCAGGTATGTTGCCCATAGCTTTCTGTTCTGTTTCCCCAGAGACTGGTGCCACCTGGTAGTTGACTTGCTCAGTATCTGATAATTTGATCCTTCTAGCCAGGTTGCATGCCTCTTGGCTCTGTTTTCCCTCTTGGTCACAAATTGCCAGTCCAGTTCTTCAGTTTCTACTCTCTATCACCAATCCTTCCTTTTGTAGCATTAGTGGCAATGATTTCAAAATGTGATTGTCTAAGAAGTCTTTGTTTTCTTGGATGCTGTATACTGAGGTGCTGAAACTTGTGCTTTCACAGCATGTAACTTCAGTGCTTAAAGTGATCTGAGGGACCATTCACTTTCTACAGAAATGAAAGTGACATCACATCCGCCTGACTCCCTCCTTCACATCAATTCTTGCTCCCACCAGGCTTTCATCAATTCTGTCTGCCCTCCCTCCCCACACACTTGTCCTGCAAGCAGGTCTCAAAAGAACTCTGATTAGTAACCCAGCTGGAACTGCAGAAATTGTATTTGCTGGTTCTGTGACCCCTTTTGACCAGGTATTCTTTAAGTACTGTGTATCCTCTTCTTCAGACTGGCTACCAATTAGCATTTTGTGCACCAGAACTTTCTTCTATCTTTGGGCAGAAAGGAAAATATTGAACATCTAAAGTAGGCCAAAGAAGTTTGTTTCTTGTCATTCATATCCGGTGCCTGGTGTAGGACAAGACCTAAAATAAGGCACCATGGTCCCTTCTGCCAACTCCCTCAGAAAACCCCATTTGCAGCTCCAATGCATCAATTCAGGAGCTCACCTGGCAGCTAACAAATATTAAGCCTCACGCTCAGCTCAATCCCCTTGTTAATAGGGAGGGATTAACCATGTGCTCAGAGACTTCAAACACCAGGCCTGGCCTCAGAGCCATGGAGGTCTTATGTGGTGTTTAGATGTACTTGTAATGATTAGAACTGGGAGCACTGGCTGCTGGGAGTCTGAAAGGACAGGAAACAGGAAGGAGGGAGGAGGAGTTGAGGAGGCGGAGTGAGAGTTAGAGTGTGCAGCAGTAGTAGCTTGGTAAAGAGGTTCCCACTGTAAAAATAAAGTCCTGTTGAAGTTTGTTAGTACCTTGCCTGATTGATACAATATTTTGGCGATGAGGATGGATCTTCTGCCTCTGAACCCACCTGCACCCTTTCTGCAAAGCCCAGATGAGTCTCCAATTGCTTTTACTGTCTGGATCCATACATTTGAGACTTATCTGCTTGCAATCAGTGCTACAGAGATTTCTGAAGTAAGAAAGCGTGCTCTGCTAATCCACTGCCTTGGAGCAGAAGGACAGCATATATTTTACACTTTTCCCCTTGCAGATGATAAATATGAGACTGCACTCACTGCATTAAAGAACTTTTTTGTGCCAAAAGTGAATGTAGTAGCTAATCGCTACAGATTTCGCCAGAGTGAGCAGAAACCAGAGAAGCCTATAATGCAGTATATTGCTTCTCTGAGGAGTCTGATTGTAACTTGTGACTTTGGGAATATGGCATTTGAGATGATTAGAGACCAGCTCATTGAGAAAACCACCATGCTTCATGGAAGAGAACACTTACTTCTAGAATCACAACTTACACTAGAAAAAGCAATAACCATTGCTACTCAGATTGAGTCAGCTACAGCTGAAGCCAAAATAATGAGCAAAGATACAGGAGGCACAGTCCAGGCTGTGACTCCTTTGCAGAAAAGTTCACTATCGCTGCAGAAAAACAACTGCAAGAGGAAAATGAATAAAAAGCCACTGAATCAGCAAATGCAAAACACAGTAAAAGCATGCTTTCGCTGTAGATCCCCACAACACCTTGCAAGCTACACAGGATGTCCAGCAAAAGTAGCTCAGTGCAATCATTGCAAAAAGATTGGGCATTTTGCTAAAGTATGTCACAGTAGCCAGTTCCATCAACAGGTGCATGCAGTTACAATACCAGATGTTACTGTGCTGAGTGTGGACACAATCACTACTGCATATATTCCAGAACAGATAAAATGCACTGTAAACATTTTTGCCATACCCTCAGGCAAAGCACACTCTATTCAGCTAATGTTGGACACTGGCTCAGCAGTATCTATACTACCTGATTCCATTTATTTGCATTACTTTAAAGATGTGCCTCTTACTGAATTCAAACTTCAGTTGGTGTGCTATTTGAAAAGCCATATTCAAGTACATGGCTGCCTGCCAGGAATAGTTACTTTTGGTGATTGCTGAGTTCTACATTGTTCACAAAGGCACTCCTATCCTTGGCAGAGATTTATTGGCTGCTTTAAATCTCAGGGTAGATAATGGATGACTTAATCTTCCTCAGCAAAGCACTCTTGCAGTACACCCACCAGTTTCAGCTGGGACCCAACACAAGGTTGAGGAGAAACTCAGCTGTGCTTATGGGTTTCTGTATAAAGTTAAAAGGCGAAATAATGTGATGCCTGTATGACAGAAATTACGGCGCTTACGATGTTCAGTCAGGGAAGCTGTTTCAGAGGAACTTAGAAAACTTGTTCAAAATGATATTATTGAAGAGATTAACTTCTTGGAATGGGTTTCACCTATAGCAGTGACAGAGAAGAAGGGTGGAGGCATTCATCTTTGTGTGGACTTAAGGGAGCCAAATAAAGCTGTTGTGATTAACTGTTATCCCCTTCCTCACACAGAAGGAGTATTTGCGGAACTCCACAGAGCAAAGATGTTTTCTGTTCTTGATTTGCAGAGCACATACCACCAGGTTATGTTGCATGAAGACAGCAGAGACCTCACAGCATTTATTACATGAGGGACTATTTCATTTTAAACGTGTTTCATACGGTCTCACATCAGCCCCAAGTGCCTTCCAAAAATGATGTCATTGATTCTGAAGAATCAACATGGAATTCAGTGCTATTTGGATGATATTATCGTGTTTGGAAACACTTCTGAGGAGCATGACAGTAACCTGCAGTCTGTACTAAAGTGCATTAGCAAAGCAGGCCTCAAGCTCAATAGGTCCAAATGCAAATTTAGACAAACCGAACTCTCCTTTCTGGGGCATACAATTTCACAGGCTGGACTAAAACCTGGCAATTTCAAATGCTCCTCCTCCAACAGATTTGCAAACCTTACGTTCCTTTTTGGGTCTTACCTCCCGGTATGCAAAATTCATTCCCAATTATGCTTCTGTCATTGAACCGTTATGACAGTTACTACAGAGAAGTTCAACCTTAGTGTGGACGACGGATACACAAGCTAGTTTTGAAACAGTGAAAGACTTGATTGTACATAGTCCAGTACTTGCACTATTCTGTCCTGCATTGCCCATAATTGTAACTACTGACGCTTCTGATTATGGACTTGGGACTGTCCTCACACAACTTCAGGAGGACGACACAGAGAGGACTGTTGCATTTTCTTCAAGGACACTGAGTAATGCTGAGAGAAAATATTCTACAGTCAAAAAAGAAGCACTTGCTTGTGTCTGGGCTACTGAAAAATGGAGAACTTACCTGTGAGGCCACACGTTCAAGTTGCGCACAGACCACAGCCCTTTGATGATGTTGCTCACCATGACAGGACTGGGAAGAGCAGGATATCGTATTGCTAGGTTGTCTGCAAGACTACTCTTTCAATTACGACCTGGAATATAAGGCTGAAAACAAAAATGTGGAAGCTGATTGCCTTTCTCGCCTGCCTTTGCCTTCACCAGATGGTCCACCGGAGGATGAGGATGTAGTAGTTGCGTTTATTATTACAAACACTCTTACTGCAGTTACAAGAGAACAATTTCAAGCTGCTTGTTCAGCATGTCCAATTCAACAAAAACTACGGGAATTTCTAACAAAGAGATGGCCCAGTAATCCTAAAAACCTTGACCCAGTTTTGCTGCCTTATTTTAGAGTTTGGGATGAACTTTTTTTGCTCGATGGCTGGGTGCTATGAGGTCCATACCGGCTACTTGTTCCAGAAGAATTACAGTCAAAACTTATACACCTGGCACATGATACTCATCAAGGAATAGTCAGAACCAAACAACGACTACGGGATCTGTATTGGTGGCCAGGGATGGACTCTCAAACTGAAGCACTCATAAAATCTTATGTCATGTGCCAAATGCATAAGACAGCAGTGACATGCACCCCTCCATTACAGCCTGTTCCTCTTCCTGAATCTGCATGGGAAAAAGTGGCGATTGACATTGCAGGACCCTTTGATACTGCTTCAATTGACTGTCGTTATGCCATCACTTTAATAGACTATTTCAGTAAATGGCCTGAGGTAGCATTTACATCGCAAATGTCTTCTGCTGCAGTAATTAAATTCCTCTCTTCAGTTTTTAGCAGGGAAGCTAATCCCAAAGAACTGGTTTCCGATAATGGTAGTCAATTTACTTCCCTGGAGTTTGAAACCTTCCTAGCAGAGAGGAACATTTTACACAGAAGAGTCATCCCTATATTACCCTCAAGCCAATGGGGAAATTGAACAGTTTAACAGACGTTTGAAATAGAGGTTGCAAATAGCTAAACTGGAAGGGCGATTGTAGATACCCTTCACTACTGATTTCTAGCAAGTATACTGGGCTACACGACATGCCACAACACAAAGATCACCCGCAGAATTACTGCATGGGAAACAGATGAATACTAAACTGAACATTGCTGGATTGTTAAAGGCATGACCTGATGCCCCAAACGAGGATGATGTGAGAAAAACAGATAAACAGAGCCAAGCAAAGTATAAGGTTTTCACAGACAAGTAGTGGGGTGCTAAGGAACCAAAGTTTGAGTGTAGTTCCTTCGTTATAATACGAAAACCTGGAATCTTACGCAAAGGGGACCATAAATTCACAGCTCCTCTTAAAATCATAGAGAAGAAGGGACCTTACACCTACTGACTTTCTCATGGGCAGGTATGGAATGCTTCTTATCTTGCACCTGCCTATGCACCAAGAGGAGATTAGGCCAACACCCAGTCTGCAGTGGATGACCACCGTAGAACCAACACAACAAGACATTGCACTGGATCCAGGGCTTGAGAGACAGCCTGTCAGACCCAGACGACCACCTGTCTGGACTAGAGACTATGTTATGTACTATCTACAGTGTTTTCAGTGTAATATTTCTGACAATAATATAGCATCTTGTTTCCTATTTGTCCCTGTGGTTAGAACAACGTTTATTTTAATTGAGAGAGTTTCTTAAGAGAGGAGGGAATGTGGTGTTTAGATGTTGCTTGTAATGATTGGAACTGGGAGCAGTGGCTGTTGGGAGTCTGAAAGGTCTGGAAACAGGAAGGAGGGGGGAGGAGTTGAGGAGGCGGAGCGAGAGTTACAGAGTGTGCAGCAGCAGCTTGGTAAAGAGGTTTCCATTGTAAAAATAAAGTCCTGCTGAAGCTTGTTAGTACCTTGCCTGATCGATACAACACCTTACTGAGACACTACAAACAGACCTGTCTCATCTGGCCTGTTCAGGGGCCCACAGCCTAGCCACATGACCTTCACAAAGAACAACCAGAAGCATAAAATACACAATTTTCCAAGTTCTTCTACTTCCAAACACAGGATCTGCAGCTACGCCCTCCAAAATTCCTCTTCCAAGTAGTGCTCGCCTGTTTTATAGGCCTCAAGAAGATTTTCACCTTACGTGAAGAAAATGCTTAGTTTATACCAGAAGTTCAGTGAAAAAAAATGTTATTTCAATCATTTGGAGGGCTGTTTTTGCCCATAAAGCAGCCATGACTAAGATTATATTACACAACGTATCATTTTACATTATTTTCTCTCTTTGTTTTTTCTTGTATGTGTTTTGCAGATGCATGTATCAGGATGTCATATAGGAATGAAAAGTCTCCAAGGATATGAACTCCACAGAATGCCACTAGATCAAAAGAGAAAGGAGCATGGTTTGTTGATTAAATCAGGGAACTGGGAGTCACTCTCAGATAGTACAGTGATAAGTGGCAATACAAAACCCTAAGATGGGTTCCTTTCGCCAGTGTTACTGGTGGCTCATACTATGCTGGGATGTGCCTACTTAAAAAGCAGTCAGTCTGTTTCAGGCAGCCCCTACCCCCACCTACTGTCAAAAAAATTATACTGTATTAAAAGGGGATATCTTAAGCTATGTGAATTTGTTTTTTCCTCCTATAGTTTTCAATGAAAAGGAATAATTTAACATAGCAACTAATTCATAAGATAAACAGTATGTGACACCTCAGACAGATGCAGATCAAGCAACAGATCTTTATTTTGTATTTTATAGTAATGGTCTCGAGGTCACAACCAAGACTGGGGCCGCGTGGTGTTAGGCCCTGTTCAAACAAGTAGTATGAAACAGTCCTTGTCCTGAAGAGCTTACAATTTAAATACACAACAGAAAGGATGGGGTGGGAAACAGAGGAACAGATGGAGGAAGTAACTTGTCCACTGTTACACAACACTATAAAACCCTGTTGGAGAGACATTTTGAGTCTTCAAAAATCCCAACACAGCCCACTTCCAATGGAATTGCCAAGAACTGATCCTTCTGAGGCTGAAAAAATTAATTTTCCTACACCAAAATTATTTTATAATCAATACATTTATGCTTTTTGATTTTAAATTTCAGTTGTGTGGTAGATATTCTAGGATTATGGAAGTACAGACAGGAGTGCTCAAAATAAACTGAAATAAAATAATTACTGTGAATTAAACAGAACTCATTTCTTGTTGGGATATCTTAAGGGATATATGTTTACCATAGGCACAAACCTTTTCCAGTTTAATATCTTTACCATTTTGTATTCTAATAATATTCCCTAACAAAAAACTAGCGATGCCACATGAGGGAATGGGGGAGGCGGAGGGGAAATATGAAAAAAACTCAAATAATGTTAAAATCAGTTTTATATAATCTGGGACTGCAAGATATAAAACAATTGTATGTTTATTGCATAATGTCCCTACAGGGCAGAGTTAAGGTTATTTTCCATAAGTCAGTGGTTTGTCCTCTCAAACTTAACTACAGCTTCACATAGTTTTTTGTCTAGGAATGTCCTTAGTTTTTAAAAATTAATAAAAGTGACATCTACAATCACTAAACAATTCTGAATCCCAAAAATAACATCACCATGCATTATATCTAACAATTTGATAACACGGATTCTCCATCTTAAATCTATTCTTATAAATAACTTTTAAGGGTAGAGTCACTAGTATATTAGAGCAGCACAAGGTAGCCAGAGTCCACTGTCCACTTAAGATGGGTTTACAGCTGCTTTGAATTGCAAGATCAGCTGAAATAGACAGCTGAATCTGGTACGCAATTGACTCATTAGTTTAGAGAGCTGTGTTAGTGAGGCTGTAACTATGTGGAGGGCTCCCCTTGTGATTCTTCCTCAGTTCTCCTGATTGTGTTGCATCAATGAACAGCAGAGCCATGACAGCAGTGCCACGGAGAGCCTTTGAAACACTGATGACCAAGCTATTATGCAGCCACAGAATCTTTATAAAGCAGTGACAGCTAGGCCAAATTATCTACCAATGAGAACTCTTCACTCATATGTGAAATCTCTCTCTCAGAATCACCACAACCAACACAACTGTACATGCACATGTAGGAAAGATGGCAATTGTTTGGGTTACTTCTGATGTCACAATGTCTGCATTTAAGAGTTACCTGAGCCTATCTGTAGCCTAGAGAATTAGACATCACAATCATTAATATCTTAGCTTAATTTCAGCCTGATTTCTTCAAATATAGTTTATTCAAAGGATTTCATTTAATTTTAACTACCTGGAAAGTCTGAAGTGTCTCTGTTATTTAATTGTTAAGCTCATTTGGAACCAAGTAAAAACTGCTATAGATGCTGAATTTCTTAACTCAAACTAATTGATGGATTTTCTTGTACATTCTCAAAAAATTAATTCTGTACTGAAAGAATAAGGACTATTTATCTAAGAAGGATACACTACATTTTCCTTACAAAACAAAGAGGATGAATTCCTGATTTAAGGAAAAACGGAACTCAATCTTAACTATGGAGTTGTAACCAGTGACTCCATAATTATTACTTAGGAGTTAAATAGGTTTTGTAAATCAAGGGTCTTAAAACATTCTATTAAAAACGTAATTACCATTATTTCTTTAGAGCCCCAGCTCCTAAAGTCACATGCGAATCATGAGGATCTCAGCTCTCAATTAAAAAAAATTCCTAGGCCTCATGATTTTGAAGAAAAAAACTTCAAAATGTGGACCCCGAAGATTCAAAAACTGGAAGGCAAATAGAAAAGAATACAAAACGTATTATTTTTATTAATCCCGTAATTTTTGAGCCAATTTTGAATGCTTGAGTTTGGCACTACTGACACTACTACTCTATAATTTTCTCCTTTTATAATATAATTTCTCTTCAAAAGGGAAAAAGAATTAAATGACTAGTTCTGGGTCAATCTTTAGATCCACTGATGGCTATAGAATATTTTACTTCAATGGAATAAAGCCCTGTATAAAGAAACATAGCAAATATTAGATCCATATGAATAAGCTGAGGATGAGAGTGTTTTCTTATGTTCTCATTCGATTTTCATTTAGTTGCATAGTAATCAGGGTCCAACAACACGATGTTATGTGATTGTGCAGGTCACTGATTTTTCTTTGTTCATTCAGTGAAATGAACATGTACTGAGAGCTTTAAATCATCATGAAGCCCTCTCACCACCTGCACAAGTGACTCTCTACTTGCCTCCTCAATTTCAATAATGTTTGTAATGTTCTTGTTTTTCCTCGGATAGATCCTTGAGGGCATTTACATGTTTCCCTTCCTTTAGGAAACTTGTTTCTAATGATATATTACCTGTGAATTTATTTCCAAATTAAGCAGACACAGGCTGTTCCGCTACTGACCCACTATAGCATGGGGTTCACACTTACTTCAGACCTCAGCACTTTGACTGGCTGAAGAGTAATATGTGCATGATATATATGGTATGTTTTTGAACAGCTGCAAAGTCTACAGGAGCCTTTGGTATGATTTTCCCCTAGTCTATTCTCTTCAGGTTCTTATAGCACATCCATCACAATGGTATCCAACTGGAAGAAGGGATCCAATTTATATAATGAATAAAAGAACTAGACTTCATGGAAATCTCTGCAGTCTGATTGGCTCCTGCATCCTCAAGAAACATCCATATACCTACAACAAATATGGCCCCTTCAACTTCCCAACCATTTGAAAAACTTAGTCCCACATCCTCAACCCCTGTAGCACTCATAAGAAAGGCTAAGCCTCCCCAACTCCCAATGATGAATAATTTACTTAAAAAATTAACTTTAAAAGCTCCTATCCAGCCTCTGAGTCAGAAAGAGCAGCTGTGGTTTAGGGGGTAGAGCCTATTACCCCTAATCTAGTCCTGTTTTAAATAACTTTATGGGCAAAAATATTCATTTCTGAGGAGGGAGAATAAACGGGGTAAGTGATGAATGGTTTGCTTTATTATAAATACAATGTAAATAAAACATTATTCACTGTGTGTGAGTGGCATCATCTTCCTCCTAAGCAGCATGGAGGTTGAAAGGGAGGGAAAAGGCAATGGAGCAGATCACATTTCCACACACTGCTCATTGGAGAGAGCTCCCTGTTTATGAACTAGTACAGTAAACTCATCTAATACGTCAGATCTTAATCAAAAAGATAAGTTTATTACTACAGAGAGAATTTATATCAATTTATATACCAAATATTACTGGTTATTAATATGACAATTCATAAAATTACCTCAGAAATATACTTTTACATACAAAAAAGCTACATTAGAAGAATGCTTTTACGGCTGCAAAAAGTCAAGTACTCAAAAGTTAGGATATGCCAGAATTAAGGCCGCTTGTGCATTGTCATAAATATAAAGGGAAGGGTAACAACCTTCCTGTATACAGTACTGTACAATCCCTCCTGGACAGAGGCACCAAATCCTCTTACCTGTAAAGGGTTAAAAAGGATCAATAAGGGTACAAGATACTTTCAAATTGGGGGTGGTAGAGGCTTTTGTCTTGTCTGTTCCATGCAGCTTTGGCCGGAGCAAGATCAAAAAAGCAAACAATCCAACTCCTATAGAGTTAGTAAGTATTTAGCAAGGAAATGCATTAGATTTACTTTTATTTTGGCTTATGAATTTTCTCTGTGCTGAGAGGGAGGGTATTCCTGGTTTTCTTTTTGTACCTTTAAAGTTTTGCCCAGAGGGAAACTTTCTGTGTTTTGAATCTGATTGCCCGTGAGATTATCTTCCATTTTAATCTTACAGAGGTACTCCTTTTACTTTTTTCTTTAATTAAAATTCTTTTTTAAAGAACCTGTGTTCACCTGTATGAATTGGTGAAGATATATTCTCAAGCCTCCCTAGGAAAGGGGGTGAAGGGTTTAGGGGATTATTCTCAAGCCTGCCCAGGAAAAGGGGTATAGGGCTTGGGGGGATATTTGGGGAAGGTAGGGCTCCAAGTGGCCCTCTGTACATGTTTGTTTAAATCACTTCATGGTGGCAGCGTTACCTAATCCAAGGTACAAGGAAGGATTTGTGCCTTGGGGACTTTTTAACCTAAACTGGGAGAAGTAAGCTTAGGGGGTCTTTCATGAGGGTCCCCACGTCTGTACCCTAGAGTTCAGAGTGGGGAGGGAACCCTAACATGCATAAACATGACATTTTCATGGGGATGGAAAAATGTGTGTTTGATCCCAGGACCATCTCTCAGCAAAATCTCAAGTCTCTGCTGCAAACCATGGAGGCATTAGAGCTCTTAAAATGGTTGGAAGAAAAAATTATAATGGGAAGTGTTAGAAAACCTTAATATGGAGGTTGCTGCTATTTTCAGTATAATATGGCAATTATACTGCCTGAACAGAGTATCTACAGCTATGAGAATTTCAGCAGCCCATGCTGTAAAGAATGGCATACGGTATAAGTAAGTTACATGGTGTATTGGCTACTGTAAATGTTTATTTTTATTAGGACAGGGTTTTCTGTATAATCCAACGACATAGGAGACCTAAGCAAAATGTCATACAGACTGCAAAAACATCTTGTCTATGTAAATTCAGATTATACCACATCTTCCATTAAAAAGACAAAACAAAACAAAAAACAAAAACCTAACTAAGGTCTTCTGGGAAAGCACTCTGAATTTAGTTCAGCTGAGACACTGTGAAAATGAGAGCACTTGGGGGTTTGACCTGGGAACCTGGCAACCACACTGCTGAGAAAAGATTCTCGTAACACAAAGAATTTGCATGTTCACCTCTGTATACCTTTTATTCAGGACACCTTTTCATTTCAAGATCCTATATATAAAATCTATTGCATAAGTTCAGAGATCAGTGATAACCACTAAGAGATTGTTGCTGAAAACAAGGGAAGACTATGTCAGATATCATGTTATGGATAAATCTAATACACATTATGGGTCCAGTCATTCACTGAACTGAACAGCAGTTTGTTCATTCACTACAATAGGAGCAGGCCCTATTTGTCTATCTAGAATTAAGATATGCAAGATCCATTAGTATTTGCTTTTTTTTCAGGATCTTTTGTGATTTTCATTAGATAAAAGTGTTTCGCGAGATCCAAAAAGCTTTTTCCTCACAATGTATTTATTGTCATTTTACCCATTCCTGTGAATTGTCTGATTTATTTACAGCTACCCTTTTTGTAAAAAAGTGCATTTAATTATGCATTTAAATGATAAATATAACAGAAAATAAAAAATTGATCTTTCTAACATAGTGCATCACTCTTTTCTCACTGTGAGCAAAGGGCTTTATTCATATTCATTCCACAACATAGTCACTTGCAAGTGCATCCAAAGAACAGTTCACTATCCTCTAAGCCTTAGCTGGAACATAATGGACTTACTTTAAAGTGTGCAAAAAACCCCAAAGTGAGGGATAAACACAAAAATAACAAAGAAAAATGAAGAAATAAATACACCATATAATTTCAGTCAATTCCTGTAATATTCTCCATTCCCTCCGTTTCATCATTTTACATTGCTCATATCAATGGTTTGCAGGAATAAGAAGTAAGAGCAGTATGTCTATGGTGCACATAAGAAAATATGGCCTTAAAACAAACAACATATACCATAATGGTACAGCAAAGGGGAGTAAAACAAAGGTATAAGGATTCAGTCTATAAACACATTCTAATCATATAACTACTATTTGTAACTTGTCACCACTGCTATTGTGCTGGAGGCTGCTCAGTTCTTTTAATTATTTGTATTATTTTTCTATTTTCCTCACTTAAAATTAGAAATCAGTTGGTCAGTAATAACAGTACTTTTTATATATATCTATATATATCTATATATAGATATATATCTTGTCTCGTCCATGAACAAAAGAGACAAGAGATATAAGACAAGAGATATGACAAGACAAGAGATATAGGCAGGGCAGGGTGTAAGATGCAGGCAGGAACAGCATACACTGAATGGCACAACCAAGTGGCTGGCATTGTGTACAGGAACATCTGCACAGCGTATGGGCTAGACCCTCCCAAGACCAGATGGGAGATTCCACAGAAGGTTGTGGAGAATAGCAGGGCTAAGATTCTGTGGGACTTCCAGATCCAGACGGACAGGCAGGGACTGGCCAATCAACCAGACATCGTGGTAATAGACAAGGACCAGAAGACAGCGGTGGTGATAGATATAGCAGTGCCAAGTGACAGCAACATCAGGAAGAAGGAATATGAGAAGCTGGAGAAGTACCAGGGCCTGAAAGAGGAACTAGAGAGGATGTGGAAAGTGAAGGCCAAAGTGGTCCCAGTGGTGGTAGGAGCCCTCGGGGCTGTGACTCCTAAGCTGGGTGAGTGGCTCCAACAGATCCCAGGAACAACATCAGAGCTCTCTGTCCAGAAGAGTGCAGTGCTAGGAACAGCTAAGATACTGCGCAGAACCCTCAAACTCCCAGGCCTCTGGTAGAGGACCCGAGGTTGAGGAAGACACATACCACCCATAGGGGTGAGAGGGGAATTTTTTATATATTTATACATATACATAAAATGGCTGTTACAAAGAGGTAAGGAAATCTTTGTACGTGTGTGTGTGTACAAACATACACATTATATGTTATAAAATATAATTATAAAATAGATGTATGTATAATACACCTCTACCCAGGTATAACGCTGTCCTCGGGAGCCAAAAAATCTTATCATGTTATAGGTGAAACCGTGTTATATTGAACTTGCTTTGATCCGACGGAGCGCGCAGCCCCGCCCCCCCAGAGTGCTGCTTTACCATGTTATATCCAAATTTATGTTATATCAAGTCGCGTTATATCGGAGTAGAGGTGTATATAGTGTGTGTACACACACACACACACACACACACCCCCTTACTTGTTTGTAACAACAACTTGAAGAATAGAACCTACGTGTACACTATAAAAATTGAAAGAATTTTAAAATCTAATTTAATTTTCACCATATACAGTATGCTGTTTGTTTACTCACCACAGAAACTTCTCCTCTCTTAGGAAAGGGACAACTGGGAAGCCCACTTCACAGCAGCTGTCTTCCTCACTCCATCACTAGCATCAAGAGGGAGCCCCAGCTAGAGTCATCTTCACACAGCCTTCCATCATCATCTGAGCCTTCTTCTCATCATCCTGGGAACATCACCAAGGGAACCCCCACACTGTTGCTGATATAATTGATATTGCAGTGGTACCTCAAGGCTCCACGGATCAAGGTTCTATTGTGCTAGGTATTGTACACATATGTAATAAAAAGGCACCAAAAGGCACACATGCACACAGAAAATGCCCTCACATACATCAGACCACTAGTCAAACACACTAATGCTCCAACACTTCTCTTTTACAGGCCATATTGCCAACTCCTTGACCATAAGGCACTCAAGAGAGCTCCTATGCTGCTGGAGAACAGGAACCTTCAAGAGAGTGGAACCTGAAGACCTCCCTCCCTCTCAAATTGCAGCCACAACCATCTGCTGATGAATGTGAGATTAGCTGTCAATAAATCCAGCACTGAACATCATCTGATTTTAGAGAGAACACTCAAACTTGTCTGCATCACTGAGACATGATTTAATGACACTTCAAACATGTTCTAGTCCAGCTAGTCGCAACAGGCTACTCAGTACAACACAAACTAAGATTGATTCCAGAACTAACCAAAACAAAAGGTACACAGTGGCTATACACATGCTCATTCCTGCACCATATCTTCCCTATCATCCACACCTAAACCCCAGAAGCGCATGTCTGCAGGCCAGCACAGGGAGAGTGAGCTAGCATACCTGAGGAGTGTGGCACAGCCCATACCCAGGCCAGTTTTCAGTGTGGATGGGGCCAAGGGGAGTGTACTGTGTCACAAGTTTCAATAGTACTCTATCCCCATTTCTACAGTGCACTGAACCCTTTTCTTCCTGGCCCTTACCCAATCTATGAAGGTTCCTTCCCCGCCCCTCCCCGCCATTATCACCAGTAGGCACAAGTTGCACTGATCACATCAGAACAGATTTCCACTGCACTCTTTACAGAGCATTACAGGTGAACATGGATCCTGCTCCAACAGCAGCCATCTGGCCCACAAACAACACATGGGCCAGATGGCTGCTGTTGGAGCAGGATCCATGGGTGCTGATCAATATGTAGTCAGAATACATCATCCTCCACAACTTTGCCTGCAGTGGTGGAACATACAGCTTTACTGGGAAATTTCATGGAGGCTGGAGAAGGTGGGTATACAGTGGACTCTGGCCCAGCGCCGGAAACACATCAAGCTCCTGTATAGGAGAGCAAAAGACTCCAATGATCGCACCAGAAGGGCCTGTCATACACCTCTTCTATGAAGAGCATGATCTGGTGCGGTCAGAGGCTCCCAGTACAGAGCCTGAAGTGGCTCATGATTCCCTCCTGAACCCTGCTGACCTCAATGTCCAACATGATGCCGATGAGGGCCAGGGTAAGGAGGCAGCAGAGACCATGGAGAATACCCTGAAGTTTGAGATCAGCACAAGCCCCTTGTCTCTCCATTGCAAAGAGGCACTGCACTGTGTTTATCCAACTTCCAGACTGGTTCCTCTCCCACCTGACTTGTACAGCAGGGCTTGGTGTGACAATTCTTCCAGGGCCCTTCTCCATCTGCTTCTGCTGTCTCTGGGGTGCTGCTCCTGCCCTCCTGGAGGAATGGTGTCCCTTGTGGGAGCTGAAGTCCCTGCCAGAGTCACATATGTCAAGGTATGGTTTTGTGAGCCAAGTTAGAAGTAGGTATGCAGGGTCCCTCAAAATAACAGTGGGCACAGACAAACCGTGCAGAACAATATAAAGTCCCTTCTTTCCTTTTTGAAGTACAATCCTAATCTTCTCAGCCCCTTGGTATCACAAACCTTTCCAGTATTTCCCATGTTGGTATCCATGAATCTGACTCTGTGGTCTACCAAGCCTTGCAAAATGAGTGAATAGTAACCTTTTTGGTTCACATACTCATTTGTGATGGGCAAAGTATTGGGATGTGGGTGCCACCAAATGCAGGGCTTGGAAACTTCATATTCTCAAACTCAGCTATTATTTCTGGAACTTTTTTATGGTAACCATCCCTGGCTAGATCACAGTGCTAATTGCCTTGCAGACATGAACAACCACAACTCCAGTGATGGATTTTCCTACCCTAAAGTGGTTTGCAATGGACCCAGAGCTGTCTCGTGTTGCCAGCTTCCACTGGGCAATAGCCACCCACTTCTGGACTGGCATGGCTTTCCTGAATCGAGTGTTCTGGTGCTGGAGGTTTGGTGCAAGTGCTTCACATAGTTCCATGAAAATCTGCTTCGTCATTGGGAAGTACTGAAGCCAAACAATCTGACTCCACCGCATGGTGCTGCTACTCCTGAACCAGAAGTGACAGTACACCCAAAGGTACACTATGGTAATACCAGCATTCACTATAGTTACACCAGGGGTAGGCAACCTATGGCACAGGTGCCGAAGGCGGCACGCAAGCTGATTTTCAGTGGCACTCACACTGCCTGGGTCCTGGCCACTGGTCCGGGGGACTCTGCATTTTAAATTTAATTTTAAATAAAGCTTCAACATTTTGAAACTTTATTTACTTTACATACAACAATAGTTTAGTTATATTTATAGACTTCTAGAAAGAGACCTTCTAAAAAAGGTTAAAATGTATTACTGGCATGTGAAACCTTAAGTTAGAGTGAATAAATGAAGACTCGGCACACCACTTCTGAAAGGTTGCTGACCCCTGAGCTACACCATGTAAGCTGAATAAATTGTCATTGACTCTCAAAGTCAGCCATCTTCAATTTGCCAGAAAGTTCTGCCCAAATTCTATCCAGTACCTCAACAAGTGCCTACTCCACTGCATAACTATTTGTCCCAGAATACAGAGCAGAAGCAGAACCAAATCATCATTCCATTGCTGCATATCTTCCACCCAGTTTGGCAGGGAATAACAGTGAGGGGCAACGTGATCAGGAACTGCCATCAGCAAATGTGTGATGGCAGGGGACAGTACCAACAGCACACAGTAAAGCAGTTCCTACAGTGTCTCCCTCTGAGACACAGAACTCTAGCACACTGCCCAAAATGATAGTGCTAATGTCATATTGTCAGGGATGAGGACCTGTAGATGCACTTGCCTAGTTGTCAGGCAGCCAATAAGCATTGCTAGGCTACAGCAGAACCACCTGATCAGCTAAGGCAGTCAGTTGGCTTGTTCTTAAGCTCAACAGCTGCAGAGGATGAGTGCCTGCTCAATGCACAGGCCAGTAGATTCTCTGCCTCCCTGTGCTCAGCTCACACCAAGCCCTGCTCCTGCACTGACCCAACCTCATTCCAGCCTAGATTCTGCCCTGTCCCAGTCTCGTTCCAGTCCTGTCCCAGCCTCGCTCCTGTCTGGGAACCAGCCCTGCTTCTGCCTTCCCTGACTCCAGGTAATCTGATTCTGACCCTCAGCTCCAACTCTGTCTCGGACCTTGGCTCTGCCATTCAGACTCCAACCATTAGGCCTGACTCCTGCTCTGACCATTAGGCCCAACCACCTATGACCTGGTCTCTTGAGACATGTAACAGCAGCAGCAACGTGGACACATGTATATATGTGTACACAGTGTTATACCCATGTGCAGCACAGACACTTGGAATGGGTTTGGGAAGCATGTGTGAGCATGTATAAAGTCCTGTACTTGAATATGTGCACCGGTGTAGACATAGTGAAAGACAAAGGGAGGCAAAACATCAGTCCTGTTCCGCTTCAGTCTCAGATGCCCCAATCCAGAAATCAAATGTGGTCTGCAAGGCAAAGAAACCTAAGACACCAAGGGGCTACAGTCCAGAGGAGGACTCTCCTGAGTTCCTAGAGGAACAGACAGACCCACTGTTCATCATGCTGCCAGAATCCCCTAGATTAATTATGCTTGGGGAAATTAGTGTCCACATAAATAGAACTACGATTACCATAGCATCCGTTCTTTGGTACCTCATGGTAGCCTTGTCTTTCTCATAGGCAAGCTCACACCCAATATTGCCAGCCCTAAGTATTCAAAAAACCATGAGTGAGGCCCCTCAAAATCATGAGTTTAACTTACCATTTTTGATTTTTTTAAAAAAAATATACATTTTGGGTTCTCTTTATTTCCCTTCTGGTGGTTTTGGGCCATTATGGTTTGTGTTCTCAAGCCTTTCTCTGTAGCCGTGAGCACTAGAAATTTTTTTTTTTTTTTAATTAAAAACTGGGATTAGAACAAAACTGCACAACTCTAGGAGCTGGACCTTTAAGAAAAATGCAGAATACACAATATTCATGATAAAATTGCAAGAGTTGGCAGCACCATACTCCTAACCAGACATGCACTGAGCCTCATTTTTAGACTAGGAGTGAACACTGAAGATTTAACAAACATTTTTATTCCACCACTTTATCTAGGTAATAATCATGGCCTTTCCCCCTTCCCATCTGGAGAGTGACTGAGCAAAATTTTTGTTGCTAGTTCAAGTTCCTGGTCCTGATCTTAAAAGACATCTCCATCCATGACCTCTCAAAACTTCTCTCCTCTGTAACAATGCAGTTTACAAAGATCCGAATGAAATGTGAGACAGAAATAAAGCATCTTAGCTATTTTACTGAGAGCATTTGACTGTGGAACTAGCTTTGAAAGGAGATTAAGCTAATCCAATCTGACCATTTTTAGGGCATGTAGTGTGTGTGCACGTGCGCATACACCCAACAAACAATCTGGGCAAAGCAGAAGGCAGGAGACTCCATGGAGCACCCATTGGGGTGGTAATGGACATTGCAGAAAACACCAGTATATAGAGAGTTCAGGTGGATCAATGAAAATAGGCTAGTCAATTTCACTGTAGTTTTTAATAAGTTTCACTTTCTGATTCTTATATATTAGAAAGATATTCTCATGTTTCAACTGCAAACAAAAATAAGAGAATATTTTCCATTTAAACAATTTTTTGCCAGTAATCTTTCCTCCTATTTCTTAAAGTTTTATTGGAAACAATTAGATTTACATATGGCCAAACATTAAGGTCCTTACTCTAGAAATCTTCTATTAATTTCAATGGAGTAAAAACAGAGGGCCAAATTCAGGATTTAGCTCATTATGTTTCATAAAAGCTTATACTCGGAAAACCTAAAGTTTGGGTCTCAAGTAATTTGACAATGTCCCTTTAATTATAAATTTAGTCAATTAAAAAAAACCCATAGAAACTATTAATGAATTCCTCTGTGTATATTTTTCAAATTAAACAAAATGTTCTGTTTGAAGAATGTGATGAAAATATTATTCTCAAAACTATATCAAAGTCCAGAAATTATAGAATTTTACAATTATCTAGATTGTTAATAAATAATACACATCATATGTATGTTTCACTATAGGTAAACAATGCACGGACTATACTCCAAGCACAACTTTAATTGTAATATTTTATTGTGTTCTGGTTCAAATGCTGAGATTGTTTAAATAAATTAATAAATTAAATTAACTTAAATATAACACACTGAAAGCAAGGGTACAATCATGCATACACACAAATAGTAATCACCTGGATCCTTCTCTGTTGTTGCTAAAGTGCAAGAAAAAAGAAATGAAGACACCATCAGAGAAAAATATAGTGCTTAATTTAACCCTATTAAAGCAGAACAAATATCAAATCAGGCATTTCAGTGCTTGTCTATTTAAAAATTTTGACTGACTTTTCTGTATGCATCCAGAAAACTACACTTCTTGCTCTTCAAATAAAAACTTGACAACCACAAACCAGTTAAAGAAAAAAAGCACGCACTGAAAAATTCACTTTAAAATTCAATATCATTAAGCAATTCAAAAAATGAATTAATCATATGCTATTCATCCAAAAATAGATAATTTTAACAATGATATTCTGAACAGACTTCTTCTTTGGTAATGAAGAGATATGTGGGGAAAGGAGGTAGAAAAATGGGGAAATGAAAGAGGATTAAAATAAGCTGAACTCGTGTTGAAATTTTGATAATGGTATTTTCTATTTTCATCATGTATTTAAATGTATAGTACATTTTAATTTCAAATAATACAGGATATTTCTTAATCCCTGATTGTCCTGTATGAGTTTTCACAGATCACCTGACTTTTCCCATTGAGTATGTAATGCATGTGCTTTTCCATGTGGTCCTTGTTGATTTGCTACTCCCATCTGACTACATTTTAGGAACAGTTCTCTTTCTGGTTTATGCCCAATGACTGAGCCTGCATATCCATCCCATATTGTGCTTGGGAAATTGGTGAGAGAAAAAGCAGTAGAACACAGAATAAGAACACTGTATGTTACTATTGTTATGATAACCATCTTTGTAGCTTTATTCTGTACTTCATTGTTATTGATTTATATGTAGCCAGTATAACTGCTACAGCACGTGGAGTAGGCTGATGTTTGACTAACTGAAGCTGGTTTGATGACTGGAAATATTAATTGATTAGGCATCAGTTCCAATACTCATGAATGCTGTGCAGGTTACATAATGCTAAGATGCTTCCCAAAGTCCAGTGCAGGGAGTAAGCAAGTAATACTTATTGTTATGGGGACCCAGAACTCCATTTCAGTACATGAAGACAGACCAGGATTGCTATCAATCTAAAGAGACACAATGTAAGCTATTGGATAAGGTATTTGACATATGAGGTTTTGGTGCCAATAGGGATTTAGACACGTATACGCTCTCTTGTTCTTTAAAAAAATTGTCTTCTTGATGTTATATATTTCCATATATATAAAAGAAAATTTAAAAGATGGACTTTTGTATCTGGGACTTTCCATTACGTGCCTTGCACTTAGAGCAAGCTAATTATGCATCAGACACGGCAGGGGCTTAGTAAACTCCAAAGAAATTCACTTTAGTCAAAATATATAGTGGGCCAAACTTCTGCTTTGGATGCTCACATGGAACTCCTGTTTATTTCAGTGGGAACTATATGTGTGGTTTAAAGTGCAGAATGTAGTCCATAGGAAAATTGCATTCCCACACTTTTCAAGAATAAAATTCAGAATCTCTGTGCAATGCTGTATTTTTTTTTAACTGCAAATAAAGTGTTTCTACATCCAACTTTAAAATTAGTAAGTTTCTTTTACAGGCTTTGGTGGTGTCTAATTTATTTTTAAAATTTTTATACTTATTATTCTAACAGTTCTGCTAAAAGCTCAAGATTAATGAACAGCAGAAGTCCCCATTATGAGTATGCATACTATCAAAGCTAAGGAAGAAGAGGTATCTTGGCTCTCTCATTTTAAAAAAGCCCCTAATATTCATCCTTCTTGCTTTAACACAATGTGATATCATAATTAATTATGATAAACTGGTTACTAAGGTCGCTTCACATTGTTACTGCTGTTTATAATATTGGTTGCTATAGTGATGAAATAGCTTTTTTTTTTTCTTTTTTTGGTTAATCACTCATGAGATTGGTTAACTCATGTTTGTCAGTGAGTTTGACCACAGATGGAGTTAAAAAAATAAATAAATAAAAATAATAATAATACTTCTACAAACATTGGCCTCCTTTCATTTCATTGGGTTTTGATATCATTACTATATTTAATTCCAGCATGTTATTACAAATTATATTAAAAATATTTTAATGTTTAGTAATAACATGCAACTCTTAAGCATATGTTATGGTCTTTCTTCTGATGAACTAACTCATCTACTGTCTATGTTTTTTTAAAATGAGATTCATGCCTTTTTCCTGATCCTAAAGTTAACTCTGTACCAGTATACAATGGATGACTGGTACACTACCTTATGCGTTCTGAAAATAATTTTATTGCATTTATGGCTTCATAAACTTTTCCCAATGTTATGACTTACTGTAATAAAAGCTTTATGTTGAACAATAACATTGCACATCATAAACTACTCCTTGACTAGCACCAATTCTGATGAATCTCATTATCCCAAATGTACACGAATTGTAAATAAAGAAAAAGTACAGATCATCATGAGAAATAACGCTTATTTCTGTTACTGAATTTATAAATAATCTAAAGATACTTGATATTTCAACAGTTTACCGTTACATCTCACTATATATACCACCAGTAAGTTTTCCATCTCTGACGGACAATGACAAGACATCACAACAACAAACAAAATTACTCTTATCTATTTGGCTGCTTAAGGTCTCTATCACCTTGGTTTCCAAGTTTCAGGGCACTGTTATTGCTGATATGGCAAGAATGTACTGCCAATAATTTAATTATTAGGAATACTTAGAGAAATTAAAAATAAGCCATGAACACACTTTTAGGCTTAAAGAAAAATCAAATAAGAACAAAGGATAACTTAAACATCAAGTCTGGATCTTTCATTCAAGCAGGGTCCCAGGAGGCATATTAAAGCAATGAACAGGAAAAAGCTCTATAGTTCACCAGCTGAGATTTTAATGAGACATGTCCCCTTGCTGTGGTACAGGTTTGTTCAGGAAAGGAAAAAGGCTGCTCACAGAATATTCAGTTAATAGGCATTACTGGCTTTTACAGCCACTTTGGCAGTTGATCACTGTACTAACCTTCTATTTTGGCATACTCTGTAAGTCGCATGTAATTGATCAAGGCAGCTTTCTCCAGACATTTTCTAACCACTTTCTTCACTTCTTCTGCTGGTATGGGAGTGGCAATATCTTTCATTAAAACCTATCCCAGAGACAAACATAGACACATTGGTTACACACATTAGCTAAAGCCCAAGAGAAAAATCTGAACGTACGCTAGTGGCTATTTTAGATTTGCTAATAAATGCAGAAATCAAAGAGGTATTTCAGTAGATAACAGTTGGTTAATAAACTAGCTCTGAAGATTTGACTTCAAAGCCTGATTTATGTTGCATTAATTTGATGGTTTCATTCTTGTTCTCATTTATGCACATTAAAAGACCACCCCTACAGTGTAGCTCCATTCAGCATGATTGTCAGTTTCTGTTCTAGCGAGAACCAGGACTGGAATACCAGAAGTGTTGAAGGTTAGATTAAGGCACACAGCTAGAGACGTGAGTAGCGAAATTTGCAGAGGACTTATCTGTGCTATGCTAAGCCTTTGCCAGTGAAATCCATCCAACAATTTCATGAGCATAACACTCATTGACAGATGAAAAAAATATTGGAAAAGCACAGCATCAAGACTTGCCATTACTGACTGTTCTTCCTCCTGCGTATGCCTATTAAAATTAAGCGGGTCTCATTTATGAAAAAGGATTAACTATTTTAGGCAGCACAAGTATCAGGCTTTCATTGAATTTTTGAAGCAGTAGAAGGCTAGTAAATATAAACAGCCTTTCAAAAAAATTGTGACACTTTTAAAAAAAATTAAAGGAGACTAGTCGTCCAGCATTTAAAATTAGTAACCAAGATAAAATGGGCTGTGGATGAAATCCTGATCCCTTTTGAAGTTAACATACCCACTGTAACCTTTATGAGAGTAGGTCTTTTTCTGGCTAGCTGGAAGAAAAGGAGCATTGTCCCTTTAAGGGATCTCTGACAGCAGATGGGAAGAAGGGGGAAGTTTACAGGGATGGACAGGAAGGTAGGAAGCAAATGGGGTCATGTAAGGACAAGCTCACAGCACTGCCCTTCCTGCTGACCAGAAGAGTGGTGTGGGTATTTATAGCCTAGGTAGCCATGGAGAGACCCTCTTTACCCAGATTGGGCTGGAAGCCCCTTCCCTCTCCCCACTTCTCTTGAAGCTGGCAAAAGGACCAGGTTCTGTGTTGAGCTGCTGTGGGTACTGTGGTAGTTGCCCCTTTTCCTTTGAAGGTTGGGAAGTAATTTTTCCCTCACTGCCGAAGTGGCTGGAGTGGCTTGGGTTTTTTTGCGTTCCCCATTGCTGGTCTGGGACCAGGTGGGGTAGGGTAAGGAGGTTACATTATAATATTGCAACTTAATTCATAAAACTTGTGGCAGATGACCAGTGCAGGTACTTGGTATAAATGGGATACTGTTATTGGATAAAATACACTGGAAAAAGATTTGCAGGAAAGAATCCCTTATGAGAGCTGAGTAATGGAGGTTTGGGTCTCCTACATCTCATCACTGAGACCCCCCTCCTTTTCTTGACCCACTTTAATGAAGTAGAGGAAGGGGAATTGCATCTCCTATGTTTAGATCAGCAGGGAGCTGACGTCTGCTCTCTGCACTGTACAATTTATTGCTGCATACTTCCAGATATTGTAAGTGAATAAAATTGTGGCCTAGTTAAACCACATCCACGGCATTATGTCTCTTCTGGCGTGAACAGACAACGGAAGCTTTGCCAGTGACTTCAATGTAACTCAATCTTTACATATATGTTGGCTTTTAGTAGCTTAAAATATAAATAAAGTATGTACAAAAATACAGAAAAGAACTATTTACATTTTTCAATGTGTGGACAAATGTAAGCATTTGAACAAATTAAAGATTTTTCTTATACACACTTAATTACTGACTAAAATTTAAATACAGATTTGAAAAATCAAGACTGTTATAAATGAGGTGAATTGGTCATGGAGAATTTAATATGTAAATCTAAATATTTATATCTCCCTTAAAGATAATACTAAGGGAGTCTGATATCCTCCAGCCTCCAACACTATTTTTAATAATCCAACAAAGCTAAAAAATTGCTTTAATGTTTCACTTATATCTCTTAATTTTGCTATTTAAAATTTTCTTATTTGCACTTTGCTGCCTACAGTTAGCTGTGACCAAAATTCAGTTCTGATTTTACATGATTATGTTTATTCTAGACTTGATCTTTAATCAAAGCATCTACACTAGAAAGTATGAACCAAATTTTTCAAAAGTAAGTATAAAAAAAACAATGGGGTCCCAGGTATGCATGCAAAGCTGGCACTTGCACATGCAAATGTACATTCTGCAGCACACAAATTTTAATGCTGTTTTCACATAACAGATTTATAAACATATGGTAAAATAGTACATGAAGTTAGTTTTAAAACAAAATGGATAGATAGAATCAAACTCACCACTGGGTATAGATCCTGGCAGAGGGCTTCCAAGGCAGAAAATCTGCCAAGGGAATGTTTCAGCGGCACAAAATGGCTGCCACTTCCACTTCCGTGAAGCTATAGGTTCAGGTGCCATCTAAATGCTGGGCAGTATTAGACAACCTGGGGTATTGCCTGGGTGGTCACACAATGTTTTCTTTTAGCTCATTCCCTCAGCAGCCTCCCACTCCTATGGAGTCATTTCTAAAATGTAAAGCTCCTCTTTCCCAAGGGAGGATAGATGCTGTTAACACTGCTTGTCCTTCCTATGAACCAGTGCAGGGGATTTGTAGGACCAGAGTTTATTTCCAGCTTTCCAGGCCAATTTGGCTGACTTTAGCCCTTCGCCTTTTCTTCTTAAATTGACTTTTGCCCTTACTGGGAGTTTATTTCAATTTTATGGAGGTTTTTTTTAAGTTAAGTTAAGTATATGCGCAATGTGCCTCAGGTGGCACATGACCAGGATTCATCATAACCACCTTCATTTGAGAGGTTGTGCTCAATAACCATCAATTTATAAAGAAATAGGAAATCACTGCAATGACTTCTGGGTAGTTTATGTAAATATTTTCTATCTGTCATGGTTGAAAAATGTTGCAGTGCATTAATGAAACCAGTAGAACAGTATCTAAACAGAAGTGCAGGTGTCCTCACTGGCACAATTATAATAGGACACACAGATTAAGTATTCCAGCACGATTAAAACAAATTAAAAAAACATACCCTTTCAAGTAATGAAAGTGTGGCTTTTAAAGCTCCTTCAGGACGTCCAAAAGGGAAACAGTATCTTCAAAAACAACAACAACAAAACACAGGACCCATTAATCAAGAGTGTAATTTCTAAATTAAGAATTTTATTTTACATGTAATGTGCATACATCATTCCCTTAATTTACATTAATGCAAGGTACATGTATACTGTAAATTGACAGAAGACACCTTTAAATCTTTTCATTAATCCAATATACAGGATAACATTAAATGAAATCTGAATCCCTCTTGCTTAGCCCCAAGATTCTGAAAGTCCAAAAGGTAAAAAGCACCCATCACAGTGATTAAACTATGAATGGTATTTACAAAAATATTCCGAGTTTGGTGTCAGAGGTGTCCATGGTGTTGAGAAGGGATTTCATTTATGACTTTAGCAGACATCCCAGTAAGAAACTGTAAAGTAGCATTTTACCTGTTCTATCTTGCTTTAATATTAGTTTAACAATCATAAGAAAATCTCTGTCTAAACTTTTAAAATATTAATACTACAATGGGTGCAAATTTCCTCTAATATTTCCTCTTTTGTTATATAACTACATTACATATGAATGCATTTTATATTGGCTTTAATTGGAAGATTTCCAGGACACAAGCCTCTTATGAATCATACAACACCACCACACTTTTGGTGCTTAACTAATTAAAAGAAAAGATTCCATAAATTCAACAGATTACAGAAACAAACAAACAAAAAAACTCACCTGCCACTCCTTCAAGTCTGTAGAGTTTAGAACATCATACGTTATCCTAGTCCTATCTATGAAACCTGTATTTTGATGGGATATCCCCAATCAAAAAAGGGATTTTCTACTTTGCTGAGATTATTTGCATGAAACTACATTTCTTTTAATATTATTATTTTTGTTTAGTGAGAATGGCTGCTTCATTTTCTAACATCATTTTACCAGTAATAAAAGGATTCAGAGCAATGAATTTTAGTAATCACTTTGGCCAATCTATAATAAAGCCCTGAAAATGAGGTCAGACAAATCTTTTCAGCAGACATAGTGCCAGTACACTATCTCCTTCTTTCTGCTTGTTTCTTATTGTTGTGCTAGCAACCCTTGGGCATAACAACAAATTAGCAAAACAGATTTAATCCTTAGCCTTAATCCATCTTTAAATAAAATACACATTTGGCTGTTGTATTTGCCTCCTCCTTCTTAAACCTGCTCAGAGTATTTGCATAATCCATGTATTGTCTTTTCTATTGTTTAGTCCTGTTCACCTGTAGGTGACATCATTTATGAATACATGTTATTGATCCCTGGATTACATTCAGCATTTCAAATCAAGAGATCCCTCTGGGTACGTTCATATGCTTCCTTCATATTACATGTAAATAATGTAACACTTCTAAAATGCATGTAATTCCGAGTCAATGCTGAAAACAATCTAAGTATAGAGGGCCATAATTAATAATTACAGTTCTGTATTGTAGTTGCCACTAGAATTAAGGCTACAAAACAGTTTCCATTACAACCACCTATTTTCATGCAGTCATACTTGTCCAAAATACTCACTTAATCAGCTACATTTTTCCATGCTTTGTCTCTGCCAAAAGGTGAACTTTTTAGAAGAGTTTGAAAAGATATATTTCAGCTATTTTTAAGTTGTGGGATAATGGAAAAAGAAGAATGGTTACTTACAGTACCTGTCGTTCTTTGAGGTATGTTCTCCACATGGATTCCACTCTTGGTAGGCATGCACCCCATGTGAATGAGATTGGATTATTTTGGCCAACAGTGTTCATTGGGGCTGCACTTGAGCCCTAGATGTCCTCTTGCTTCTCCACCTGCGGGCATAAAGGGCAGAGCAGGCCCAACCGTCCCTCATTTCCTTTGCCAATCCCCAATCCCAGAGAAGTAGAACTCTATTGTAGAGGGGAACAAGGGTGGGTTGTGGAATCCATGCGGACAACATATCTCAAAGAACCAAAGTTACTGTAGGGTAAGTAACTGTTTTTTCTTCTTTGAGTGCTTGCCCACTTGGATTCCACTTTTAGTGACTAATAAATAACTGTCTGTTTACTTGGGGATGAGTAGTGGGAATCCTACTTAAACTTCTTTCAGGACAGCCCTTCCAAAGCAGGCATCTGGTCTGAAAGCCTATCAAAGAATAGGGTCTTGTCAGTGTGCAGAACAAGTTCCTTGTAGCTGCTCTGTAGATTTCAGGAACATGGATATTTGTCAAATAGGCAGCAGTGGAACAAGCTCTATTGTGGCTAGGTGGATCTAATCTGGCTAACTCATAACATGCGCTTACACAGTTGAAGACCTACATAGATAATCTCTTACGCTATGTCTATGCTTATGAGCTAAAAGCAGCACAGCTGTGTCGGTACAGCTCGGGTAAACGCATTATGCCGACGGGAGAGCAACAGAAGTTTTACTGACAAGTGCTAGCGTAGACATGGCCTTTCCTGACCTATAAACCTCTCTACAAATGCTACAAACAGTCTTGTGCCATGAGAAAACACACCCCTGAGCAACATAAGTTTCACCAGCAGAAGTGGTAGTGTGCACAGTGCTATATATAGCTACTGCCGCACATTGGAGGTCGTTTAATTATATCAATGGGAGAGCTCGCTCCTATTGGCATAGAGTGGCTACACGAGATATCTCACAGCGGCGCAGCTGCATCTGTACAGCACTGCCACTGTAAAGTCTCTGGTGTACACATACTCTTGGTGTGTTCCTGAATGAGTTTGTCCTGTCAGTGTAAAAAGACAGGGCCCTTTGAGGTTAAGTGTGATGCCCAGAGTGGCAAAGAGCTTTAAGGTTATTTCAAAGAAATTGATTGCCCACTCGGGTAATCTTACTCACATCAGACAAGGTGGGTGAGGCAATATTTTTTATTGAACCAAATTCTGCTGGTGAGAGAGAAGCTTTCGAGTTACAGAGTTCTTCAGGTCTGGGAAAGGTAGTCAGAAACCTTGTCTACATTAATGATGTAAGTCAATCTCAGTTATGCTAGTTAAGACGCTGTCCCATTGAAATAGCTTCCACCTCTCGTTGAGGTGGAATACTGAAGTCGACGGCAGAGTACTCTCCCGTCACCTTATTGAGTCTGCACCACACCTGCTAAATCGACTCTGCTGCATCAATCGCAGTGGTGCTGATTTAGCCTTCAGTGAAGACAAGCCCAGAGTGTTACAGCTAAATGCCAAGTTGAACAGATTGTTTAGCCTAAGTAGTTAACACATATTCTAAGAGACTATTCAAAGTGAACTGGCCTGTTAACATTTCTGCAGTCATAGGGCATAGGGTTACAGATTGTTGTAATAAGTCATAAATACACTATCTTTAATATGATCATGATTTTTAGTGTTCAGCAATGTTAAGAATTTAAGATTACTCAGATCAGATATCAGAGGGGTAACCATGTTAGTCTGGATCTGTAAAAGCAGCAAAAGGTCCTGTGGCACCCTATAGACTAACAGATGTATTCGAGCATGAGCTTTCGTGGGTGAATACCTACTTCGTCAGATGCATGTAGTGGAAACTTCCAGATCAGATAGTTATTGAGGGTTGGTTTAACCTGGATTCCTTGTCTGCTTAGATGAGCTGCAATGACTGCCCAGTACTTGGTGAATAACCTCAGTGCTGTGGAAAGACCTAAAGGGCAGGACCTTGCACTGGTTCCTACTAGGAATCTGAGCTATTTACTCAGGGCTAGATGAATGGATATGTGGAAATAGGTATCTTGCAGGTCAAGAGCTATAACCCAATCTTCAGGTTCTAACAAGGGAATTATGGAGGCTAGCATCTCTATCCTAAATTTAAAATGGCAGATGAATTTATTGAAATGCTGAAGGGCAAGAATGGAAAGCCAAACCCCTTTCTTCTTTCGGATGAAAAGGTAATGAAAATAAATATCCCTGTCTCTGAACTCTAAGGGCAATTTCTCTACTGCTTCAAATTGTACAAGGAAGTATGTTGTGAGAAAAGTCCCTGAAAAGGATTGGGTAAGGAGTAAGAAGAATCAGATAAAGTACCCTTTGTTTACAAATTTCCAGGACCTACTGGTCGAAGAAGTTCTGAGTCCAAAATTAATGAAACTAAAAGAGGAAGCTGCCAAAGGAGGGCAAGGGGAGGTAAAAAGGAGTATTTTTGAGCATTGCTATCAGGATCTTGACATTGGAATCATAGCAGCTGCTTGATGTAAGACCCAGATTCTGAGACAGAGGAAGAAGAAGTGGAGGTTCATCATCAGTGGAACCTTTGCTTCCTTCTTGGCAACTCTGAGATCGTTTGGGGCTGGTGATAACACTGAGCAGAAGAATTATGTACAAAAGAGGCCGGTGGTCTTGCTTGCTTCCTTCTTGGGGTGGGAACACAGAGGCCCAGAGAACACAGAGTTGCCCTAGAGGCCATCCATTTAAGGAATGTCTGGCCTCATCTGTCTTTGAATTAAAAAGTTTGTTGCTCTCAAAGGGCAATTCATCAGTTGTTGTTTGGATTAACCTAGGAACCTCTGAAGACTGGGTCCAAAAAGATCTTCTCACAGTCACTGATGTAGTCATAGACTGTGTTGGCCCTTTCAGGACATGTGGGCAATAAGTTGTCCCTTGGATATGACTGTGTTTATCTCCAGTTGATGCTCTTGAGATAGCTTGCCCACTAAATAAGACAGGTTGTACCAATTCATATAATTTCATTTGTCAGAAGAACTTGGAAATTAGCCACGTGCATCTGGAGACTGGCAAATGAATAGACTTTGCATCCAAACAGGTCCAGTTTCTTTGGGTTTCTCTCCCTAGATATAGAATTGAAAGGACTCTGTTGCTTCAGCGTCTCTTGGAATGCAGCTACCAGAATACCATGGAACTGGATGGGCATAAAAATAGTTGGCTCATTTCAATATGGCCAAAATGGATGCTTGTATGCACCACAAGTCTTTCACAGGCTTCAACAGTGCTCATTTATAGGCATACGAAGTCTATCAGGCATAGAAAGCTGCAAGATGTGCAGAAGTTTGAAAAGTTTTTCCTGCACTTCCACTAGATATATCCACTTCCAGAGATATATCTAGAATTTCTGCCATATACTTGATGAGTATATGAAGAAGACATTGAGAGATTTGCTGCTTTGTCAAGAGAGAATGAGGAGATCGCGGCAGGGACAAATTATTCTTCCCCTTGTAAACACTGATCCTTATCACCTCCCTCTTTCTATCTTTTCAGGATCTGAGGCTGCACTAGCTGACCTGGCTCTGCAGGTCTATATTGCCTTTTTGGGAAGGGGAATCTAAGCCTAGAAGGAGCCGATGATGCCTGAATATCGCTGCAGTCCCCAGGGTGTCCAGTAGGGACAGGGTTCATATGAGTATGGCAGACACATGGGGGAACCGTAGGTTGTTTCCTGCTGGCCCTTACAGATTCCTCCTTAGAGTAGTCTCTTCCTGACTTCTATTGTGCTACACGAGGAGGGGAAGGTAAGAGTGTAGGAGAGGAGTTCCTACTATGCCCAAAAGGAGATTAAAAATATACCTCTTCCAAGGGAGGGGCTGTTCTGTCACAGGTGCCCTGGCTTTGCTGTGCTCCCTCAGCCGATAGAGGATGAAGTCAATATTGGAGATTTTGCCTTCACTTGCTGGACTGACAAACTCAATAGCTGGTCGCTTAGTTATCACCACTGTGGCAAAGTACCTGCCTCTCCGTTTGTTTGCTCAGTCCCTTTCAGCTCCGGAGACACAGGCTTGGTAAAAGAAAACAGAAAAAAAACCTTTCCCAATCTCTCAGGGTCTGGCTGATCCCTTCTCAGCCAGCCCCTTGTTCTAGTTTCTTCTCCTTCTGGGGAGAATGCAAGCTGCCTTCCAAGGAGAGTCTCAGAGTTTAGCTGCCCCTACTTGCTGGCAGCTACTCTGCTTCTCTCTTCCTCCCCTCCTTGCTTCCCTGCCAGGGAGGTTTTAAAAAGGTCTCCAGCAATTGGTGCCAGCTGAACCTGATTAGTTCCCTGCTAACCCCTGTCCCAGCTGAACCTCATTCCTCTAGGGCTAATCCTTCCGGGACCAATTACTACCCCTCTCCTGGTAGCTAACTGTCCTGAGTTTGCCACACCACCCACAATCTCATAGAAGAGGAGACTCCAGTACCAGGACTCACATAAATCACTCAGTACTGTATATGCCCTCAGTATCAATACACTAGGTGTTGATGTGCTGGTCACTGAGGAACACTGTTCTGATATTGCTTGTGCACAAATGCCAGAAACTGAAGGCTCAACACCAAGAGAGAGGTGGTATGCAAGTTCAGTGGATACCACCAGTGCTCTCTTAACAGTTGGTGCCAGGATGCCAGAGAGACCCTTGTCAGGCTCTTGGCTGTCCCTTGGCTGTTGAGACTGAGATAAGTAAAACTTATGTGTCTGGTGCCTTGGCTTAATTCTGGAGCAGGGCTTCTTCCTACTTCCTCAGAGGTAATCAAAGCTGGAATGGTGGGTGATGACTGGCACTTGTTGGTTTACATAGCCTGAGAGTTCAGAGTGGAATCTTGTTTCACCAGGGCACTCATGGAGAGGGACCAACTTGAGGAGTGAAGTTCAGCTGTGTCCTTCCTTTTGATGTCTGAGGAGTTTGCAGAGGGCACTCCAGGAGGAACAAATTGAGGCAGGCTTCTCTGACTTTCTAAGTCCACCCAAACGAGGGGTTATATCAGGGTCAGCTCCAGGCACTAGCTAAGGAAGGAGGTGCTTGGGGTGGCAAATACAAAGGGGCGGCATTCAGTCCACTATTGGCGCAGCCTGTCCGGGTCTTTGTCAGGAACTGGACAGCGGGTCCCTCAGTCCCTCTCATCCTCTTTGAGCTGCTGCTGAAGTGCTGCCGAAGACGAGAGGGAGTGAAGGACCCGCCACCGAAATGCCACCGAAGAATAGAGTAGCATGTGGTTTTTCTTCCCCCCCGACGCTTGGGGCAGCCGAAAACATGGAGCCAGTCCTGGGTGATATATGGTACATCACTCGGGAACTGTTCCTCTTCTAAACAAAATGGGCACATATAGGGCCCATCATGAAGTGGCATTGAAGCTTCAGATGAGGGGCAGGTTTTAAACTCTTGAGATTTCTCTTACATTCTGCTAGAACACCTGTACAGGGAGTGTTCTAGCCTAAATCCAGAACCTGACTAAAATAAGAATTTTTCTCTCTCTCTTTTGTGCACGTGTGTGTTGCCAACAGGCAACAAGAGTAACGAATAACAAACAATAGGTAGTACAGTGCGCAGAAAGGCTGGTGGGATACTTCAAGGATTCTGGTTTGCTGCCATGAATAGTAAAAAGGAACTAAGGATTGGTTAGGCCCAGTCTACCCTTTATGCCCTTGGTTCTGGCGGGGACACAAAGACATCTAGGGCTCAGATGTAGGTTCAATGGACACTGCTGGCCAAAAGAATCTGACCTTGTGTGCATGGGGTGCATGTGAATCAAAACTGGAATCCTTGTAGATCAGGGGTTCTCAAACTGGGGGGTCGGGACACCTCAGGGGGTCGTGAGGTTATTACATGGGCGGTCGTGAGCTGTCAACTTCCACCCCAAGCCCCACTTTGCCTCCAGCATTTATAATGTTGTTAAATATATTTGAAAGTGTTTTTAATTTATAAGGGGGGTCGCACTCAGAGGTTTGCTATGTGGTCACCAGTACAAAAGTTTGAGAACTGCTGTTGTAGAGGATCCCTTGAAGAAGAAATACTCTTTTCTTTGTGATTTAATTTTAAATCAAGTTTTTGAACTGGGCAACAACAAAAATGGCTAAAATTTGAAACTCAGCATGGACAAACTCTTCATTGAGGACTAGGGAGCAAGAACTTGGCTTGATATGGGGGAAAATGTATAAACATATAAAGGTTAGTAAAGAAAGATTAGATACCCAGAAAAATATTTACCTCTGATTGGTCCAGTCAGGAAATAGAGATTTGCATATGGGATCTGATTAGCTCAATGGTTAAAAAAATAATTTTAACTTAACTCAGCTATAATCAATCAAGGCACTCAGTTTCCATATGGATCGTACTCATTAAAACTATTCAAGACTTCAGTTATGGCTTACTCACTCATCTTCATTTGAAGATTTTCAGCTAATCATGAGCTAGAATTACAGTCAAAGGTTTTAAGGCCAAAAGCACTGCTATGGTCATCTAGTCTGTTATGCAGGAGGTCAGAGGCCATAGAATTTCATCCAGTGATTCCCACATTGGAAGGAATTAATCTCCTCTGTTATATAAGTGAACGTTATAGGCCAATAATGTGTGATTAAATTAAATTATATCTTTTTGAAAAACATCTATTATAAATGAATTATGTTATCTTTACTATGCCTTGTTCATAGCCACAACAATGAACACCACCATGTCAAAACCATTTTGAATGAAGCTTCATATGCACTGAATGAATTACACACTCACCTGAAGTGGCTTATCTGGTTTTCTAAAAGGGAAGAAAGTCGGTTTTTAGTCTCCTCAAACCTTTCTTTCTCTTCATTTGAGACTGTTCCGATTCCATCAGGCCTGTAATATGATAGAGTTATTTTATCTTTTGTTCAACATTTTCTTCCACATATCATCATAATCATAGAAACGAAACCTGTGTTCTGTCTTGGTATGTTTTAATCGATTAAAACTATGCAGTGAGTTTTGTTTGAACAACATTCTTCAATGTAAGCACTGTGATTTACCCCATTCCTACACCCAGAGTTCTCCCGGGCCTTTGCACTCTCTCCATTGCTTTGAAATAATCCCAGTAATAATATATGTATATAGTTAAAGAACGAGGCGGAAACTTATATCGAGAAATCAATCAGACAAGAGCTTAGAAATTCAAATTCTTAACTATCTATCTGGCTCCCATTTCCCTGCAGTCTTTCATTCCAGCATCCCTGTCATAAAGACCCCTCCCAATAACAGCCATGGTTACCCAATAAACGGTAGCACAGATAGTCTTTCTGATCCATTCCCCAGATAGGTCCTATTCTTGCACACTCAACTGAGCATTCCTGCCCAAAACTCAGGCCTAGTCTTCTGAATTCCAACTCCCTGATCCTTGGAGGTACCCACCCTGAGGCACTGTGCTGCTGACATGGCAGAAAAGCTTCCCACCATGAAAAAGTTTCCCACCTCTAGCAGGCAGCTCCTAAGAATCCCTCCCTGAGGGAATGAGCACCAATTAGGGTCAGACCTATCAAATGAAACTCCATCAACTGAACAAGAAGCAGCAAGTGAACAAGACAGAGCAGCCACCAGAACATTGGAGGAAGACCAGGTATACAGCAAAAGAGACTTCAACAAACGAGGTCCTTTCTCAAAACAAACTGTCTATTTTTTTCCTCATTCAACTTGCAGTAATTATTAACTAACCTTTAGGAAGTGCCCTTTCTGTGGGTGCAATTTACACCTGCAAAATTTGCACCTGCAACTAAACTGCCAGTGCAAATCTGGATATTTGCACATCTTCAGTCCTTTTTACAGGTGAAAAACAGGTACTTCAAAGTGCAGAGCCTCTGACTGGTACCTGTAATTCCATTTTATGGGTGCTAAACTACAAATGTAAATTTGCACTTGCAAAAGGGAAAGCTATGTTTCAACAGTTAAAATAATATTACTCTAATACATTTGTTGAAAAACATCTATCAAGTAACATAACCCCTCTCATAAACAGATAGCTAAGGGTTAATGTCTCTTTCACCTGTAAAGGGTTAACAAACAGTGACCTGCAACACCTGACCAGAGAACCGATCAGGAGACAAGATACTTTCAAATCTCGGTGGAGGGAAGTCTTTGTTTGTGTGGGGTTTTTTTTGTCTGTGTTCTCTCTGGGATCTGAGAGTGACCGGATGTACTACAGGTTCTAATTTTCTATTCAAGTAGTAAGTGCATGTAGAAAGGCAGTTTAGTCTTTTTAATTAGTTTTCTCTATTTGCAAATGTGTATCTGGCTGGTAGAGTTTTAATGTGTATTTGGCTGGAAGTATTTTAAATTGTATTTCTTCTGGAGGAGGCTTTTCCCCAGTTTCTATAAGCTGAGAGACCCTGTAATATTCCATCTTGAATTTACAGTGATTATCTTTATTCTCATTTCTTTTATTAAAAGTTTTTCTGTTTTAAAGACCTGATTAATTTTTCCTCTGGTTAAGGCTCAAAGGAAATTGAGTCTGTACTCACCAGGGACTTGGTGGGGAGAGAGAGCAGGGAGGGGGGAAGGTAAATTTCCTCTTTGTTTTAGATTCATGGAGCTTGAATAGCTGGAGCTATCTCTCCAGGATAACCCAGGAAGGAAAAGCCTGGGGGGTGGGGAGAGGGAAAAAAACCTGATCTCTCTGTGCTGTGTACGCCCAGGGCGGGAAAGATCTGGGAGGAAGAAAGGAGGGGGAAGGGAAATGGTTTATTCCCCTTTGTTGTGAGACTCAAGGAATTTGGGTCTTGGGGTTCCCAGGGAAGGTTTTGGGGAGACCAGGGTTTATCAGGCACTCCAAGTCCTGATTGGTGGCAGCTTATCAGATCTAAGCTGGAAATTAAGCTTAGAGGAATTCATGCTAGTACCCCTTTTTTTTTGGACTCTAAGGTTCAGATTGGGGAAAATTACCATGACACCCCCTTCTTAAATACAGGCAAATACTTGATATAAAAATAAACCATTAGCTCAACTGCATCTCTAAAGGTCTTGCTTTGATAGCTGATAGCCTGGGTGAAATTCATCTCTGTACAGAGGGCCAGTACAAGGTCCATGCACTGTTTAAGTTCCTTGTAAACCCACAGAAGGGCTTAAGTGGGGTTTAAGCAATGTTTAGACCTTAAGCTGGGTTTCTGCACAATGGTAAATGTTGTCTATTATGAATCGTTGAAGGAATACACACCTAGAAAAAGAGCATTCATATGCCAAAGGAAGCATAATTATTACTGGATTCCTTAAGAGATTTAACCTGGTGTGAACAAATTTATACAGGGTTCAACATTCCCAAGTAAATGTCTAATAAAAATTAGGTGTGACCTTTCAATCAGTATCTCCTCTCCCATGAAACTTGAGTGATTCAGAGGGCCTTGTACCCACACCAAGGTGAATCTCACGTTAGACGTCTTGTCCAGAACCCAAAATGTCTGATCTTTCCAGTACAATTTTCTGTGTATTTTTTCCCAGCTACTTCAACATAAATCCTTTTTGATTCAGTTATATAATAGAACTAAGGATATACAGTCACCTAAGTTTGCATCTCAGCTATCTAATAACATCACTTCAAAAAATGCAAAGAATAGATAAGTGATTGGAGACAAATTGTATTACCATAGTTTGAATATATGAGAGACCCTAACTACATAGAAACGATAAAACTGAAAAAGCAGTTAAATTCTGTGTGAGTACATGCAAATTATAATGTACCTTTCTTTTACACCATAGAAATATAATTAATGCATTAGCTATAACGAATATTAAATGCAAGTACATAGCAATTAAAAAAAAGTTTACCTGCCTACTCATTTTTCTATGTCTCTCACTGACAGTAGACACCATTATGTTTTATAATGAGCAGACCTGCATGTTTATAAATTATATTTACTTCATGAAAAAGTGTCAAAAGGGAAACTGATACAATTAAAATAATACTGGGCATTGAATTAACAAGATGATTAGAACCAATGACATTTAAAATACTGGCAATTAATTTAAGCTCCAGTTTATTTGTGGCTTGTTATTGTTAATGAAAAGAAGTTAGGCCATGAATTCAAACGGTCAGTCCACAGCATGTTGAGAAAGGAATGGATTTCCTGTGCAGAGTTACCACTGCAAACGTGGCGTGTCGGGCTGTAATTTACTTTTTAACAAATCACATTCATAATTATTTCCTATTTTGCTCAGACTGTAAATATCCCAATACTTTGTTTTCTTTAAAGTATATCTCAAATTTAAAAATGTTGCATAAATTCCAATGTATTTATTTTTTATATGCAGACAGACATATATATCAAAATACTGGAATAGTATTTCTAAACAAGTTGTAAATAAATGTTGAAAAATTATCTCTGATTTAAACTCCTTAGCAAGGCTTTTATGCTAAGGAAGTTGTTTTTATTTTTTAACCAAATCAGGCACAAAAGGTAAAAATTAAGGGCCCAATACTTAAAACGTTACTACTCCTGCAAGTAACCCTATAGAGTTAATGAGCTTGATTTTAATGGAACTATGCATGACTGCTCATAGGAGTAAGGTTTGCGACAATATGCTTTAAAACAATAAAAATTTAAAGAGATTGGAAATTATCAAGGCAACGGACTACACATGATTTGTGAATAAAATTTTATCTACTATTTAAATGATCTATTTTCAGCTTTTGAACATCAAAAGACAGTAAGCCAGGAAAATAACAAATAAAGAGAGAAACAGACATTCAATTACTATAGTGTAATTTGACTATAGTGTCAAATTGTACTCAGTTTCTCAATAAATTCTAATGAACAAGAAGATTGTGATGTGGCCCAAGGAATACTGGCCTTGATTCTGGAACGTATCTAAGTAAATGTTTAAGTCCAATCCTATACAAGCACACACTTTAACTTAAGAGCAAATTTAAGCATATGCTCAAGTCTTGTCCTGAATAAGAATGTTTTACAGAATCAGGACCTTAAAATGTATATCATTAAAAATATTGCACGAAAAGTTATACAGAAGAGTTACAGAAACCTGAAGTAAACATTTCCAATATTATATATCTGCCATATACAACCCATGACATTTCCCTGTGCAGCATGTTTGAAAAGACATATCAATGCTTTCATTTATTAATTATTTAAACTAACCACCAAAAATTAATGAAAGGTCAACTGGCTAAACTCTGATCTTAACTTTCTCAACCAACATTAAATCTAGAAGTGATAGACTGTTACCTGGTCATGACACAATGTGCTGTAAAATCAAAAGCAACAACTCCCTACCCTCATAATCATTTATATTTGTGACCTGTCAGGTCAAGGAGGAAAACATGCCTGAACTCTTTAAATTATTTCAAAGAACAAAAGTCAGATATGGTGAAGGTATGTGTAGTTATGTACATCAATATACTATCATATAAATTTGAAGTGAAAGAGCAAATACCTTATCTTCTCTCTTTTGATGGATGCCCTGACAGTTTGCCTCAGCCCCCTGACAGATGGAACGTGTTCAAATTTGAGTAAATTTCACTGTCTGATTTCATTGTCAAGAGAGATTGTGCTATGGAGTGATAAAGTAAATAGTTCTGTCATATTAAACCTCACTGAGGCATATTATACATGTGACAGGAAAGAGCCAGGGGTCCAGATAATGACAAGAGAGAAAGGTGAACCAGGAGAATGTCACATCTGTCAACCTGCACTAAGACTAGAATAACTACATACAAAGGAACTGTCACTTCACTGAGTTTGTCACACAGAACCACATGGACAATACCTAAATTTTTTACAACTGCCAAATGTATTTGCTGTGAGTGTTTCGACAGAACTGAGCATGCTGCAAGAAGAATAAGGAAAGCACAAAAAGATGTCAGAAAATGTGTACAATAGACAATAAGGTACGACTGAGCCCTCCAAAATGTGCTCTTCGAAAATAGCCCCAACTTTCAAACATGGTTTTCTTGTTTCACTTAAATGTTACTGTGGTAGAATAGCATATACAATTGTTATTCTCCAAGATATAAATGAGGGCCAGATAGTGAACTCCTTAAGATATGTCTACACTGCAATTAGACACCCGCAGCTGGCCCATGCCAGCTGACTCAGGCTTATGGGGCTTGGGCTAAGGGGCTGTTCAGTTGTGGTGTCGACATTCAGGATCAGACTGGAGCCTGCAAGGTGGGAGGAAAGTGGGAGGCTGCAGCCCAAACCCTAATGTCTACACTGCAATTAAACAGCGACTTAGCCCGAGCCCCGCAAACCTGAGTCAGCTGACACTGGCCAGCTGCAGGTGTTTAAATGCAGTGTAGACATAACCTGATTTAAAATACTGAACATTTACTTTCAGATGCAGTTTCTGTTAGTCCTGTAAGTAACCGCTCACCCACAAGAGTAAGGGGTAGTCCACCTGCCCCCAAGATAGTTCTATCTTAAAAATACAGAAAAACAACAAATTTCAAAACGCATTCTTGTTTTACTCTTCCAAATCTTTTTCTTCATTTGTTTCAAAGTTAAAACGAGATTAAAACAAAATGGCGCTGACATTTTTTAACTAGATATTTGTATGTTTTAGTGTTATTTTGTTGTCCATTTCCACAGGAACATACTAATCTGGCCGGTAGCACAGGGCAACTAGAATTAAATCTTTTCTTTCCATTGGTCTTGTGGAATGATAAAGCTTTTCTGCTCCATAAATCACCTGAGTACTCTTCTGGAGCTAACAGCAATATTTGTGACACCCTCTTACCAACTAAGGAAAAGTTATACAGATGACTTGATTTTTCAATTTCAATTCAGAGCTCATTTTTCTTGTTGCAGTTTAGGACCTCTTCCATGGGTCCATCCATGGCAACTGACGGACCCAAGTAAGTTTCAGATGTCTCTAAATGAGAGTACAGTACTTTACAGTTGGTGGACCAATCTACTGATGACCACCTATGGCCTTCCACCATTAAGCATCTTCTTCCCTTACATGAAGAGGTAAATAATGGGTTTTCCTTTCCTCCTAAACAGCAACCACAAAATCTCATCCACCACGAATGCTTTTGGTACTGCACAGCTAGGTGAATTATTGAAAAATAATACTTTTCATCACTTGTAAAATTCCCACTTATTTTTGAGGATCAGATCAGTGGATTTGGACTGGCCCGTCTGCTTCTGCTGGAATATATTCATGCCTGAGGAGCAGAGATGAAATGTCATCTCTACTCATTTTTCAATAAGTTTAACTCACTGCAGTTCTAGAGATATCAAAAGGTTTGAAACCCTACTGTGAGTTGGACTTGTGTTCATAATGGTCAGTAAAATAAAATGAGAGGAAGCAACTTTGTTGCTAGTGGAGACTGTTAAACGGTCTCCTAGCAGAAAAGAGGATTCCAGGATCCTTTTGCAGAAAGAAAAACTGACAGTATTGCAAATTGTTATCCATACTCTATCCAGCCTTTAGAATAGTGATTGATCAAACAGCAAATTTAGGGATTTCCTTGAACGCTGAGATTTCCTTGACCCCAATCATTTCTCACTTGGCACAATCCTGTAAGGTGTGGAGACCCTCCTGTGAAACACTGATGTCAATAGGAGTTAAATGCTCCAAGTAATTTGCAGGAGTCACTGAGTGTAATGCAGGACTAGGGCCCCTGTTAATTGCTGCAGCAGATGAGATCAAATGGGGTTCTCAAGTTTACCGTCCCTAGATACGAATGTCATAGGACTGATGGCAGAATGTTCTCAGTGAAGGGCCCTCAACTCTGGAAGTAGCTTCTCCTCCTGGTTTGACAGAGTGTGAATCTCTTGACCTTCAATCAGGCTTTTGCCTATAGAGGTGATAATAGGGTGTATGTATATTTGTTTTCAACTGAATGCAGTTTAAGTTATTTTCAAGTGTTATGTGATACTGGTCATCTGCACAGTAACTGATATTACTGATCTGCATATGTCCAAATATTAAAAAAATAGAATCTTTTCTAGCATTACCAAAATAGATGAAAACTGAAAAATTAAAATAAGGAGGAATACACAAGTTGACATTTGGATTTGAATCCATGTGGACAGATAGGTACAGCATTGTTACCAAAAATGTACCAGCAAAAGAGAGAAAATAAAAGAGTTGTAAGGCAAGAAAAAAATTAATTCATAATGTTTACATGGAGCCATTAATTTCACCTGTGGATTTTTATAGTGTATTACATTTCAGAATCCCCTCTCCCCCCGCCCCCAAGCTTTTTGGCTAGAAACAAATTTACTAAAAAAGCCTCAACCCTTTCTAAGAATGCTTGTTTTGAAATGTAACATGCACAGTGAAACATGCACTCAGAATAACATGTAACATGCACTCAGAATAAACACAAACAAAACAAAACAGATCAGTTTTCAAATCTGCAAGTGAAAAACATGCATTTACTATCTTTAAGTCACAGAAAGATTAAGTCTGCAGCTTTGATGAAAAGAATTCTCTTATTCATTTAACAAGCTCTTAATACCTGAATTTTCCTTCAAAGCTCAGTGTTGTTAATTAAAGACTAACAGAATCTGAGGAACATGTGAAAGGAGTTTGAGAAAAGCAAGCCGTTATGTGCTCAAAAAGTAGGCATGTGAGTTAAGGAGGAACACACAGAAGAAAGAGAACAAATTAAAGTACAGCATGTTGGTACTCCTTTAACCAGCAGGCATTTGAAGACCAAGCATTTTGGTGTTTATATTAACTATACTTTAAACATCCTTACAAAAGAAAATTTGTACAATAGAGCCTTCTGTTGCATGTCTTCTCAGCCTGCTCCAACATCTGCTTACAGGTCATACCCTCTATTTTCACAAGCAAAAGAAAAAGACTATTTTTAGAGGTCTATAGAATGGATTATGAAGGTAGGTCATGTTAATTTCATGATCTCTTTAGGGGAACATTTTAGATAGGACTCATTAGTGTCTTCTAGTTCAAAGGCTAAGCATGTGTTGCAAAAATACTATCTACATAGGACATATGTTGACATATAAGCAGGAGACATGTAACTAAAAATAATCATAAGACATCTTATAAAATTTATAGAGGACTTCTTTATAATCAAGTATTAGCAGATGTTATTTCATTGTCTAAAAGATAACTGCCATATTATACATACAAGATCTGGGTTTACTGTTTTCTTGTTACCTGTAAATATGTTTTTCCACTGACAATATCTCTGAGACTTATTAGGAGCAGACCTGGCTCATTGTGTTGAAAAATATGCAGCTGTATATTTCCTGGTAAGGACAGATTTAGATCGCAACACATTATAAACCATCAGCACAATACATCCTAGGATAACTCCTTTCCTTAGGCCATAGATGAAGTCAATATATTTTCTCTCTGTAACTAAAACAGACTCTTGTTTTTTCCCCTATTTTAAAAGAATAGGTGTAATAAAGAGTCAATGTTTTTGAAATGAAATAGTCACCCATTCATTGTGTTAAAGGAAGGACAGAAGAAGGGTGTTTCCACTTCTCCATAAGTCTCAGCCTCTGGAAAACATTTACAGTGAAAAACTAGCACAATCTAGATCTTCTGGATAGTCTTCTGGAAAGCACCATAACTCAGTCACCAGCCTGTCCCATTTCACTTCTGTTGCTGTTGTCGAACGGTAGAAAAATCTGAATGCTTATTAGTCCATTTATTTGGCCATTATCATGCATGGTAATACATAATCAGAGAGAGAAATGATGCAACAGTGGTTTGGGTGCTGGTCTGGGATTTGGGAAACTAGGTTCAATTTCCTGCTCTACCATAGACTGTGTGTGACCTTGGGCAATTCAAAGATTGTACTAGCAATGAACGCTACAAGCGTTATTTGACACCTTTATAATCAAGACCACAACAAATGACTTTCTAGACCAAAGCACAGCCATTGAGACAGGCCTTATAAATCACACAGTGGTGTCACAATGCTGTTCTGTAAAAATGAACTGCTAAAAGGAGAACCAGTGCAGATCAAAGTCAAGGCGAGAAGGCATACCCGTGTCCCCAGCAACATCTGGAGGGTGCCAGTCTTGCAGCTACCCAAGTGAAGAAACAAACTGAGTAAGATGGAATGATGGCCTGTGTCAGTAAAATAGATAGGTAGTAGGGTTAAGTTCTTATACCTGGAAAGGTAAAAACAAACACCGACCAGAGGAACAATCAGAGAACTGGATTGTTTAAAGTCAGGGGCGGGAATTGAATAGCTCAGGGTCTTATTTTTGTTTTTCTCGGCTGTGAGTAAACAAGGTTTCGCTCCTAATCCTTTTATTTCAAATATTATACCAAAAGTCTGATGAGTACAAGGATCCAAGCCAGTGCTATTGAGGAGCTTTGTGTACAAATAGCATGTGGATGGCTGTTGTCTGTTTGTTTTCTCGGCTGTGCAGTAACAAGGTTTCCTCCTTAACTCCTTCTTATTTTCAAATTTATACCAAAAGTCTTGAGTACAAAGGAACCCCAAAGCTCAAATTCGACTATAGGAGCTTTGGGTTGTACGAAATAGATGTAGTGGCTGTGTTTGTTGTTTTCTCGCTGTGAGTTTAACAAGTCCTCCTAACTCATCTTATCTCCAAGGTCTCCTACACTCTGTGAGTACAAAGGAAACCCCAGCAATTCGGTTGAGGAGCTTTGGGTTGTATTTACATGTATGTGGATTGCGTTGGACTGGTTTAATGGGCTATCTTTTAAACAGACTGTTCCTTCATATTTTCTTATAAGCAAGACCTGTATTGAGTCTTCTTCATGCAAAATATTGTTTTATATTTTCTTTCCTTTTTTATATAACTTTTCTTTTAAACGTGTGAGTTTCTTTTTCTTAGGGAGGCAAAGGGAAGGGAACAGCCAGGCTGTGGGCTCATTTTCATTGCTTTCAGGGAAGCGGAGGCACGGGAAAGATAAAAAGATCACCTCTGTATCAGGTACCTGTCTCCCTCGGGAAAGGCAGGCACGGGGAAGGCCAAGCCAAAGGTTGCATTTTGCATCTCAATTGTCCTGAGGGTAGAGAACGCTATCTCTTGGGAAGCCAGAGAAAACGGTTCTTGATACTTGCAGGCGGCCCAAAGGCTAAGCCTGGGAAGGAGGGGGAAAGGCATTTTCCCTCTTTTAGCATCCAAGGCATTTTGAATCTGGGTGTCCCACCAAGGAGGGTTGGGGGACACCAGAGAGAGAAAGGGGGGATCAGGGCCCCATCAGTTCCTGATCTGGTGGCAGCGAGAATATCCAAGCTGGTAGTGAGCTTGGGGGAGTTTCAGGTAAGCCCCCAGATTTTGGACGCAAAAGTCCAGGTTTGGGACAGGACCAGATTGGGGACGCTAAAGTCCAGGTCTGGGACTGGGAGGCTATTACCACAGCCTGGAATAGGGCAGTATCTAAAACACAGGAGGGAATCATGGGAGTCTCAAATAGGGACAAGAAGGACACAAGTGAAGAATATCTCATGCCCCCAGCATTACCCAATGGACCTCAGAGAAGAATAGCATTAGCTATCTTCTTGTGAAGAAAAAGAACATATCTGTCTAACAGTCAATGGCTATTTTTCGAAATTTGTGGAAATTCTGCATCTCACCTTGACCCACAAAATCTCATAGGTGGTCAGATTAGAAGAATTCTACCAACCTTAGAGGTAAATCATTCTGAATAATCCCACAACTAGGGCCCTACCAAATTCATCATTTTGGTCAATTTCATGGTCATAGGATTTTTAAAATATTAAATTTCATAATTTCAGCTATTGAAATCGGAAATTTCATGTTGTTGTAACTGTAGGGGTCCTGAACCAAAAAGGGGTTATGGAGGAGGGGAGTTGCAAGATTATTGTAGCGCGTTGTGGTACTGCTACACTTACTTCTTTAATGCTGCAGGCTTTGGCGCTACCTTCGGAGCTGGGTGGCCAGAGAGTGGCAGGTGCTGGCCGGGAGCCTAGCTAAAGGAAGAGCCGCTGCCAGCAGCAGAAGTGCAGAAGTAAGGATGGCAAGGTATGGTATTGCTACCCTTCTTTCTGTGCTGCTGCTTGCAGAGCTGGGCCCTCAGTCAGCAGCTGCAACTCTTCAGCCGTCCAGCTATGGAGGCAGCAGCGCAGAAGTAAGGGTGGCAAGGTATGATATTGTCACCCCTTACTTCTGCGCTTCTGCTGTCGGGGCACTGCTTTCAGAGCTGGGCGCCTGGCCAGCTGCTACCGCTCTCTGGCTGCCTAACTCTGAAGCAGCACAGAAGTAAGGGTGACAATATCATGATCCCCCTAAAATAACCTTGTGATCCCTCTGCAACTTCTTTTTGAGTCAGGACCCCCAATTTGAGAAACTCTGGTCTCCATGAAATCTGTATAGTAAAGGGTAAAAGCACACAAAAGACCAGATTTCATGATCTGTGATGTGTTTTTCATGGCCATGAATTTGGAAGGGCCCTACTCATAATGTAAAGGATCTCAGTCTTCCTCCTTTAACTGTTAGAATGCAGCCTGCAGCTTACCCAGACTTAAACCAGGAGACAATCTCAATAAAACAGAATGAAGAAAAATATAGTAAACCAGCTGTTATCTCTACATGCAGCTACAACCCAAGATTCTACAGAATTGAGACTGATCAAGGTATTCAGTACAGAAGAAAGAGGCAGCATCTTAATGTGGTTCCAACCCAGTTGAACTGACACATGGTCTACTAGCACTGGTTCTGACACCACAGCTTCCATGGAACGAGCTGAGAAGGATCACTCAACAGGAATCTCTTTCTTTCAATTTGATAATCCAGGTAAATCAACAAAACTATTCATCATGCCAGATGATGATCAGACTTGGATGAGAGGTGAAGCTACTGCTTCATTCGAATGCATCATTTTCTGTTAAATCTTGCTAGAGATTGTTTATGTTGAAAAAAAGGTGAAGGAGATTTCATGCTATACTTTAAATCTTGAAGGAAGCAGGTAGAAGGAGAAGGAGAAAGCTCTGAACAGAAGCTCTACAGTGAAGCAGAGTGAAGGAAAGAGACAGATTAGCTTTAGAGATAATATTGTTTTCTTTCTTTTAGTAAAGTTCCTGAATCAGAGTTTGAAGAAAGCAACAGTTCCTGTGATACTTATCATTGTCACTTGATTTGAGGTGGATGAACACAATAAATGGTTCCTGATACAAATCAATTAACAGCGAAAGAAGGTGAGTTAACGCAGGGGCTCTCCCAGAACTCTCTCAATTTTCTATATGATATCCATGTTGATTTACAAAGCTGCAATTCTCTTACATACTCATGCATACCTCTTCAAGTTAGTCAAGTACAGTAGAACTCAACAGCTACAGATTCATTCCATTTCTCACAAGGGCTGAAGATTTCAAAAACTAAGGTAGAAGGAAATTATAAAGTTTTGGTCAGATGCTTTTCACCTACACTATCCATATAAGGAATGTATGACATATCAGCTCTCTCTCTCTCTCTCTCGATCTAATGGAGGGGTATTTTTGAAATTTGAATGTTTCAATTCTGCCTGCAGCTCAGAAGGTGAAAGAAGTCACTTTGCACTTCATGTATTTCTCACCAGCATCCATTTCAAAACAAGAGGGACAGAATGGGAAGTAACAGCATGAGAACCAGATAGAAAAGATGATGATAGGGAAGAAAACAATAACTCTGACCTGTGCTTAACACCCACTGCTGTTGTTTAGACTGAAATATCAACCTTCAGGACTATACTGTATTTACATAATCAGCCCATTTCACTTACACTAGAAGTACATGAGCATGAATAATAACAGCAGTGAGACAAAATCACTTGCGAGATAGTGATCTTGACTGAGAGCACTGAAAAAATGGTTACCTATCTTTCATAACAGTTTTTCTTTGAGATGTGTTGCTCAGGTCCGTTCTATTCTAGGTGTGTGCGTGCCCATGTGCACAGTTGTCGGAGACTTTTGCCTTAGCGGTATCCTACATTTCTCTTCAGACTTATGAGGCTTTGGGAAGAAGGCTAGCAAAAATATGTTCTGGTTCATGTGAAATTGCAAAACCATCTTGGGCAGGAAAACTGGATGTGTTTGTGGCTGGACCTTGTATAGTGCAGCTCTGAGGTAAGTGCCTTAATCTCAGAGACCCTTTGGGCAGAAGTTATCACCACCAGGATGACCTTCCAGGAAAACAGAAGGGAACAGGATATCAAGGGCTGGAAGAGGGCTTCCATGAGCCGCACAAGCACCAGATTCAGGTCCCACAGAGGGACTGCTTCCTGGACCTGGGGTAAAGTTGCTGCAGACCTTTCAAGAACCGGCCTGTCATGTTATGAGTGAAGACTGACCTGCCCTGGAATGAAGGGTGATAGGCTGATATGGCAGCCAAGTGGACCTTCACTGATGAAAGGGACAAGCCCTGGAGCTTGAGATGCATAAGGTAGCCCAGGATCGACTGTAGCGAGGCCTTCTCAAGCCTAACCCTTTGGGCTGAGGCCCAGCATATGAATCATTTCACTTTGGTCACATACCTTGCTCTAGTGGAGGGCTTTCTACTACCCAGTAGGACCTGCTGGATTCAAGCCGAGCACTCCTGCTCTTCAGCAGTAAACCATGCAGCGGTCGACTCCCAACCAGCAGTCTTGTGTACTGAGCTCACTCAGGTGGGCTCCCCAGCCCAGGTCCAAGGTGTTAGAAACCAGAGTTAGTGATGGGGATGTGGCCACGAAGGGAACTCCCTTCAACACCGATGCGGGGTCCAACCACCCACCCAGTTATGATCGAATGTGGTCCAGCACCTTGACTACCAGGCCCAGGTTGTGCCTGTTGGGGATGTAGAGTGATGCCAACCATGCCTGCAGCAACCGGAGATGGAGCCAGGCATAACAGACCATGTAAGTACAGGCAGCCATGTGGCCTAGCAACCTTAGGCAAGTGTGGGCGGGGGTGAGTGGGTGGCCCCTTACATGGGAGATCACGTCTGACATGGCTTGGAAATGGGCCTCTGGAAGGAAGGCTTTGGCCTGCGTGGAGTCGAGGACTGCCCCAATAAACTCTATTAGACCCTGGTATGAGGGTCAATTTCTTTTCGTTCACTAACAGACCCAGTGAGACTGTTCTGCACTTGATCCTGCGACCTGCCCTTGATGAGCCAATCGTCGAGATAAGGATAGATGTGGACCCGCCGATCCTCAGGTAAGCGGCTACCAGAGCCATACGTTTTGTAAACACCTGCGGTACCAAGGAGAGGCTAAAGGGAAGTGCTGTGACCTGGAAATGGCCCACCATAAACAGAGAAACTGTCTGTGTACTTGGAAGATAGAGACATAGAAATAAGTGTCTTTCAAGTTGAGAGCAGCGTACCAGTCTCCTGGATCCAGAGAGGGGATGATGGAGGCCAGTGAAATCATGTGGAACTTCAACTTTTTGAGGTACTTGTTGAGTCGCCGCAGAATGGGTCTTAGGCCCCCTTCTGCTTTTGGGATCAGGAAATAGTGGGAGTAGAAACCTTTCCCCCTCGTTTCCTGAGGGACCTCCTCCAACTCCTCCAGTTGTAGGAGGTTGGCCGGGGGGGGGGGAGGGGTGGCCGAAAACTGGACGGTATAGTGCAATGACACAATCTCTAGCACCTAGTGGTTTGAGATAACCCATGACCAGGATGAACGGTAGGGACTGAGATGGTTGAGGAAAAGATGGGGCAGATCTGGGGAGTTGACTAGGGCGTTGCTCTCAAGTGCACCCTCAAAAAACACACACTTCTTGCCCTGTTCACCGGGCCAGGTTGCTCAGGGGAATGGGAGAAGGAAGGGCGGCAGTGACTAAAACTAGTGTCCCTTCTCATTGTAGATCCCTGCTGAGGCTGCCAATGCCCTGGTGGTGGGGGGTGCTGGAATTGCTTCCTCACCAACTGAGGAGTATGCAGCACCAGGGAGCAGAGGGTGGCTTGAGTGTCCTTCAGACGGTGCAGCCTCATGTCTGTTTGTTCTGCAAAGAGTCCAACTCCATCAAACAGAAGATCTTGTATCGAGGACTGTATCTCCTGAGATAGCCCCGAAGTCTGAAGCCAGGAACTGCACCTCATGATCACTGCCAAGGTGATCACCCTGGACGCCGAATAAGCCGCATCCCAGGCCATCTGGAGGGAACATCAAGCTGCTGTTGTACCTTCCTGAACAAGGTCCCCAAATTCTTGGGCCACCTCCTGGGGCATGAAGTCCTTACACTTATGCAGGGAGTCCCACAGGTTAAAGTTATATCACCCCAAAAGAACCTGGTGGCTTGCGACTTGGAATTGGAAAATGGCTCTGGAATATAGTCTCTTCCCAAAAAAGGTCCAATCTCTTGATGTCCTTATTTTTGGGGGTGGAACTAGAATGCCTTTGTCTTGCTGGCTGCCAAAACAACCAACAACCCTAGGGGCGGGTGAGTGTATAAGTATTTGACCCCTTGCAGGAACAAAATGCTTTTTCTCAGCCCTCTTGGAAGTAGGTGGGATTGAGGACAGGGTTTGCCAGAGGGCTTTGGCAATCTTTAGGATCCAGGAGCGCGACACATGTGGGGGTGGATGCAGAGAGCACATAAAACAAAGCGTCTGATTGTTCTGCCATCTCTTCCACCTCTAGGCCTAAGTTAGTGGCCACCCTTCGGAGCAGGGCTTGATGCTTCTTAAAGTCGTCTGCTGGGCTAGAACAAGTGGGTCCCACCACAGACTCATCTGGAGAGGATAAGGATGATTGAACCATCGGTGGAGGGCCCAGGGCATCATTCCCCTTGGGGAAAGGGGGTCTCGGGGTGGGCACCTGTCCCTACACCTCAGCATCTGCTTGCACTTCGCACACCAAGCCCAGGGCTGTTGGTGCAGTTTGGTGCTTGTCCGACGTGGCGACTGATGTTTGGTGAGATGGGGGCAACTTCTTTTGGTGAGAGAGAAGGTTTTGAGCTACAGCGCTCTTCTTCAGGTCTGGGATAGGTACTCAGAGTGTCACAGCTAACTACAAGGTGGAATGGATTGTTTAGTGTAAGTAGCTAAAACACACAGTCTGAGGGACCATTCCAGATGAAGTGAAATTACATTATAAGATCTTTGAGGCAGAGACTGTGTCTTCCTATATGTATTTGTATAGCATTCAACCCAGTGGAGCCTTGATCCTGGTAAGGGTGTCTTGGGTCTTACGGCAATACAAACAATTAATTAATACATTACAATTATTAATAATAAGCATAGTTCTCCCCTCTCTTCAGTTCAAAACCCACACTCTAGTCAGTTATGTAAAGTCCTGACAGAATGAACGTGTTTTCACAGAAGCCTGTGCCACATTGTAGGTGCTCAGGACCTCTCGGGATTTGGCCCAAAATGCACCCCTTTTAGCAGTATAAGCAAGGTTTGAAATAAAAGTTCTCTCCTTTTGAGGTATAAGGAGAACAGTTTCCTCCTTTCTTGACCCTGACCTCTCCCCTACCAGACTACTACTGCTTGCCTGCTTCTAGCTCCTAGCAGCTATGTCCAACAGGTTGTTGAGACCAGCTGCATGTGCTCTAGACAGTAGAATCCTTCCCTGTCTGCTTCAACATCCCTGCAGAACTGAAAAGGAAAGAATCTCAGCATGGGCTGTCAATTGAAGGCTAGGCCCGATGGTCTATGCTCCCGCTCACAGATATATCCTATGAACATGGAGGAGCAACTCCACATCGTTTCCCTTTGCTTTTCCCCAGATCATTGAGGCTGAACATGGGTCTTGCCCTCTTCAACAAAACAGAATCAACTCCCCAGCCATGCAGCTCTAGTACCCCCATTGTGACTCCGGGTCCCATTGCCAAAGACAGATTCCATTGTACAAAGGATGCCTCATGGATATGTAAAAGGCAGCCTGAATCTGTTTCACCTTTCCAGCAGATTCCATATAGAATTATTGCAAAGAAAAGGGGCTGAAAGGCAAGAAAAACGATGTGCATCTCCCCCCAAACCTGCCTCCTGTCTAGCTGCTCCCCGCTCCCATAAAGATTTACAACCCCATGGAGGACATCTGCAATGTAAGGCATGACGCAGCAGCGACTGGTGATACCTGCTTCTGCCTGGACATGGGGAGAGCTGTAACTACAGAGGTCTCTGCATTCACATCCAGGCTCAGGCCAGTATGGAGCACTGATCTTCTGACTGATTCAGGTCTGCTATGGACAGGCTCCAAAGAACGTTTCTACTAGGTTAGCACTATAATTTCCTTGAAAAAGAGTTTAAAACAGGTAATCCGGAAGGTAACCAGTAAATGAAATTCTGGGGGTTCTGAACAGGGTGAAAAAGGAGAAAAAGGGGAGCGGGAAAATTAAGAAGTGATCTTCTATAATCCCGCTGATGATTTAATGTTATTTGTTTCCAATCAAATAAATAAAATAACTCCCCCGCCATCTGCAATGAATGTAATGTAGTGTAAACACTGTACCTGTACAGCATTTTAGCTCCAGATAAAGGGAATAAGGCTCTCTCTTATACATTGCTGAGTACAACAAATATGTAATAATAATAATTATAATCACAATATTAAATTGATATACTTGAAATATGTATGTATGAATAGCAGCTGATCTCAAAACTTGGCCACCGCATTCATGATATTCTTTAGAGTACATCTCTTCCTCAATATAATGCTGTCCTTGGGAGCCAAAAAAATCTTACCGCGTTATAGGTAAAACCGTGTTATATTGAATTTGCTTTGATCCACCAGAGTGCGCAGCCCCACCCCTCCAGAGCACTGCTTTCCCGCATTATATCCAAATTCGTGTTATATCAGGTGGCGTTATATCGAGGTAGCGGTGTATTTGCATATAATTGTTGCATAAGGTTTGCTCTGATTCCACATCCTTTCATGTTGTTGCAAAATGTTAAATTTTAATTATGTGAATACTGTCACTGTCTCTTAGAAATATAGGTTGAAGAATTCAGCCAGGATTCCTGTTTTTGCTTTTTCTGAAGTGAGAGGAGTGTGAATATACATACACAATATCTAACTATATCTGTCAATTTCCATATATATCACTATGGTGCCACAGAATAAGTTAGAAAACATGAAGAAAAAGAGACATCTTCATCTGATCATTTGACTGATGTCACTAAGGTTGCTTGCCACTCTGAAATAAACTAGTATCTAAAAGAAACAGGGATTACTTTGTATATGGACTACAGTTATGAACTGGTATTTCTATATCTTCCCCACTCCAAAGCTAGCATATCTTAGATGGTCTTTGTCAGGCTAGTAGCAGGTCTAAGGCCCTCCTAACCAAAGAAAAATCTTTGAATTCACTGCTTATCCATCATTTCTAAACCATTTAATTGGGCCATGAAAATTCTTTGTCTTGGCTCTGTGGTATTTCTTCTCCTCAGCATTACTTATCAAATTAAGACATATAACAACATAGATCAGCCTAGAACTTTGGCCTATCATGTATTGTCTGTGAAATTCTTTTTCTCCCTTCCTGCACTTCCCTAGTGATGCTGTAGATGAATGAGTGGATGTATTATCTGTGTATGTGTGTCTGTCATCCTCAGTGAGTGTCTCTGTTTCTGTCCTTGACTTACTTTTCTTCTTCTTCTTCTTTTCTTTTTTCCAATCTTTTTACAATGTCTCAGTACTAGTCAGACCCGCTCTGTTCAACACTATTCTTTTATACCTAAAACACTCAATGCTATTCAGACAGCATGCATTTGTACAGAAGGAATACATACATACAGAGTGCTTACTACTGTGCAAAATGATGTGCTCCCAGAGATTTTTCCACATATTGCATGCACTGTTGTCCTTCACTCAAGTTAATAAATAAAAAGAAATATATCTCCTTTGCTTTTGAAAACTTGAAATAAGTTTGTGCAATCATCACGATTTGTCTTGTCAGATTCACAGTTAATAAAAAAATCTAGAGAGAAAACTACATAGAATCAGACTTCTACAAGAAACTTACTTGAGCTGCCAGATGCTTCAAGAGTTGACAAGACAAATGTGCTTTGACAGAGAAGAGGTTACTAAGTAAAAGCCAGAAAATCTACCTAGCTTGTCTGCATGCAAATTAAGATACCTGGAGAGCATCTTAGATACTTGGTGATAATTCTTCCTTTGCACCTTACAGCTCAGGAAATCGCTTTTCCCTTGATTCCCCTGTTCCCCCTTTGCATATCCCTCAGGTGCACAAATGCCCAACCCTCTTGATCCTCACCTGTGCCCCATGCAGCCTCAGAGATTGGGAGGCTTTGTCTGGGCAGGGGGAAAAAATCCTTGGCCCCTTTAAAGATTGCATCCCCTCATGGACTTGAGGAGGGAGGCTCTGTGGCTGAGTGGTTGGACAGAAGGCTGCAACGTAAGCCTACTTGCTGCCATGCACCCAATGCAAGGACTTATAAGCCCTTCCTTCCTGCCCGGGGTGCCATTCTGTGGGAAGAAAAGCTGCCTCTCATGATTAGAAAAGGGCTGGGTTTTGAGGCCTTGCTGTGGGCATCATGCTAATTGCTTTTTTAGGGCTCAGAAGGAATTTTTTCTCTCACTGCCAGATTGCCCTGGGTATTGTGGAGTTCATTCACCTGCCTCTCTGCAGCTCCGGGACCCAGTGGGCAGGTTGTAAAATTAATTGTTCTTTCAACTTGACAGGAACCCAGTACAGTTCAGTAGGGGGTCTGGTTTCCTGATCAAATGGAATTGGAAGGAGTTTAGGAGAAGGCATCTCCCAAAGAAGATGGGGAATGTGGTTGCAGCTCCTAATGTCCAGCACAGTGTGCATACACTCCCCTATTCCCTGACCCCCTTAAACATCATATGAGGGGAGGGCAGTGAGGGTCCCAGCAACAGTGCTGGGACCATGTTAATAGGGTGGAGGGCTGATGGCAAGCTTCCACCAGGTGAAACGGATTAAAAAGGAAGGGTGACCAGCTCTGGACAAGTTACTGCCAGAGAGCTGCCAGATATGTTACTTACTAAAGTTATCACCTACTTAAATCACCTACTTAAATCTGGGACAAGGAGAATTCAATAAAAGAGACAAGTTGACATGTTACAGTATGTGGAAGGCGCACCGGAGTTTACTGGATTCCAGGATTGCTCAGGGTATTTATTCAAAACACCAGCTCACTAGTGCAACACAAAATGGGGAATGCAGAAGAAAAACTCAAGGCCCAGACACAATGCATGAGAAAACATGCTTAATAAAATGGAAAGGATATTTTCTATAAGCTCCATAAGAACCCCAAAACCACTGACGAAGCTTCTTATGAACTGATTAATTTGTTTGTTTCAAATATTAAATTTTGCTATCTGGTGAGTGCAAGAAACTAAGTAAAATATTTTTCCTTTATCCATTCAGCCAAACCTAATTAGCTTTACTGTGTATTTGCATGTTAAATTACCTATTGCCATGAACATGAGAAGCGCAGAATGCAAAGCTGTAATGGAGCAAGGTTGGATCAATGACAGCACCATTTTCTGAATGGTCCATCAATTCATTAAGGTAGCAGAGATGGCGGTGACAGCCTCTCACACCATAACGAGCACAGTATTCATCTAATACGAAGACTTGGCCTGGACTAAACCAACCCTGGAAGAGAAGGGGAAAAATACATTCTTTTAATTAATCATCATTTTTCTTTTTATTGCTCTGCTTTTAAATCAACCCAGCAAAGAAGAAACAAAAACAAATAACATTTTTGTATGCATTACAAAAACATTTCATACTAATCAAGTTGATGCTAATAATGCAGGAAATATATCAGAGGGGCTGGGCTCTAACAATAGCTTGCTTGAGAACTGCGACTGAGTGTCATGGAGTAACTCTTTGCAGTTCTTCAGCCTTAGTACTACCGTGTACCACATGGCTCAGAAAAAAATGCACTGATATGTCCATGATCTTGTACCGAATCTAAAAATGTCACTGTTTGACAAGTGATAAAATACATTAAATAACATATATCAGAGGGGTAGCCATGTTAGTCTGGATCTGTAAAAAGTGAAAGAGAGTCCTGTGGCATCTTATAGACTAACAGACGTATTGGAGCATAAACTTTCCTGGCTGAAAGTTAGTGTTGTTAGTGTAGGGAGGTCCTGAATAGATGGTGCAGTTTTTTAGTATATTCCTCAGAGGGATCTGAGGAAAGTGGACTGTAGAATTTGATATTGGAGAGTTGTCTGGCAGCCTCGTTTTGGTAGTCAGACCTGTTCATGATGACAACAGGACATCCTTTATCAGCCTCTTTGATTATAATGCCCCTCTGCTATGTACCTCAGCCAAACTGGACAGTAAAGGATAAACGGACTCAAGTCAGATATTAGGAATGGCAATATACAAAAACCTGTAGGAGAACACTTCAATCTCCCTGGACACACAATAGCAGATTTAAAGGTAGCCATCCTGCAGCAAAAAAACTCCAGGACCAGACTTTAAAGAGAAACTGCTGAGCTTCAGTTCATTTGCA
>NC_133769.1:45161038-45162429 GCF_003597395.2 Chelonoidis abingdonii | reverse complement strand
GGGCGGGCCGGCAGGGGTATATATCACCCGCCATAGTGGCGCCACTCTAGGGGGCGACCTGCCGGCCCGCTGGAGTTGCTAGGGTAAAAGTTTTCCGACAAACGTGCACGCGCGGCACGTACACCTACTGGAATGGATATGAGCAAGCACTCGAAGAAGAACATGGTGTTCACACCCACAAAGTACCTTCAGCAAAAGGCCTTAGCGTATCTACAGAAATTAGCTCAGGTTGGATACCGTGAAAGGAACCAGGGGATATATTTAGTTAGTTTTCATATTAGTTCAAAAACATGCACTGCATTACTACTTCTCCTATATTTTAGTGGTGTCTTTTTAAACACACAGGAAAAAAAAAAAGAAGTAGGAGAGATAGTGGCAACTTAGAAATTGCAGTGGCACAACATCCAAAGAAGTTTTAATTAAAAGGTTGAACACAACAGGAAAACAGCAGGACTTGACCTTAAGGAACAACTGGACCTATAATTAGATTTAGAGATCAGTAAAAAACAGCAGGCAGGAAGATAAATACTGCTGTGCAGTTTTCATTCTAGACATTAAATGAGGCCTATGATAGGACAGAATGATCTATTTCCCCATTCCCTTCCATTACAAGCTTCAGTCTTGTGCGTTACCTTTCATAACTCCTTTCCTCTTGTCCCCGATACTCCTCCATACACACTTTCAGCCTACTTCTCTCTCAATCTTCAGCCCATTTTTCTCTTGGCCTATCTTTATTGTTTGAGCAATCATGAAAACAGACTCCAGCATTAGAGTTGAAATCTGGCAGTGTCTAAGAGTTTTTGGAGGACTGACAGCTGCTGCTGGTCTTGTGGCAGGAAGAATTCAGATTTCCATACAAAAAAAAAGAGCTCTGACCAGAACAAGGAGGCCGTTCTTGTGTTTATATCTGCATCCAGGCTGAAGAGTCATTCCAGGGTGTTATCTGTAGCATGCAGGTTTTGAGATAATTTCTGACTAGAGCTGGAAAAAAATCTGTGAAACAAATAGTTGATTTTCCCAAAAATTGTGTGTGTTCAACCTGAAACTATATGAGAGTTTGGCATAAACTCACAGAATAATTTTAGCCAAAGAAAGAAAAAACAAACAAACAGTGGAGGTGGGGAGGAGGCTAGTTCATAAAGCAGCTGGTGAAGGAGGTGCCCAACTTATAACTTTGAGTCCAGTGGTTAGGGAACTCAGCAGGGATGGAGAGACAAAAATTAAAATCCCTGCTCCACATCAGGCAGAGAGGGGATTTAAATCTGGGTCTTTTGCATTCAAGATAAGTGCCCCAACCACCATGCTAAAAGTTAAGCTGGGCACCACCACTGCTACCACTCCCACCTTTCAAAATGCCCAGAAAAAGACGGTTACTCACCTTTGTAACTGTT
>NC_133769.1:45098403-45160938 GCF_003597395.2 Chelonoidis abingdonii | reverse complement strand
AAGTCTCCGACGAACGTGCACGCGGCGCGCGCACACCTACTGGAATGGATATGAGCAAGCACTCGAAGAAGAACAAAGCATTTTGGGTTGAATGCCAAGTTTTTTTTCACCCAAAATGGACTGTTTCAATTTGCCAAAGGTTTTCAGCATTTTTTTTAATTTAGTTCGAGCCAAGTCAAAGGTTTCTTTTGAAACCATCTGTGAACCAAATTATCCAGTTGTTTCTGTCCCACTCTCCTTCTGAGTAACCTGGGACAGGTATCAAATAGGAATTTTGGTGTTGTTCTCTTAGAGCAGGGGTGGGCAAACTTTTCGGCCCAAGAGTCACATTGGGGTTGCACAACTGTATGGAGGGCTGGGTAGGGAAGGCTGTGCCTCCCCAAACAGCCTGGCCCCTGCCCCCTATCCACCCCTCCCACTTCCCGCCCCTTGACTGCCCCCCTCAGAATCTCCAACTCATCCAACCTCCCTTGCTCCTTGTCCCCTGACCGCCCCTTCCCAGGACCCCCACCCCCTATCCAGGCCCCCTGCTCCCTTTCCCAACTGCCCCGACCCCTATCCACACCCTGACAGCCCCCCCGGGACTCCCACCCCCTATCCAACTGCCCTCTGCTCCTCATCCCCCTTCCCAGGACTCCCCCACCCCTAACTGCCCCCCGGGATCCTCTTATACAACCCCCCCTGCTCCCTGTCCCCTGACTGCCCTCCCAACCCCTATCCACATCCCTGCCCCCAGCAGGCCCCCCAACAGGCCCCCCACTCCCAACCCTCCCTGTTCCCCCATCCTCTGACTGCCCCCTCGAGAACCTACACCCCATCCAACCTCCCCCTCCTCTCTGACTGCCCCCCAGGACCCTCCACTCCCTTACCAGCAGCACGAGCTTGCAGCCACGACACCCAGCCAGAGCCAGCTATCACTCCACACTGCCCAGCGGGAGCGGCAGGCCAGAGTGTAGCCCGCACGACAGCATGGCTGCGGGGGGGGAAGGGGACAGTGGGGGAGGGGACAGGGACTAGGTTCTCCGGCCAGGAGCTCAGGGGCTGGACAGGACGGGCCCGCGGGCCGTAGTTTGCGCACATCTGTATTAGAGGCATTGCATGTACGTTCAAGTCTCCAAGGAAAATGGAGTCTTGGGAAACTGAGTCACTATATGAGACTGCATTTCTACCCATCTTTTCTGGAAAGCCTTGGATGGCTGTAATCTGAAAAACAATTTGCAGATTAGCCAAACTGTTTTTCTCTCTGGACTCGAGTAGTAAGTGGATGCACAAAAGATTTAATTTTAAATGAACTTTTTCTACAATCAACCCCGTAAGAGAGTTTCTGGAGCCCAATGCTGTAGCATAGAAAGCAGCTTGAAGGGAAATGAGAAGCAAGCACTGGGCCTGGGCTTCAGGCAGATTTCTGTGATGCAAGTCAGGATGGGCAATTCATCAGAGAGAAGACGGTAAGACAGTAAAATATCTGACCACCAGAGATCAGCATGAGTCTGAGGCCCCCCGAGTGTTTGTCTGTTTTTAGCCTTGCATGGGGAAGCTGCTTGATGCTTGTAGTGGATTTTAAGACGCATTCTGGTGATCTTCTTTCCAGGCACTGAGATTCACCTTGGAAAGGCCCTCAGGATCCAGCACTACTGGTAGTGACAACTAGATCTGAAATTCCAAATTTACTTGTAGAAAACTCTACCAGCCAGGAAGTTAAGGAACAGAAGCACTATAGCCACTCTCTGACTGCTGATACAATAGCTCTGCTCCAATTACTCCCCACTTCCCCATCACCACCTACAGAAATTACCCACTTACCCATTCGCAGAAAGGTAAACCATCATGCTTCAAGGCACATAAACCCTTGTGCTTCTGGGCACAAGTCAACCTCCAAAAAAGGAGGGTAAAGAAGAAACTTCCCCTCTCAGGGTTTCTTGCATCTCCCTTGGCAGTAAGCTTGTCCAGGAAGAGTGGTATGGTGGTTAGAGCACTAGCCTAGGACTTGGAAGACTCAAATTCAAATCCAAGCTCCACCATGGACTGTGTGACCGTGGACAAGTCAATAAACCTTGCTGTGCCTCAATTTCCCATCTGTAAAAACAGAGATTATGTTTTTCTCTCTCACATCAGTGTTGTGAGGATAAATATATTTAAAAGATGGTGAGGTTCCCAGATACTTAAATGGCACCCTTTATTGTAGTATGTAAAAAAAATTAATAAATTAAATACTACTATTACTTCCAGAACTGCAGCTGAGATCTGTTCCTGGGTGCTGTAAGCTACCTTGCAGATAAGGTGATGTGGCCCCTATTTTCTAGATTTCACATTTGAGAGATGAACCATCTATTAATTCAACTTGCTAGTGCACTAGGAGGACTGCAGTGGTTTTTTTAATCCTTTGCATGGTGAAAAAGAATAACTCCAATATTACGTATATTGATTAATTATTTTAATATCTTTAATACTTTTTCAACAATATCGGTACAGAGGAAGCTGGCAGTGATCCCTGTATTTAGTTTCCTAAATACTTTCTGAAGTTTCCATTACAAAAGATTCTCGCAACCAGGGTCAGCTTTAGGAAGTGCGGGGCCCAATTTGAAAACCCGGTGGCAATCCAGGTCTTCGGTGGCACTGAAGGACCCGCCGCCGAAGACCCAGAGAGAGTGAAGGAACCACTGAAGTCCCGGACTGCCACTGGGTGAGTAAAAATTAAGAAGTTAGGCACTCTTCTTTAGGGTGTGGGGCCCTCTTAGATGTGGGCCCCTTTTAGGCACTGGGCTTGATTCGGGGGAATTGGCCTAAAGCCAGCCCTGCTCGCTCCCCTCAGAACCTCTGGACACCTCCAATGTTTGCAGCCAGGCTTCAAAAATCATCAGGGACACAGCCCTCGGTTTGGAGACATGACTTTTGCTTGACCTATCTAATTTCATTCAGTTTAACAGAGTTATAAGCATTTGAAAAATTGTCGGTTCTCTTCCCTTGCATGCAATGCTTAGGAAAAATATGGCACCATCTCAAAATAATTACATGGACTTGAACTTATTTAAAGAACCAGGCCCAATCACCACCAAAGTAGCTTCAGCAACACACACTAAAGTAGGAACACCTAGGGAGTTGTTGTAGCAGCTGAGGGTAGGGGGTTGAGAGACTGTCCAGACTCCATTTCCTACAACCACTATCCCAGATCCTGCACATCACTAGTGGCCCATCCCCAGTCTGGAATACAAGTCTTTGCTGTGAGCTAATGAAGATAGTCCTGAAGCTCAAACAGTAGAAATTTGTGATGCAGCAAGGAAGGTTCAGGGTTGAAACCCTGCTGATGATGCATGATGGGGCAGGGGAGTTAAAACAATTTCTATTCATTATCATTGTTATAATCTTCATTTTAAAAAATGGGAAATTATATAAAAAAACCTACATTAAAAGAATATTTAGGTTGCAAAGCCAAAGACTCAAAAGTCAGGAAATGATAAAATGTAAGGTTATGTTCCAATCTTAATTCAGTCCACTTGTGCATTTGCATTATGATAGTTGTTAGTTACACGATCACATATTTTTTCCATAGGACCCCTGCTTCATTATGTATACAGAGTGGATGTTCAAAAGGGCAGCATTTAGGCGGAACAAGCAACTTTAAACATGGCATTTCCTAACTTTCACATCCTTGACTTTGCAACCCAAGTAGCTTTCTTTTAATCTACATATACACACACTGAACATGTAGGCAAGTTAATCACAAAAACTGAGAAAAGCACCTTATCTACAGCTGGCCACTGTAACGCACCCATTTGGGTATTAGCCTAGCTCCGACACCCAGTTACTTAAACAACATTTTGAACGATGCCTATTCAGACAACTAAACCATCCAATGAAAGGGTCAGTAAATTGTTATAGAGGAAGCAGACGTTCTAATTAGGTCAATAAAACTAATAATACAAGCATGCTACCCTAATACGATAAATACAGCAATAACCTTTATTAAGTGAAGAAGTGGTGGGCTGTTCAGTTCCAAAACCTGATTATATAAGTGATAAACACACCCCATGAAGTTTAATTACTCAGGAGTGTACTTTTTTCTTCTTGTAGTTTAGAAAACATTTAAAGAACCATGAGAAATCTGGTCTAATTTGTTCTACTCCCTTCTATAACAAATACACATTTCCAAAATGAAGTTCAGTCTCAAGAGAAGAGTTAAACAAACAAAAAGCCAACCTTAAAAGAGATCTAGCTGTTAACCTAAGTAGTTTAGGTTCTATGTTATTAACCCAAACACTTCTTTTAAGATTGCTATGGCAAGAACACTTCAGTTTTCCTCCAATTTCCTGTAAAGAGATTTGTGAAGTCATTATGACCCTCATTAACAGAAGGTAAAGACAATGATCGAACAGTTTGTTTGAAAAGACTCATTAAAGGCATTTAAGCTAATTCTAAAACAGGTACAATAATTCATTAATGAATTTCCTCAATCTGGCAGTGCAGGGAGAAGGTTACTCTAGGAGAAGGAATTAAGCAGAGAGAAATTTTGAATACTGCATTACATACTTCAGTCCCCAATCTAAACTTTTTCTCAAAGTATTTATTCTCCTTCCAATCACTAAAGGGTAATATTAGAAGTCAGTACATCAGCTGATTTACTGTTGTTTCAGAATAACCAATTCTTTCCAGATCTACTCAAAACAATATGAATTCAAAAGTGAATTTGACAAATTAAGGCCCCGATTCTGCAAACACTTATAACTCAATGAACTCAAGGGAAAAACTATTCACATATGTAAAGTTATTCATGCCTAAATGTTTGCAAATTTTAATTTGTAATTCAAAACCAATGCAACATACAACACAGATCATTCTAATAGAATTCTTGGAGATAATTCAAGAATTACACATTTATAAATCCCACATGTAGACACTATTAGAAAAGGTCACTTCTGCAGGCCTAGTATTTCAAAACTTTACTAGTTCTGAAGGTATTTGTACTCACCCAAAGGTCTATTAGCCCTGATATGTCATAAGATACAACGTCATTCTAATCATTATCTTTACTTTTGTTCTCCACACTTACAGAATCATAGAATATCAGGATTGGAGGGGACCTCAGGAGGTCATCTAGTCCAACCCCCAGCTCAAAGCAGGCCTGTCAAAGTTCCTTCCTCACTCTGAACTCTAGGGTATAGACGTGGCGACCTGCATGAGAACCTCTAAGCTTAACTATCAGCTTAGATCTAGTTTTGCTGCCACCACCCAAATTATTTATGAGTCATTTGGGAAACTCTGTCTACCCTCCCCCCAGAGTATCTCCCTCCCAAGTACTATAACCCTTCCCTGGGTAGCCTTGAGAGGCTTCTCCAGTTTCCTGGCGAACGTCGATCCAAACCCTTGGATCTTAAAACAAGAAGAAATTAACCATTGCCCCTCCTTCCCCCCCCCCCCACCAATTCCCTGGTGGATCCAGACCCAGTCGTCTGGGGTCTCACCAGAATAAAAAAAAAAACAATCAGGTTCTTAAACAAGAAAAGCTTTTAATTAAAGAAAGAAAGGTAAAAATCATCTCTGTAAAATCAGGATGGAAATAACTTTACAGGGTATCAGAGTCAAAGAGCCTAGAGGAATCCCTCTAGCCTTAGGTTCAAGTTACAGCAAACAGAGGTAAACCCTCTAGCAAAGGAAACATCTACAATTTGAAGAAACAAAGATAAAACTAACATGCCTTGCCTGGCTGTTACTTACAAGTTTGAAATATGAGAGACTTGTTCAGAAAGATTTCAAAGTATCTTGTCCCCTATTGGTCAATTTTGGTGTGGGAGTCAGCCAGGTTACCTGAGCTTCTTAACCCTTTACAGGTAAAAGGATTTTGGTATCTCTGGCCAGGAGGGATTTTATAGTATTGTACACAGGAGGACTGTTACCCTTCCCTTTATAGTTATGACAAGGCCCAATCCCCAGATAGATTTTTGCCCCAGATCCCTAAATGGCCCCCTCAAGGAGTGAACTCACAATCCTGGGTTTAGCAGCCCAATGCTCAAACCACCAAGCCTGAGCCACAAGGCCTTCGCAGTGTTCCAGCTACTGCTGTTCTAGACACTCACAAAGGTTTTTGACTAGAGGAGATGCATATCCCAAAAGTGGGAATATACAGAATCAATGCTCAAAAAAATAATATTTTTAAAATTGCCAAGACGGATTTATTAAAGCTGATCACCACACTGAAGATTAATAGCCATGGCCACTGCTGTGACTTTTGCAGAGTTGTTTATGCTAATGGATATGTAGCTCCCAGAAAAACAAAAAAGTCTTAATTTAAGGACAAACAATATTAATACTCTTACTTAAAAATAATCCATTAGAAGGACTTGCTTGCAAGCACACACATTGATGGGAAGGGGGAAGTGGAATATATTAATAGAACAAAACTTATGCAAAAGGCTAATAAAATGTGGTTGATATACAGTTTTTTTCTTTTCCTTTTTCAATATGGATTTATGTTACTTTTGTACTGGTTAAATGCTAATGTGTCCATTCGGAATGTGATGTCTCTCTTACCGCGGACATTAACAGATCGCCTTATTAGTTTACTTTGCTGGAGAAATACATTATATTTGGACACAGGAAGTGCTGCATGTCCTTGATTTTATTACACTGTACTACAGGCACTGCTGAACAGGGAGATAATTCACCAACTATCTTGGAGAATTATTCATTTAATCATTTTTAAAATATGTTTTTGTTGTTTTTCTCCTCTGCTTACTAATGTTCCTTTCTCATCAACCGCCAATTGATCCGTTTCTAGCACAACATTTGTGCTTCTTGTCATGAACAAACATATCTATTCCCTGACTTCCTGATCCTCAGAGTAAATTTAGCTGCTAGCTCCTCTCTCTCCCCTCATCTATTCCCCAGAGTGATTGCCTAGAGTTACTATCCCTGCATATTGTATGTGCTACCAGTCATGGCACTGAGCCCAAGTCAGATGTATTTGGCAAACTTCAAATTTTGTTTTCTTCCTGAAGGGCAAATTGTGGAACAATACATACAAATTTTCCTTCCTCCCACCCCCCAAAATCTATGGCCTTGTCTACACGGCAAGTTTCTATGCAGTAAAGCAGCTTTCTAAAGTGTAACTCCCAAGGTGTGCACACAAACTGTGCACTTGTAGCACTGTAAAAAAGTCACCCGGTCAAGAGGTGTACAGCTTTCTGCGCAGGGAGTACAGCGCTGCGGTGCCAGTGTAGACACCCTGCTCAATTACAGCGCTGTGACTGGCCTCCAGGAGCTGTTCCACAATGCCTGTTCTCACTTCTCTGGTCATCGATTTGAACTCTACTACCCTGCCCTCAGGTGATTAACCATGAGCACCACCCCTTAAATTCCTTGGGAATTTTGAAAGACCCCTCCTATATGCTCGGTGACGCGTGCAGTGGTCTCAGCACATCTTTCCAGGTGACCATGCTTGCTCCAAACACCAGGCAATACCAGGCTTGGAGCAATGCCAAGCTGCTGGACCTCATCAGCATTTGGGGAGAGAAGGCTGTCCAGTCCCAGCTGCGCTCCAGCTGTAGGAATTAGAATACCTATAGACAGATTCCACGATGCATGACAGAAAGGGGCCATGACCAGGACACACTGCAGTGGAGGGTCAAAGTGAAGGAACTGCGGAACACCTACCACAAAGTGCAGGAGGCAAACTACCGCTCTGGTGCTGTGCCCACAAGCTGCCATTTATACAAAGAGCTGGACACGATACTTGGAAGCGACCCTACCCCCACTGTGAAGGCCACTGTGGATATTTTGGTGGCTCGCATGCCAGTCAAGTGCGGACTGAGCCAGGAGAAGAAAATCTTGGACAAGGATGTGGAGGGGGACCCAGAGGTAGAGGACGACTTGGAGCTCAGAGATGCATGCAGCCAGAAGCTCTTCTCTACCCTGGAAGAGGTTAGCTAGTCACAGCTGTCAGAGCTTGGCGAAGTGCAAACAAGAGCGGTAAGTTGCTTTGATTTTGGGAATCACTGAAGCGAGTTGTTGGGGGCAGGCGGGTTGCAGAAAGCAGGCTTGTATCTGTATGATGCAAATACCACCACAAGCCTAGTCTGAGCGGTGGAACAGGGTGTTGGTTGATGCCCTCATTTCACGGAAATCTGCCTCAGATCTCCAAAAAACTCTCATGGAGATACTGGGCAATCCACTGCTGCAAGTTCTTTGGCAGAGCTGTTTTGTTTCTTGCCCCATTCAAAGGAACTTTCCCGTGCCATTCTGCCATCACTGGGGGAGGCTAACCATTGCTGCACACAGGTGAGCCACATAAGGGCCAGGGCTGAAGCCGCAGTCTTTGAGAAGACTGTCCCTTGATTTCCTACTCACCCTCTGCAGAGAGATATCTTCCATAATGAACAGTCTGTGGAAAATGTGGGGACAGTAATGATTATAAGGTCTCCTACAATGCTTGCTCTCCCCAAGAGCCATGTTCCCAGTGTATAGTACGGTCCTGGAACATTGATTTCCCCTGCCCCTGTGGTTACTCACCATTTTGGGGACCTTGTGGCTTATGTGAGCTTGCCTGGGGTCAGCCAGTTAGTGACAGGTATGTGAATAGTGGCTGTGTTTTAAATCACTGAATTAGTGGTCTGTGTGTTGCAAACAATACTACTTCTGTAAAATGTTGCAGTTTGGCTTTCCAGATATGATCCTGGGAGCCCAGACTCCCTCTTTGTTATCGCTGGCTGAACAGCTGAGCAGAATTAGAAAGTGGCCACCAAGAATTAAGGAGGATTCTCTGTGTGATATCACGACGCACTCTGCGGCCAAAAAATAAGAATTGAAGGAGTGGCGGGACAGCCAGTAGAGGGATCGAAAGGAGAACACAACATGCCAGAACAAAGCCACGGAGCGGCTCTTAAATATTATGGAGTGCCAAGCAGACATGCTCCAGGTGCTACTTGCACTGCAAACTGAGCAGCTCTGCGCTCACCCTCCCCTCCAGCCTCTGTTGCAAAACTCTTTCCCATGCACCCACAAATACCACCAGCACACTCTTATCAACTTCCCGGCTCCAGTCTGTACCTGCTGCATTACATTCCTCCCCCATCACAGTCCAGCCCTGCAGACTCCCAGTACCCACTGCTCTCAACACACCCCTCCCTCTGCCGTTTAGCCCTGATGAAGTACAGTACCCGCTGCACTGTACTCCAGAGGACAAGGTTGCATATGATACCTGGACATACACAAATCTTTAAGCATCCTGGGACACCGCCTCCTCCTGGGTCCCTTCCTTCCCCCAAACCCCCACCATGCTGATATGGGTTTTTTTGCTTGTCTCTCCCCTCCAGTTGTTGTTTTTTAATACAAGAATTGTTTTGGTTTAAAAGCAATCTTTAGTCCATTAATTGAAAGCAAACAGAGCCCTGCAAAGCAACAGGCAATTTTCTTAAACCTTCATAGTGCATCGTCTGCACTAATCACAATCACCTCCTAGCATTACAAGCATGGTACTCCCAAGCATAGCAACAAATATTAGCGTCATCTTTCAGCTTCAAATTGCTTCCTCAAGGGATCCCTGATCGTTATGCCCTGCACTGTGCCCCTCTAATAGCCCTAGTATCTGGCTGTTCAAATTCAGTCTCCAGGCACTGAGCCTGAGTGGTCCAGCCCTGAGTGAAGCTTTCACCCTTCCCTTCACAAATATTATGGAACGTACAACACACGGCTATAAGCATAGAAATATTGTCATTGACCAGGTCCAGCCTCCCATATAGGCAGGGCCAGCGGGCCTATAAACAGCCAAAAGCACACTCAGTCATTCTGCACTTGCTCATTCTGTCACTGAGCCACTCCCTGCTGCTGTCAAGGTTCCCCGTGTATGACTTCATAAGCCACGGCATTAAGGGGAAGGCAGGGTCTCCCAGGATCACAATGGGCATTTCAACTTCCCCTACAGTGATCTTCTGGTCCAGGAAGAAAGTCTTTGCTTGTAGCTTCCTGAAAAGGCCAGTGTTGCGAAAGATGCGTGTATCATGCACCTTTCCAGACCAGCCTGCATTAATGTCCGCAATACGCCCACAGTGATCCACAAGCGCCTGGAGAACCATTAAGATATACTCCTTCCAATTAATGTACTCGGTTGCTAGGTAGTCTGGTGCCAGAACTGGAACACCTGTTGCCCAGAGTCACAGTCTTTCAGCGCAAGATTAATGGTCCTGCAGAATTCCGTCAACACAAGCCCAACAGTAGAGACTTTCCCACTCCGAACTGGTTAGCGACTGATCAGTAGCCATCTGGTGTAGCCAGCTTCCACAGTGCAATCACCACACACTTCTCCAACAACAGGGCAGCTCTCATTCTCGTGTCCTTGCACTGCAGGGCTGGGACGAGCTCATCACACAGTCCCATGAATGTGGCTTTCCTCATCTGAAAGTTCTGCAGCCACTGCTCATCATCCCAGACATGCATGATGATGTGATCCCACTACTCAGTGCTTGTGTCACGAGCCCAAAAGTGGCGATCCACTGTGGTCAGCACCTCTGTGATTGCCACAAGCAAACTTCTGTCATAGCTACTATGTATGGCAAGATCAATGTCGAACTCCTCTTGCCTTTGTAGTTTACAGAATAACTCCACTGCCATTCATAATGTGTTAGTGAGAGCGAGCAGCATATTGGTCAATAGTGTGGGATCCATTCCTGCAGACCTAAGAGGCAGAGCGCACAGTACACAAACTGTTGAAAGAGCACCAAATGTGGACAGAACCAAAGGGATTGCTGGGATGCGAAGCAATGCATCATGGGGCATTGGGACATGACCCAGGATGCCCCGCGACCCCCTCAATTTTCTTACAACTCTTAGCAGCACAAGAGGAAGAAATACTCTGTGGGATAGCTGCCCAGAGTACACTGCTCCAAATACCACTGCAAGTGCCACAAGCATGAACACACTATTGTGCAGGAAGCTGACAGCGTAAATAACAACACCCGTTTCCCTTCAGCGCTCTCTGAGCGGCACTGTAACTGCCAGCAACTTAACTCTACCAGTGTAGACACACTCTATGCCTTTTTATGTAATTTGCAGTAACTAAGATTCTCAGAGAGGGCACTTACATGGTTATTTTCAGGGGTGAGAAAAATTAATATACTTGATAGCCAGCTGAAGTGTTAAAAGGTAATGTTAGTGAAGCCTGTATCCATCATGATTGTGTACTGTGAAGTAAGCACTATTAACCTGAGATGTGTGCATACATACAGAAAAGAAAGGCAGCTGTGTACTTTTGTCAGAAAATGCTATTCAGATCATTTCCATTAGAGTCACTCTTTGTGAGATCTGCTCCATCAGCAACATTGCTCATCCTTGATTATTACAGAAACTGCAGATCAGAAACCAATGCAGAGGATGTAGCATGTGTTACACCTACCACCATACAACCTATGGTGGCGGAGACAGTCTCTTGTTTGACTGTGCCAAATTATTCTCCTTTGCCCCCTACTGTCTTTACAAAATGCCCTTAATTACACTTGTTCAACCTCTCTGAGTGCAAATCAGCGAGGGGAGTGAGGTCAAAAGAGCCATCCATCTGATCCATTCAACTGGTCATTTCTTTTTCAAGGGAAAGGATTACATATTCAGCTATGTAGGCAGAAAACGCATCAACCCAAAAACAAAATCTCCAAACTGAGGGGAGGCACATGGGTGACCAAGAGTCCTGCAAGAAGATCTCTTCCAAGAAGCAGAAATACAAGGTAAGTTATTTCCCCTTCATTAGCCTCAGTGCAACCTTACCGCTGACCTACTATAACTCTTCACGGGGCAGCTGTTAGTAGAGACAATTACAGTGTTACCAACTCTCATAAATTTATTGCTTATTAAATAAAAGATTCTGCAGCTCATTAACTATGTCCTGAAGTATGTAGTCCCCAGAAAGTGTTAAGATCATATCTTCAAGAATGAAGCTGTTTCTGGAAAAATCAGTATATTACATCAAGTTCTGACCTTCTGATACTTACGCTGGCTGGGTCTTCCCCTCTCTGTACACACAGAGCATTATCCACTGCTGTCAGCCTCAAAACATATTCAACAATGAAGTAGCCTAGCCTGATCTAAAAGGGACAAGTCCCACTAACCAATATACCAACACTAAAAATAGATGAACACATTAATACAACATTCAAACCCACTTCTAAAAGGAGTGTAAAAATCATTCCAACAATTACTCCAGAGTCCTTACATTAGCTTTTATACTATCTTTTTCACCACCACTTAGGTCCTCATCAGGGTTTGAACCCAAAACCTTGAGATCCACAGCTCAGACCTCTTCCGCTGCAGTTATAATAGTAACTGCTACAGGAAAAGTTATTCTCTACCAGCACCATACATTTTGCCAGTGGTTTACACAAGTATTTTTGAGGCAGCAGTGGAACCTGGGACAGCACTGGAATTTTGGGCATAAAAATTCTTGATTCTGTTTCTTGGAGCAGAGTGTGGTCTCATGGTAACAGACAACACAATCAAGCATAAAACACACCCCTGTTTAACTCATCTATGGGGAATGAAGCTGGAATGTAAAAGCATACGCCTCTATCAGTGAATTAAAAAAATCATGTCTGTTAGACACACAACAGAAGAGTCAACTCTTTACATAAGGTCTAGCCATTAGACTACATGGTGACAGAACCAAGCTGTGTTACACAATAGGTTACACAAACACATATAATTTGGAGTGCTCTTTCTGAAGCACTCTGGTAAAGTAGGTGAGAATAATCTGTTATATTGGAGAGCTGAGTTCTATTCCTAACACTGCCTGAAGTGACTTTATGCAAGCTCTCAGTTACCCTAGCTATAAAATACGTGAATGGTAGTTACCTCCCTAAAGGTAATGATATGTGACCTTGGTTAATACTAATGATTATAACTAAACTACATTAACAGCATTCATTTGAAGAGCTGGCTAGAATTCATGGTGTCCTGACTGGCAGCTCAGTGCATATTCCTCAAAGGCTCAGGGCATTACATGTGGTTGCTTGTCTCACTCTTTTCCCTCTCCCCCTCCACAACTACATGAAACCAAAAGGCTATGATGTTTCCATGACAGCGCCTGCAGCAGAGGGCAAAATCATGCTGCTTTGTAATAAATTTTTCTGACCACAAGACCATGATCCCAGCGTGGAGGAGCAGGAGTACTGCCAGTAGATCAGTTCCGATGGGGGGATGCGTGGTGGCAAGGTGCCAGCGATAGACCCCTGGGACTGATGGAGCAGTGCCGCGGCGGGGCCCTGGAGCGAGATGAAGAACGGGAACAGCGTTGATGCCCGTACGGCAACAGGCTATGGTAGCCTCAGAGACTAGGACCTCCGGTGCTCTCTGTCCCAGTCTTGACGGGGCACGCCCTCCTCAAGAAGTCTGTGGTCCCTGGAGCAGAGCGGTGCCTGGAACCCCTGCTGGTCGGAACCCAGTCAGACAACCTGGTGGGGGTCGACGAGGACCGGCACAGACTGTGCACGGGGCAGTTGCTAAGCGGCGAACGGCGTCGCGAACATTCCCTAGACTGCGAACGGTACTGACCAGGCGGTGACTGCGGAGATTGAAGCGGTGGCTTGCCTCTGGACCAGGGAGCCAACGCTGGTGGTGCCCCTGGTACCGGCAGAGACATAACATCCCAGGCCGCTGGCAAGGCCTCCAGCACGGAGGGCACCCAGACATCCAGGGAGGTCGGCACCAAGTGGGCGCGGCTGCTCCACTCAACCTGAGTGGGAAGCCGATGGGGATCAAGAACTGCCCAACGTGGGTCTAGTCTCTCCCCCGGTCTTGCTCCAGTGTCTCAGTGGAAAAAGACCTCTTCTTAGTCTTTATGGCATGCCCCACGGATGGGGAGCGGTGCCAACTGGTGGAAGGCACTAAAGGGTCACCACACAGCGACACCATGGTACTCGGTGCTGACTCGGAGCAGCACACCAGAGTCACGGTCAACGCCAACTCCATCAGAATGGCTCGGAGCCGAATGTCCCTTTCCTTCTTAGTCCGAAGCTTGAAGGATCTCCAAATGTTGCAGTGATCACTGAGATGGGTTTCCCCCAGATAGTGTAAACAGTCTTCGTGCAGATCACTCACTGGCATCGGCCGCCTGCAAGTGTCGCACAAGGAGGCACTGGAGAAGGACCAAGCTGGGCTTGTAAAGAGTGGCTCTAATGGGAACTATAATGACATGCGTCTCTCCTGCCCTAAGACCTGAAATACGCATTGCTACAAAAACCACCGCTGACCCACTTTGGAGTGTTGAACCTTGTTCTCCCCTCTCTCTTCCCGAACCTCCCAAAATCAAACCAAACTGCAGTCTTGAAAGATGACGTTAAGAGAGTCTTTTTGGAATATTATAACTGAAAAATGAAGACTCTGTTCATTTAGTGTTCTTTATTTCTGTGCTCGGATATATTGACTTAATTTGTATTGCCAGTTTTCAGATTTAATAAATATGAGCATTATTGATCCTTTGGAAAAAAAAACAAAAAAAACTTAAAGCCCGGGGCATGCCCTGATCCGGGTGCACTAAACTAAACTAACATTAAACTAAAATACTTTAACTATGGGTACAACTATCAACGAACAAGAGTTCAAGAGGAAAGCTGGAGTCAAGCTAGAGCAGAGCAGTGTGACGCATCTTCACTGGAGGCAAGAAGGTTGGGAGGAGCGTGCAGCACCTCTTTTATCACACCATAGAGGTACTCCAGGGGCGCTCCCCTACGGGTACTGCTAGGGGGAAAGCTTCCAGAACTGGTGCACATGGCAAGCATGCACATCTTTTGTGGAATGGACATGAGCAATCACTTGAAGATGAACAAGTATGTCAGGACCCCATTGCACTAAATACTGTACAAAAAATTTAAAAAATAACAATCCCTCCCTCATTCATACAATATGCATGTGTATCTGATCTAGTTCCACTAAGCTATTTATTTTATTTTTGTAACTTAAAAAGTAGCAGATTGCATGTTGTACCATGATGCAAACTGATGTTAAACAACTAAAACTGCAGTCTCAGAGAGACTACTGTGTGTCTTCTGTAGCCTCTGGATTTCATGAAGGTCAGTTGTTACTTAAACTCCTTGGTGCCAGTAGTCAATTTTCTGGTGTGAAGTTCAGTGCATACAATGGATGCATTAGGAAGGAACAGCACAGAAGGATTAAGACCCTATCACTTTTCATTTTTCCAAGTTTCAGCATTAAGCAGCTATAAAGCCCATTATCTTACAGGGAAGTGCCAGTTAATTATGTCTTTATCAGTATTCTTTACACTCAACTTGCTTGAAAGATGAAAGTCAGAGCCTGCATATAAATGCAAGGTATTAAAGATGAGCCAAATGTTCAGTGTTTAAAATACATTTTCTTGAAAAAAGTCAAAAAAAAGGATAGTACAAGTACTAATACTGTGGAACTTTTAAGGGAAAAAATATACTATTTATTTTTAAATGGACAGAACCTACTAACCTTGAATTTTGAACACTTGACAGAGACCCAAATCCCAGGTCCAAGGAGCTTAGAGTCTTGTAACCTAATCCTTCAGCCCTTAGTGATAAGAGTCTCCTACTGACTCAGAGGACTACGGGCTGTAGGACAGGGCACCAATTTACTATGAACAATAAGAAATGACAAAATCCTAAGATAGGGAGGAGAAACAAAAAGGAAAAAAAAAATCTGCAAGAATACTGAAGGATCTGAATCAATTATTTCTGAGATTGAGGATGGAAGACTCTAGGTATTTTTTCAAGCTCTTTCTTTCTTTTCTTTAGCAGTGGAAAGCTTGCAGAAAGTAGTGAACTTTTGAGACAGAACTTGATGTAATAAAGAAGCTTATATGATCCACAGTTAGGAAGTGACTGTTCTAGTCACAGGGCAGTGTGAAGTGAGACAAAGGGTCATGAACAGGAGAAGAGAAAGGGAGAATTAAGGAGAGAGGGAATAAGTGGCTACATTAAATAACAGATATACAGTTAGTCATTTCAGTTCATGAAAATTAATTAATTGGAATTATTCTAACATTTAAACCCCTCTAAAAGTGTTTTGGAATAAATGCAAGAAAATAGCTTATGATTTGAAGTTATTCATAATTTAAAGATTATATTTTTCTTCAAGTGAGAAAAGACGTGAATTGGAAAGCCATCATCATATTTTCATAATAGAACTTCACGTATTTGGGTAAGCAAATATTGAAAGAACTTTCACAATTGAAATAAAGAATAACTAATTTTTAGGAGTCTGGATGCAGTTTGCCTTAATCCAGCCCTGTCTCTAGAGCAGTGGTTCCCAACCTTTCCAGACTACTGTATCCCTTTTCAGGAGTCTGATTTGTCTTGCGTACCCTCAAGTGTCACCTCACTTAACTATTTGTTTACAAAATCAGATGTAAAAATATGAGAGTCACAGCCACACTATTACTGAACAATTGCTTACTTTCTAATTTTTACCAGAAATTATAAAATAAAATCAACTGGAATATCAATAATGTACTTACATCTCAGTATACAGTAAAGCGCAGCAGCGCTTTAACGTGGCTGTGTAGTAGCAGCACCAGCTCTGAAAGAGAGCTCTCCCAGTGCTGTTAAAAAACAAACAAAAAAAACAAAACAAAACACCACCACCCCCATGAGGGGAGTAGCTCCCGGCGCTGGTGCACTCTCTGCACTGCCACTTTATGGCACTGAAACTTGCATACCCCCTGTCATAAACAGATAAAGGCATTAACCCTCAACTACCTGTAAAGGGTTAAGAAGTTCACCTAGCCTAGCTGACACCTGACCAGAGGAACCAATGGGGGAATGAGATGTTTCAAAAGGAAGGAGGGAAGTTTTCTTTGTTTAGTCAGTTTCAGTTTCAGCTGGAGTGAAAAAGATTAAGGAACCAGCCTCTTATCAGAGTAGTAAGTTTTAGAAAAGAATAAATAGGTTTATGTTTATTTTCTTTTGTAACTTGTCTTGGTGCAATTAGGGGGGAATTATCAAATTAGGTATTCTTGTGTGTATTAAGATTTCTGCCCAGGGGAACATCCTGTGTTTTCAATCTATTGTCTGTGAGATTAGCTGATATGCTGTCCCCCAGAAGTTTTTTTTCCCTTCTTTCTTTTACCTTTTCTTTAATTAAAAGCCTACTTTTAAGAACCTGATTGATTTTTTTCCCTGTTTTTTAGATCCAAGGGAACTGGATCTGAACTCACCAAGGATTGGTGGGGGGAAAAAGGGAGGGGGAAGGAGTAATTCTTCCTTGTTTTCAAGATCCAAGGGAATTGGATCTGGACTCACCAGGGAACTGGTGGAGGAGTCTCTCAATGCTACCCAGGGAGGGGAACGTTTTGAAGGGGAAAGGGAGTGATCCAGGTACTCAAATTCTGGATGGTGGCAGCGAGATCAGATCTAAGCTGGTAATTAAGCTTAGAAGTGTCCATGCAGGTCCCCACATCTGTACCCTAAAGTTCAGAGTAGGGGTGAGACCTATGACACCCCCAGAAGAGCTCTACGTATTCCTGGTTGAGAACCACTGCTCTAGAGTATAAAATGATAGCCAACAGGAAACAGCATCAACTTACTGAGGGTATTTCTTCAACTGTAGAGTTATCCCTGCCTCCTATCATTGTGTCGCCCCTTCCTGGGCTCTTTCTATGCTTGAACACTGAACACACACCCAACCAGGCTCAGCTCCCGATTCCTTACCCTCAAGCTGCTCTCCTCATGGCACCAGGTCACACCCAAACCTGGTTCAAGGGCAGGTAGAGGGAGGAGGTGGGGCAGCAACAAAAGCTGCCACTGCAGAACAGGGCATCAGCAGCTCAGTCTCTCTGCTGCCAGCTCACCCCTGTGGGCCACCCCGGCTTTGTATTCAGAGGGTGGGGAAAGGACAGGTTGAGAGGAAGCCAAGGGGAGTGCCACACAGAAGCCTCTGCCAGCCCAGCAGCAAAACAGAGCAGCCTCACCTTGCCACCCACCTGCTGACCGCAGATGCATTGAACAGCAGCCTCCAACTGCTCCCCCCCATCCAGGTAGTGGCTGAAAGTTGTGGAGGAAGGGGCCCAGCCCTGCCTCCCCCCGAAAGCAGGAAGGAAGGAGTCACTCGTAAAACTTAGGTCCATCCCAAATACCAGGAGTCTACTTGTGGCTGAGTTTCTACAAGGTGCCGAGGTGTTTAACAGGAGCTGGGATAACTCTGCCCTTATCAGGGTCAGGTCCCATGCATAAGTAAAGCAGGCAGGATTTGGCCATATTACAAATTTCTCCAATAACATTAAAATCAGAAAAACAAGCTGTAATCAGCACCAGAGCCATAACAAAACCATGAAAACTGTAACAATATATTAAGCTAACCACCTTTACAAATTACAAACGTATTCCCTGCTTCCCATGATTTTTTTTAAATGTTGTTTCAAGCCTCTGTTGAAAAAAATAAAAGATTTAAAATCCCACCTTCTCTCCAACCTGGTATTCTTTTCCCTCTGCATTATTTATACTGCTTGTCTGTCTATTTTCTAAAAGAGGCAAGAAAGACAAAGAACGTTATGGCACCAGATTTAACACTACTTGACTCCCTACCTGTCTCCCAGTAAAATATAAAATTCAGTCAAGAAATCTAACCTAAACCCATAGAAATAAAAACGTAATTAAATTTGAAAACAGAAGGAAAAAGGGTTTAAAAATGCAACCAAGACTTATTTATCCACTGATGTATATAAAGGAAGAGTTGAATAGTCAATCACCCTGTTGTGCTAATACATAACTCATATGATAAATAAGTATGTTTCATGTTTTCTGTGATATATAGAAAGCTAAAGTATTACACACAACGCTGGAAGCAACAACTATTAATACACTGCATTCTAAGATCCTGTTTAAAGTTGTTTATAAGTTTGCCAAACTTTGACCATTTGGGCAGATATTTTCTGTACTAGGTGTCTTCTTTGGACTCAATATTTTGTGGGGGAAAAAAATCAGCCAAAATGGTTCAGCTGCTTACACAAACAAGACTAGAGAAAAATGTCTGAGTTAAATTCTGGCAACTCTTTTTTGAATAGCTCTATCAATAAATGCTTTGAAGCATGGATTTGAAATTTGGCAAGGATTGGCCTGTGTGTCAGGATGTGCCTTTTTCCATCCTGTAAAACCTGTCCAAGAGCTTTGGAAAAAAAAAAAAATAGTTTGCACATGTTCTGTAGAGACTTTAGATGTTAACACCCTAAACCCCCCAAAATTCCATTCATGCTGAGCACGTTCCAGACTCTCACAGCTCCTATGTGTGACTGGCCTGTGCATGGATTGTACCAGTCCACAAAGCAACTAAACGTGATCTAGCCCAGGACTAAACTTGCCCTGTACTTGCTGTTCCAGGCTGGGCTATGAAACTGGGTGCAGAGAGACTGTCTCTCCTGCGGTTTCAATGGCCTCCATGCTGCCTGGGCGCCAGAAGGGAGGAGGAACAAGAACTGTATAGTATAAAAAGGCAAAGGTAACTTAGCTATTTATTTCTTGTGAAATATTTAGGATTATCCTTCAAGTACTGCACAGAATTATCAGTTCAGGTTTTGTCTCTATTTTTATGTGCTCCATTTGCATACTACTGCATAACCATTAAGTAAAAAAAAGCTGATGAAGCTAACGGGATTACAAGGAAATGCTAGCTAATTACTCAATAAGGAAAAAAAGCCTGTTTGAAGTATATGCAGGGCTAATAAACATTATACATATTAGATTTTTTTCCCTCCAACATAATAGACTGCTATTTTCTAAGCACTATCCCTTCTTGAAAAAAAACACTTTGTTCATGCAACACTGGGCCAAAAGTATACAAAACGTCGAGTTCTTACTGAAACATATGGACCTGCTTACACTGAATACCTAATTTAATCCTGCAGTAGGTCTGTAACAAGGAGAGTATCTATTTGACATCTGTAGTATTGTATTAAGAAAACTCTGCTGGTGGGATGCTACTGTAAACAAGATTTATCTCAGAGAATTGATTATAAATAATAAGCAAGCACAGCATGAAGTTACTGCATTGCAAATAAAGTACAAAAACTTTCAAAATACTCTTTAATAACTTTAAAAAAACCTTTATGTTCAACATGTGAGGTGTTTACCATCCATTTTATAGAGTATTTGAGAGTTTAAATGACTGTATATTGGATTTCTTCCAATGTCTTCCTGCCACTTTTCACTTGTTGTTTCACGGACTTAAAAAAAAACACCATACCCACACACAAGCACATCGAGGAGGCAGTCTGTAACTGATCTGTGAGATTGCACATAATTTGATTATTAAAAACCTTTAGAAAACAGATTATTAGTGACGCAAAAAGTTGAATGAATATGGAGGTTTATCTGGTTACTTGCACAATTTTCTTGACATGCACAGGCAGGCCATGCTTTAGATTTTATGCCATACAGTGCTGTTTTTAAATGGTTAATATACGAACAAACCAGAGACAAAACCAGATGTAGTTTTGTAGGGTATCACGGACAGGGGATGCTATCTTGATAAGCACACTGCTCCACCCCTGCCGATATGACTTGTGTGTGAGGTCACACCGGCAGGCGCAGGGTCACACAAGGTAGGCTGTCCAACACCATTCCTAGAAGTACTGGAACATCCAGTATTCTGGGGATGCATGAGAGGCCACCCTAGGTACGCATACCATTTTGGCACACTATTCCTTAAACATCTCTCAAAATGTACCTTTTATGTACTGGTGTATCGGTATGACAAGATATGCTACATCCTATCTGCATCCAAACCTTCGCTTATTTCTCACCACTTACAATAACCTCAAAATTTTTTTTTATTATTTCCATTAAGTCGCCTATAGTTAAAGAACTGTAAAAAAAAGTATAATAGCTTCTATGGTTCATGTATAAATTGCCCTTCTTGTGATATAATCATCTGTAATTTATAAAAAATCAAGCAGTAAGTGATTCTAAATTATAATACCACATGCCTTAAAATTTTTAACTGTTTAATTTTTATGGAAAGGGTATTTTTGGAAAGGTTTCCAAAAAATTTTCTGGAAAGCATATTCATATTGACCTATTTACATTCTTCACCAAAGAAAACAGACCAAGACATTATAAAGAGATGAATAAATGTTGTGGCACAGGACTGGGAATCAGGAGGTCTGGGTCCCACCAACTCACTATAGCAGTGTTTCTCAGCCAGGGATGTGTGTACCCCTAGGAGTACACAGAAGTCTTCCAGGGGGTACATCAACTCATCTAGATATTTGCCTAGTTTTACAACAGGTTACATGAAAAGTGCTACTAAGTCAGTACAAGTTAACATTTCATACAGACAATGACTTGTTTAGACTGTATTACTCTATACACTATACACTGAAATGTAAGTACAGAATTTATATTCCAATTGATTTATTTTATAATTTATGGGAAAAATGAGAAAGTAAACAATTTTTCAGTAATAGTGTGCTATGACATTTTTGTATTTTTACATCTGATTTTGTAAGCAAGTAGTTTTTAAGTGAGGTGAAACTGGGGGTACGCAAGACAAATCCAGACATTCAGTAGTCTGGAAAGGTTGACAACCACTGCACTAGAGCAGTGTTTTTCAAAGTTTCAGTCATGACACAGTGCCTTGCTCAGCACCCTGGGACCCTAGCAGCTCTGGTCAGCACCTCCGACCAGGACGATAAAAGTACCGTGGCGGTGCTGCCCAGCTAAGGCAGGTTAGTGCCTACGTGTTCCAACATCATGTTACACCCCGGAAGCAGCCAGCAGTGGGTCCAGCTTCTAGGCAGGGGGGCCATGGGGTTCTGCGCGCTGCTCCCACCCCGAGTACCGGCTCTGGACTCCCATTGGCCAGTTCCTGGCCAATGGGAGCTAGGAGGGCAGTGCCTGAAGGTGACAGCCACGCAGAGATGCTTGTGCACCTCCGCCTACGAGCTGGACTTGTTGCTGGCCGCTTCCAGGACGCAACGCAGTCTGTGGTGCCAGGACAGGCAGGAAGCCTGCCTCTGCACTTCGGCTGTGCCACTGACCAGGAGCCACCAAAGGCAAGTCCATGCCCCAACCCCGCACCCCAATCCCCTGTCCCAGCCCTGAAGCTCTCCCCAAACCCTTCATCCGAGGCCTCACTCCAGAGCCTGCAACCCCAATCCCAGAGTCCTGACCCCCTCCCACACCCCAACCCCCTCACACACCCTGAACTCCTCATTCCTGGCCTCACCCCACAGCCCTCCCCACAACATTCTGCCCCAGCCCTGCACCTCTGCCACACCCCAAACCCTCATCCCCAGCTCCACTGGGTCACAGGCATCAACAATTTTCTTCAACTGGGTCCCCAGAAAAGAAGTTAAAAAACCACTGCACTATAGGACTTTGGGCAATATTTCTAACCCTCAGACTGTTAACTGATCACAAGTATCTCTGCAAAGAAGAAGGATTATGCTGTATCCATCTTTTATCTACATTAGACTCCTGTGAAAGAAGACAGTTACAGTCTGTGCTAAAAGGCAACACGCAGATAGTTAAGATTTTTTTTTAATGGGGGGGCGGGGGGAACTGATGGAAAGGCTTTCATATGTTCTCCAGCACAAACTCCGTCTCAGATGTGAGCAAGAGAAATTCTGCATTATGCCCATAGTATGCCTGTTACTGTCTTTCAAGAATCCAGTTTAAACAATTACAGCCTATTGCGGGAGTCAGATCCAATTGAGCTATTGCTAGTAATGAGAATACAAGTTGGAATTCAGTCTTCCCAAAGGTTAAGTTTGCCTTCAAATCCAGATGAAATGCAATATCCTACAGTAGAATCCAAAGCAGTTCAGCTTTCAGGGCATCACACTGTGGATGTACACTGGCAGGGTCACTGTAGCAATTTCTGTAGTCTCCTACTCTATCATATTCCATCTGAACAGAAGCCAATAAAGGCTTCATACAAGGGTGAGAGAAGTATTAAACCCAGTGTCACAGACTGACTTATCTACAGCAACTGCATTTTTTTTTTTAAACAGGAAATTACTAGGCACACAGAGACAGATCTTCACAGACCCAGGTTCATGAAAAGCATCAGTAAGCTTTCATTTAGTCAAATTAATATGCTTAAAATGGTGTGTACATTAAAAAAAAGTCTTATTCAGCAAGGCTTTTTCTGTGCTTTTTGAACACTGGCTTCCCAGTTCTTTAGAAAAGCAATTTTCTATTTCTTCTTAGAAAGAAAAATATCGTACATTATACCCCAAAAGTTACCCTCTTCAAGTGCTCAACCTATAATGGATTTGACGAGGAGTCATGGTGAAGATAAACACAGGTTATAAAACCTTGCACAGCCTGGGGATTTTTAATGTTAGTCCTACATAAACTCATGTACATTCTCAGAAAGCCTGAAACGGTTAGGTGTCAGCTTTTTACATATACAGGGAGCGAGCAGATCAAGCACTCTCTGCACAAACCTAACCATAGCCTTCGTGACCAGAAATTCAAGCAGGGGATTATATCCCCAATCATTAAGGGCTAGTGTAATAGTGATAAGATATGTACAGTCCTCAGAGCAACAGAAGATAGGATTCAGTTTACCTCAGCAATTCCAGATGGGGTAACAGCAGTAGCAACTCTGGCGACCAAAGGAAGGGATCAAATATAGCAAGACATAGTTCGTACAAACAATTAATTATCTGCTAAAATAAAGCATGGGGTGCCAGGTGTATTCTATTATGTGGATCTGACAGTTTGTTTCTCCTCTCTAAAATAAGATCACACAGTATGTGTCTTTGTCTTTTACCTCCTACAATTTTTCATCACCTATAAACCTGATCCACTTAAGACCACCCACCTATTACGACAATTCAAACTGTAGGTAATCCAAACCAGCTCTTTATTATTGTGCGAGTCGGGTTGAGAAGATGAGATAGAGGCTGAGAAATAAAAATAAGTAAATATTGTCTCGGTCATAATTTTACTGAAATATAAAGAAATTCCCCTTCCTCACCTAGGGCTTGTCTATACAGTGCAGCAATGCAAACCACAGGTATCAGTTGTAGAATGTTCTGAAGTGCTGCACTCTAACTCTAGACCCTGCTGATGTGCTCTAAAAGGTACAACATCAGTTCACACTATGTACCTTCCAGAAAAGAAAAACTACCTTTTCTACACAGTATTGTTCAAATGTTCAAAAAAAATCACGAGGCAGCCCTCCCCAAAATACAAAACATGAGACGATTAAAAATCATGTAATTAAAAAAAATTCAATTTCAGATTCTTCTTGTTTGTCTTATGATTGCAGGGGAAAGCATGGGAACATAACCCCAGTGCACCCTGAAGGCTCAGAAAACAATACAGCCAAATATTTTTTTTTTAAATGAAAGCTGAGATTCTCACATAATCACTTGTCTCCAGGAGCTGGGACTTAAAAATACATAATATTTCTCAAGAGAGTCAGTAAAAATCACAAGAGTTGGCAACACTGTAGGTATGCTTTCTGCTTCCTCAAGCAGAGGGGATAAGGAGCCAACAAGAGAGGGAGCACACAACTAGGAGGGACAGCTCTACAGTATTATTACCCCATCCACCAACACTGTGGAAACCCTTTGGCTAGGGAGGAGTCAGATGTTCTTTGTGGAATTACCCCAATATCAACTTAGTTAAGCTCTAGCCTGAAAACTGGTGCTGACCCTTTCAGAATTAAGTTATCAACTTTCCTTCTCTACGGATCACTTTTGCCAACCTCAAAAATTCAAAAATCATGATGAAGTCCCTCTAGAAACACAAGATTTTCAAAAAATACATTAAGTCATGTTTTTGGAACTATTTCTAACTCCCCTGACCTTTTACTACAGCATGTGCGCATGATAATTATAGTGCTGCCAGCTCTCTCAAATTTGTCACAAGTAATACAACTCTGGCCCTCCTGCAGAAGATCTATGCTAAGAGGACTCAGTCAGAACAGGCTCCAATGTATTAGTAACTATACAAACATACTGAGAGACAGTCCTTACCCTGAAGAGCTTATACCCTAGAGAAGGGTTTCTCAGTGCTTTCAGGCTGGCAACCCCTGTATCCAAAGTCAAAAAATTAATTAAGTGAAAAAACGTGTCAACTGAGTATGTCTACAGAGCAACTAGACACCTGTGGCAGGCCCATGCCAGCCGACTCTTGCTCATGGGGCTGTTTCATTACTGTGATGACTTCCAGGTCATCTACACAGCAATGAAACAGCCCCGCAGCCTGAGACAGCTGGCACAGGCCAGCCATGGGTGTCTAGTTATTATGCAGACGTAACCAATGAGAACAATAAGCCTATGTAATGTATTTGTGTTTCATGAGGTTAACAGAGAATACTTGACCTGAACGGATAAGGTTGCACAGGAAGAGGGAAGTGAGATCTTCTTCGCTTTACACTTTAGGCACCAGCAAACCAAGCACGTGCTTGGGGCGGCACAATTGCAGGGGCTGCACTTGGAGATTTTGTTTTTTTATTTTTTTTTTGCTTGAGGCAGCAAAAAACCTAGAACCGGGTCTGCTGCCAGGAATCACAGCCCTCTGTTTGTGATATGGGACCTGGAACGACCACTCACTAAATATCTCATAAGGAGCTAACAAACTTCCATTAAACGAAATATGTAATCCCTGCTGAGCTGGATAGGATTACACCGGTGACCAGCTCTGTAGATCACTAGCAACAACCTGAGGCATCCAGTCCCCCACAAGCATCAAGTATTACGCCTCTGAAAATGAGGTCTGCTTTCTAGAAAGATAGTTTTGATCTGTCTTTTTTGGACCTCACACAGGCAGGGTATTCCATTCTATATGCACTCAGGCAAAATCTCCTACACAAAGCTCAGATGTGTCTAACACACTCAGGCATGTCTACATGGTGATGTTACAGTCATGTAATTTCACAGAATCATATAGCTGTAAAGGACCTCGAGAAGACATCAATTACAGTGCTCTCCACTGAGGCAGAGCCAAGTAAATCTAAACCACACCGGACAGGTGTTTGTCTAATCTGTTCTCAGAAACTGCCGATGATGGAGATTCCACAATTTCCTTGAAACTTATTCCAGTACTTAACTATCCTTCAAGTTAGGAAGTTTTTCCTAATATCTAACCTAAACCTCCCTTGCTGCACATTAAGCTGTACACTTCTTGTCTTACCTTCAGTGGACATGGAGAACTATCAGTCACCGTCCTCTTTATAACACCCCTTAACATCTCTGAAAACTTATCAGGACCCTTGCCAATCTTTTCTTAGACTAAATATATGCAGTTTTTTTTAACCTTTCCTCACAGGTCAGGTTTTCTAAATCTTTTATCATTTTTGTTGCTCTCCTCTGGACTCTCTCCAGTTTGTCCACCTCTTTCTTAAAGTGTGGTGTCCAGAATTGGACACATTAGTCCAGCTGAGGCCTCACCAGATTTGGACAATTGCCCCCCATGACTTACATATGACATTCCAATTAATACACCCCAGAATTAGCATCTACACAATTGCATCACACTGTTCACTTATATTCAATTTGTAACCCACTATAACTCACAGATCCATTTCTGCAGTTATAGTACCTAGTCAGTTATTCCTCGTTTTGTATTTGTGCCATTTCAGTATTCCTTCCTAAGTGCAGAGCTTTGAATTTGTCTTTACTGAATTGTACCATGTTGATTTAAGACCAATTCATCAAGATCATTTTGAATTTTAATCCTGTAATTCAGAGTGCTTACAACCCCTCCAATCTTCGTGTCATCTTCAGATTTTATAAGCATATTCTCCACTCCATTATCCAAGTCATTAATGAAAATGTTGACTAGTACTTGACTCGGGACAGATCCCTATAAGATCCCATTAGCTGCATCCTCCAAGTTTGATAGCAAGCCACAGATAAATACTCTGAGTATGGCCTTTCAACCATTTGACCACCCACCAATTTCATGTAGTCCCCGTTTCCCTGGTTTGCTCATGGGAATCTCATGTTAGACTGTCAAAAGCCTTCCTAAAATCAAAATGCATCATATCCACTGCTTCCCCAGCCACCAGGCCAGTAACTTTGTCAAAGAAAGAAATTAGATTGGTTTGGAATTAATTATGCTTGACAAATCCATGTTAGCAACTACTTTTACTTGATGATCCTCTAGATGCTTACGAACTGATTGTTTAGTAATTTTGTTCCAGTATCTTTCCAGGAATTGAAGTTATGCTGACTGGTCTTTAATTCACTGGATCCTATTTGTTCCACTTTTTAAAGACAGGTACTATATTTGCTCTTCTCCAGTTCTATGGGACTGTCTTCCATGAGTGTGTGAAGACAATTGCTAATCATTCTGAGATTGTTTCAGCTAGTTCCTTAAATTCCTAGGATGAATTTCATCAGGCTCTGCTGACTTGAAGACAGCTAACTTACCTAAATATCCTTTAATCTGTTCTCTCCCTATTCTGGCTTGTGTTCCTTCTACCCTGCTCTTAATATTAAATTATTAAGCACCTCGTCACCATGAACCTTTTTAAATGAAGACTCCAGCAAAATAGACATTAAACAGCTCAGCCTTCTTGATGTCATTCATTCTTTCCCCACTAAGTAGAGGACCTACACTTTCACTCCTATTTCTCTTGCTCCCAATGTATTTATACAACCTCTTTTTATTGCCTTTTATGTCCCTTGCTGAGTGTAACTCATTTTGTGCCTCATACGATTTGTCTAAATGGGGTTTGTCTTCACTTCCAAAGCGAAGTAAGCTAAACTGAATTAAGGCCACTTTAATTCTGAACGTGAGTTTCCATACCAGGTGCTGAATGCAGTTTAACTAATCCACTTAAATTTAAAATCTTGCTTTAATATAGATTAACTTTCCTGAGTGTCCCTGTGTACGCAAATCCTTAGTCTTTCTGATTTTGCCCCTACACACTTGTGCTAATCTTTTGTACTCATCCTTGGCAATTTGTCCATGTCTCCTCTTGTGAGGGATTCCTCTGATTTTCAGCTCATTAGAAGAGCTCCTGGTGGAGCTATATTCGCCTCCTACTTCCTATCTTTTCTTTGCATCGGGATAGCTTGCTATTATGCCTTTATTTAATATTGTCTCTGAGAAACTGCCAACTCTCCTGAACTCCTTTTTCCCTTAGATTTTCTTCCCTTGGGGCCTTACCCACCACTTCTCAGAGTTTGTTAAAGTCTGGGGGGGAGACTTTATGTCCAACATCCTTATTCTGCTGCTCTCACTTAGAATCATGAAATCTATCAATTTATGATCATTTGCCCCCAAATTGCCTTCTATCTTCAGATTCACAACCAATTTTTCCCTGTTAATCAGAATCAAGTCTAAAATGGCTGTCTTGCAAGTTACTTCTATCTTCTGGAACAAGAAGTTGTTCCCAATACACTCTGTAAACTTACTGGTGTATGTATTGATGTATTACTCTTCCAACAGGTATCTGGGTAGTTAAAGTCCCCATTATTACCATGACTTGTGTTTTGGCTATTTCTATTATTTGTCTTAGAAATGCCTCATCCATCTCCCTTCCACCACCACCACCACTCTGATTTGGTGGCCTATAGTAGACCCCAACCATGATGTAACGCTTGTTTTTTTCCCTTACTTCAGAGACTTGGAACTGGTTTGCCTCCTACAACCTTTTAGGCCTTAGAACAAGCGTATACATTCTTGATGTAAAATGCAACATCTCCTCCTTTTTTTCCTTGCCCGTTCTTCCTAAACAAACTATACCCCCGTAAACCAGTATTTCAGACATGAGATTTAACTGCATTACTGAGAGTTGGTGGGATAAGTCCTATTTTATTCTGTGTACTAAAATTTCCAGCTCTTCCTGATTATTCCCCCACATTCCTTGCATTTGTGTAGAGACATCTAAGATGCTAAGCAGATTTTCCCCACTGTTTTCCCTCTTGCTGCTCCTATTACTCTATTGTAATCTTCCATTTCCCACCCGCTTGCCCTTGGTCAAGGTCACTTTTTTATGCCTACTTGTGGGCTTTGGCTACCCTGCAACCCGTGAACCTAGTTTAAAGCCCCCCTCACTACATTAGGAGATTTTCTTCCCCTTTTTGGTCAGATACACCTCATCTCTTCCCCCCAGCTTAATTCCCAGAACAGCATCCCCTGGTCAAGGAAACCAAAGCCATCCTGTCAACATCATCTGTGCAGCCATGCATTCATCTTCAGAACGTGCATGTCCCTGCTTAGGCCCTTACCCTGAACCGGAAAGATGGGTGAGGACACCACCTGAATCCCCGACTCCTTCACCCTCGCTCACAGAGCCTTTCAGTCAACTACTGATCTGCTCAGGGTCTTATCTGGCCATATCATTAGTACCCGTGTGGATGAGCAGCATGAGGTAGTGATCAGAGGGATGGATCACTTTCTTTTACTTTCTCTAAAATGAAGTGATATTATAAAGTACACACTTCAGTTCATCACAGTTAATAATTGCATTCATGCAGCTCTATTAGTTTGAATTAACAGTCAGCATTCTGGGCAGATGTTTTATGGTGCGATGCTCTATATGTATGCTCTGATTGTTTGCACAGTGCATTTGAGATGCATACAGAAAACTACAGGAATTGTGGGACTTGGGGCCAAACTAATCAACTTCCATGATTCCTCTCCAGATATTCACTCATGTTGCCAGCACCATTTTCGAACTGTTGACAAGCAGTGTAGATGATCCAATACTGAGTACTGTGGTCATGACAGTCATTACTATGAACAAGATGATGCAAATGCATTTTGAGTCATACAGATGCATGGATGTTGCTCTGCAGTTTCATAAGGTTGCTGATACTGCAGTGATACAGCTAAAGAAGAAGAATAAGGATGAAATTGAGCAGTTATGTCTGCAGAGCATATTCTTAGAGCATCTTTACTCGGTGGAGTGCTGCCTCTGGGCTTGACCAACTAGCATTAGCTGATGGGAAAGGGTAGTGACGCAAAATCAGGATGGATCAGCAATGGCAGCAGAACTTCAGGATGACAAAGCAAATCTGTGCAGAACTCACTCCTTAGCTGCAGAAGACTAACATGAGAATTCCCCTCAACATGGAGAACTGTAGGGCTATCAACATATGGAACCTTGCCACTCTCAATTCCTACAAATCAGTAGCTAACCACCTTGGTGTTGATAGATCAGGTGTCAGGGCTGTTGTCACAGAGGCTGCCAATGCTATGAGGAGGGTGCAGCTGTGCCAGGTCATAAAACTTGACAGTGCACAGGAGGCTATTGATCGCTTTGCATGAATGGGATTCCCAAACTATACAGGGGCTACTGATGGGACATAGATGCCCATTCTTTACCTCTCTCACTCTAAGGTACTGATTATCAACAAGACTGCTAGTCCGTCACAGAGGTCACGGAAAGTCATGGATTCAGTGACTTGCCGTGATCTCTGTGACTTCTGCAGTGGCTGGTGCTGGTTCAGGGGCTGCCTGAGTCACCTAGGAGCTGCAGGGACGCGGAGCTGGGTAGAGAGCCCCTGCCAGCCCTCCCCCCAACAGCAGCCCCACGGGTCCCGGACCACCCCCCCCAAGCATTCAAGCCAGCCCCAGACTGCGCCGACCTCTCCCTCCCAGAGTACCCACAGCCCCCTGCCCAAATTTTGGTCACAGGAATTTTTAGTAAAAGTTATGGATAGGTCACGGGCCGTAAATACTTGTTTACGGTCCATGACCTGTCCATTCATTTTACTAAAAATACCGTGACTAAAACGAAGTCTTAATTATCAACAGGAGATTTCCATGGTGCTGCAAGTCCCTGGTCATAAGCCAAAAAACTTGCCGGTATTAATGCGGGTTGGCCTGGAAAGGTTCATGATGCAAGGATATTTAGCAGCTCATGCCTGTTTGCTGAAATGACTAAGGGAACTTTTGGTCTTCAGAAACTGTGGACATTAACAGAGTTAAGGATTCCTTCTCTCATTCTGGCAGACTCAGCTCACCCTCTGCTTTCCTGGCTTATGAAGACTGACAATGGATCCTTGGACAAGAGAAAGGAGAAGTTAAACTTTACTCTGAGTAGTTGCAGTCAGTGGAGTGTGTTTTTAGAAGGTTTAACGGGAGATGGTAGTGCCTTATGAAAAGGATGGAGGTGTCTCATCATTATGTGCCTCATGTGATAAATGCCATCTGTACTTTGCATGACATCTGTGAGGCCAGGGGAGAAATAGGAGCAGGAACTGGGAGCATTCTCTCTCAAAATTGGGGGTCACCACAGACAATGCCATTGCAAAAGGGCCCAAATGATCAAGGGAAGAGGGTCAGGGAGGCATAGTGCTTCTACTTTGATACCAGGGGTAACTTTGATTAATGAATGATCTGTAAGCCAGGAAATGTATTTTGCTTTGCTTTTGTTATGAATTAATAGAATGGGGTGGTGGATGTTAACCCAACAATGGCATGAGCTGTACCTGAATTAATTTTGTCAGACAAGTTGTTAAAAATGCATTTACTGAAGTTTACAAAAAGGACATAGGTAACAATGCTTCTTCAACAAAAACAGTTAAGCAAGGAACATGGAGCAAACTTTAAAAATATAGTGTACACTGTCATTGTTCTTTATATATTTGTGTACACACTCACTCTCTCCCCCCTAAGCCCTTATTTTGAACCATGACATCTGCAAGCATTTCAGACACTACAGTCATATTTAACCACACTGTATTGCTTTGGTGACCCACTGCTGTAAAGAACATTTTTAAAGAGAATCTTTTACTCTTCATTTTCACCACTGTAGATAACACCACTGAAGTCAGAGTTGCATCTGTTTAAAAGAGAGAAGAATCAAGTTGTCTATACTCACCTGATTTATAGCCATATAATGTTATTCTCCATCCATAAAGCTAACGGGGGAGGAGGAGGGCATTTCTATGGCTTTAAATGTATACACCTAGCATAACCAAACACAAGTCATCTAAACAGACTTCACAAATAGCAGGGACAGGATACATTTACGGTTTCAGTCATTTTGATTACACAGATTACGTAATTTTGGACAGCCACACAGCACAGGAATAAGAAAAAGTTTATATTTTAGAATATGGCCACGGGCTGATATCTCTGATATGCCTACTCTTCAGTACACCACTTCCCTGTCACCAGAATCTGACTATGCTCAAGTAACACACTTAAGTCCTTTGTTACTTCCAGGTTGGTCTACTGCCACATGCAGTAACAGTCTTTAAATCATTAACTCAGGCCTGCACAACTCGTAAAGCAGTGAGGGCCACATTACTTCAAAGAAAACAGCTGAGGGCCAAAACCTCCCGGCCCCTCAAAAACACCCCGCCCCAGGACTGCCCAGCCCTGCGGAAACAAACTCTCCTTCCCCAGCACCACCTCACCAAAACAGCCGTGGGCCAAAAAGTAAGGGGTGGGGAGGTGATATTTTATTTTAAAATCAACCAGGGGCTCCCAGCTGAAGAGTGGCTGGGAGCCCTGAGGGGCAAATTAAAGGGCCCGGGGCTCCGGCAGCTGGGGGAACCCAGCAGGGCCAGCTCTAGGTTTTTTGCTGCCCCAAGCAAAAAAAAAAATTTGGCTGCCCACCGTCCCAGCCCTGGGCTCCCCCCTGTACCCCAGTCCTGGGCTCTCCCCCTAGCCACCCACACAGACACCCTGCTGCCCCAGCGCTGGGCTTCCCCCTTTCCTCCCCACCAGTGCCTTCTCCCCACCCCGCTGCTGCCCCAGCCCTGAGATCCCCCTCACAAGTGCCCCTCCAACACCTCCTGCCGCCCCAGCCCTGGGTCACTGTTAACTCGCTCCCAGGGCAGGTCATTCAGCAGGAATTTTGGATGTGCACAGAACACAGACAGGACTGGTTCCCACATGGTTACAGAACTGCAGTAAAGTGGAACAATTTTCAGCTTGTGTGATTGGAGGATATCTGGATGCATATTATAAGACTGTCCTCCATAAATGAGGAAAAGCTGAGGTGCCTTTATTATTCTTTTGTTCCACTCTTTCTTTCCAATGCAATATCATTGTCTTCCTTTTAAACAAACAAACAAACAAAAAATGGCAATGGCTGTTGAAAATAGCAATTCCAGTCCTAATAAGCATTTCTTGCTCAATTTTATCCTACTTTTTCTACAGCAAGTTACAATGGATCAGTATATTTGATTTGGGAGAAATGAAGTAACAGCTGCCCAAACTGGGCTTGAGCACTCCTGAATTTTGAGGTGTTCAAATCTAGAAGGCAGGTGCTGGGGGCAGGGCTGTGGGCTTCGCGGGCGAGCATGGCAGCAATGTGTCTGGAGCTGCACGGAGCCAGACATGCTGGTCTGAGTGGCATGGTAAGGGGGCTGGGGGTTGGAGAAGGGGTAGGGGGTTCCAGGGGCAGTCAAGGGACAAGGAGCAGGGGGGGTTGGATGGGGCAAAGGTCCGGGGGCAATCAGGGGACAGGCAGCAGTTGGATAGGCATGGGAGTCCCAGGGGTTTATCAGGGGACATGTAGAGGGTGGGGTCCTGGGGGGAAGTTGAGGAGGGGGGCAGTTGGAGACAAGGAGAAAGGAGGCTTAGATAGGGAGTGGAGGACCTAGGGGGCAGCTAGGGGCAGGGGTCCGGGGAGGGGGCAATCAGGGGACAAGGAGCAGTGGCATTTAGATAGGGAGTGGAGGTCCTCGGGGGGCAGTTAGGGGCAGGGGTCCGGGGAGGGGCAGTCAGCAGCCACGGGCCGGGATACAAAGTGCTCTGGGCTGCCCACAGCTGCGGCCAGCCTTGAGCCCTTTAAATCCCAGCCACGGCTGGGAATCTCTGCGGGTAGCCCAGAGCCCTCTGACTCCAGACCGTGGCTAGGATTTAAAGGGCTCTGGGCTCCCCGCTGCTGCGGGCAACCCAGAGCCCTTTGATTGCCTGCCGCGGTGGGGATTCAAAGGGCCCTGGGCTGCCCACAGAGCGCCCTGTGCGGGGGATTTAGAATCCCCCCGCAGGCTGCACAGTGAGGCTCTGCGGGCCGCATGCAGCCCGTGGGCCGTATGTTGTGCAGGCCTGCATTAACTGATCAGCTGTGTAATGCAACTTGGTGGATCTTTTCAACAGTCTGTTTGTTCATGTCAGTGCTTACATTGGGCAGCTCTTACAGCCCCCCTCCACCCACCCACACATTCCGCTCTAAGCCACACACCTTGCTGACAAAGGTTGCCTGGAACACAGGGGAGGGGACACCAGATTCCCCCTTCTTCTGGCCGTTTCCTTCTCCCCACCCCCAAGTATTTTTCCCTCATATTGCTTTCTCTTCCCCTTACATGAACAGTGAAAGTGAGGGGGAAGGTATGTGGTATGGAGAGAAGAAGAATGGGCAAGGAAAAGTGAAAGGAGCAGCGATGGAGAGGAGACCATAACTAATGTGCATTATGGGATGGAGCTGAAAGAACGTATCAGTGGGAAGAGAGAAAGGAATGAGTGAAAGCATAGCTGGAAAGAGGGAGAGAACAGAGTAGAAGGGGAAGACTGCATTCACAAGTTTCATACTTGAACTCAGTCATTCATTGATTCTGCTCACAGCAGAGAGAGAACATTACCCCAATCTCTGTCTTGAGAAATGGAAATGCTAATCTTAGCTAACCATTCCATGGAAAGGACAACGGAATCTTTGTCTGCTAATAGCCAGATAAGCTTGATACTTCACTTCCACTCCAAGCAAAGGATCTTCTTTCCTTCAACGAATATTCTAGCAAATGTATCCTGTGAATTTTGCAGGTAACTGGTATGCAACGAGCATAACATTATTTTGCAGATCACTATTACATTTCAGAGATTATATCTAGAACTGAAGATGAAGGAAACTGATGGATCACACAACAGCCTGTGTCCTAAGTGTGCCCCTTTCAGGTCTGGCACTGTCAAGGTCTTTTCCCCAATTTGAACTTTAGCATCCAAAAAGTGGGGACCTGCATGATCACTTTTAAGCTTAATTACTAGCTTAAATTTAGTACGCTGCCACGAGCCAAAATATAGTGTTTGGCACACTTCCTGTACCCCCAAAACCTTCCCTGGGAAACCCAAGACCCAAACCCCTTGGGTCTTAAAACAAGGAGGAATAAACCATTCCCCCTCCTTTCCCCCCCCACCCAGACTTCCCCCTCCCTGGGTTGCCTTGGGATGCTATACAGATCCAAACTCCTTGGATCTTAAAACAAAGAGGAATTAACCATTCCCTTCCTCCTTTCTCCCCACCAATCCCTGGTGAGTTTAGATTCAATCCCTTGGATTCCAAAACAAGGAAAAATCAATCAGGTTCTTAAAAAGAAAGTTTTTAATTAATTAAAGAAAGAAAAAGTAAAAAATTATCTCTGTAAAATCAAGATGGTAAATGCTTACAGGGTATTCAGATTCATATAGACTAGAGGGACTCCCCCCATCCCCGCCCAGCCCAGCCTGAGATTCAAAGTTACAGCAAACAGAAGTAAAAATCCTTCCAGCAAAATACACATTTACAAGTTAAGAAAACATACATAAGACTAATCTGCCTTTCCTGGCTAGTACTTACTGTTTTGAAACATGAGAGACTGATTTAGAAAGATTGGAGAAAACCTGAGTGCACATCTGGTCCCTCTTAGCTCCAAGAGCGAACAACAAACTAAACAAACAGCACAAGAACTTCCCTCCACCAAGATTTGAAAGTATCTTGTCCCCCCATTGGTCCTCTGGTCAGGTGTCAACCAGGTTCACTGATTTTCTTAATCCTTTACAGGTAAAAGAGACATTAACCCTTAACCATCTGTTTATGACAGGCACAGATCCCAGGTGTTCTGAACTCAGCACTGCCTTCCTGCTCAATCTGCTTCAAGATACTATCCTGCTCTTTAGAATACACAAGGGAACTCTTATATGACCCTTTGTTAGGTGCCTTTCCTGCTACACATACAACCTTCTGTCCCTTTGATATTTAAGGTATACTTCAGTGCTTGCTACTTTACCGCTTACACTCATTTTCTTTGCAACTTAATCTAAAATACTGGCATCTGTAACAAGCATCACAGCACTGCATGAGGCTTTCTTAGCTGCTCCAGTAGATTCATAGGAACTGCCACACTGGATCAGACCTGTGGTCCATCCAGTCCAGTATCAGATCTCTGACGATGGCCAGCATCAGATGCTTCAGAAGGTGGTGTAGGCAGTCTGCCCCCATGCTGGTTTCATCCTGATTTAACAGTTAGAGATAGGTTTAAACCCTGAAGCATGAGGTTTAATAGCCCTTCCAACATTTTTTATTAATTTTTACAACTCTGGATATTCTTGGTATCCATATAAATATCCAATCCATTTTGAATCTTGTTAAGTTCCTGGCCTCAGTGACTTCCTGGCAATGAATTCTACAGTTTAACTATACTTGTATAAAGTAGACTTTCCTTTTATCAATTTTACATTTCCCACCTTTTAATTTCAGTAAATGTCCCTTTGTTTTTGTATTATGAGACTGGGAGAACCTATGGTCTCAATCTACCTTTTCTATTTGCCATACTCTTATGTCACTTCCACAATCCCAATCTTTCTACTTTCTTCACAGGAGAGTTTTCCATGCTCCTAATCATTCTAATTGTCTCTCTGAATTCCCTCCAGTTATGCAATATCCTTTTTTGGAGTGGGGTGACCAGTACTGAAAACAGTATTCCAGATACGGCTACACCATTGATTTATACAAATGTGTTATAATATTTTTGTTTTATTCTTCATCCAATTCTCTATGAATCCTAACATCTTATCTTTTTTGACATTAGCTGCACATAGAGCCATGGTGATCATGGAGCTGCCACCAATGAAGCCCAGATCCCTTTCTCAGGTTGATATAGTTAGTTTAGAACCCTTTAAGATATACCAATAAATTGTATTTTCCCCTCCAGAGTATGTTACTTTGCATTTATCAATATCGAAGAACTTACTTTTATCTTGACTTTAGAATCCATTTATGCAAGGTGGATTCTCCCCCAGCTTGTGAAGAAATACTGTCAGCCTTTTAGCAATTTATCAGTGGCTTTAAGGAGGAAAATGGCGATAGGTCATGTGCATGAGCCATGTGATGGACAGACTGTAACAGGCCTACCAACCTGAAGAAATGTACAAGCTTGAATGTGTCTATGATTTAAGACTCTCAGCAGAGAAGATGCTGTATGATGTGTTTGAGCACTTATAGTACAAAATTACATGAAAGTTTTCATTATGGTGTGTCCAGGTTTAGCTCTAATATAGCTATTCAGATCAATAGAAGTTAAATGCCGCATGGTATAAACACAGAGTTCGGAGATGGGAACTCTTCAGTTCCAATTTCCATATGGAATTATGCGCTCTTCAATAAGTCATTATCACTGCTGCATTTCAGTTACTCATCTGTAAAATGGGAATTATACCCACCTATCACATGGGGTGTTGAAAACAGAACCTTAACTCAGGCATGGTTTAATATAGCATGTTTTAGTATCCACGGAGCTACAGTTTTCCATGACTCCCCTCAAAGATGTCTCCACGATATTGTGCATTTGAATTGTTGTGCTGTGCAGCCTATTGGTTTGAATTAAATGTTGAATTTCTCAGGGCTGGTAACTTGTCTTTTTGATGAGATCAGACTGGCAGATCATAATGGTTCCTTGTGGCCTTAAAAATCTATGAAAGTGTAATGTGCACTTACAGCAGCTGGTAAATACTATTAAAAATACAGGGCCCTGTTGTCCGCTAATCCAAATGTAATTTAACAATTAACTGTTGCTGTGTTGAAGAAATACACAGAGGCACTTAAAAACCTATTAGACATTGCACAAAGCAAATATTTCTCTCCCTTCCCCAGTGAGATTCCAAAGAACTCCATCACACCTCCTTGAAAACATGTTTCTAAAAAGGTCTGCCTTGCAGCTACCAATCTCTAATCAAGTGGACAGGAAACCCTTCCTAAGGTCCTTCTAACGTACTTTAGACTGACCAGAAACAAGTTCCATTTAAGTAATAAAATGTTTAAAACCCACAGAAAGTCACTGAAAATGAACTGCTCAGTAAAAGCGTCTGCAGTTACCAAATTATGTGTTAGAAAAAAAGATAGCTCATAAAAAGTGACAGATACAAATGTCAATCCAACTATGAAATATTAACACAGAGTGACAATATATTAATGCTGTTTTTTCATGCTACAGGAGTACTTAAAAATGTCCCTACAATGCTCAAAGGTGTAGGCAGCAGTTCCAGCAAGTAATTCAATACCAGACTAGTTACTCCTCACTGATAGCAAGCATACCTGAGAAGAATTTTCTCTTGGAAATGAATTACCAAAATAATATTTAGATTACATTATAGATATTATTTCATTAAAAAGCAGGAAGAAATGTACTGCTGCAAACCATTTTAGGGAAGCTCAGCAGCTGCATTCCATGATCTATAGTTATAAAACAGCTATTGTGAAAAACAGGTCCTAAACCAATGGTTACCATTACATTTTCCCTGACCCCCAAACAGGGAATATAAACCATCACTCTCTTCCCTCATTTCACTGAATTATTCCCCCTCTGAGAACCTGTATTTATAAAGCAATCTACAGGCGTTGACTCTTGTTCCTGCATGTAGTCCCAACGAAGTCAATGGTCACAGAGCAGATGTACTGGAATGCTTTTGCAGGCCTTAACTATTAATCTCTCACAAATATTTGAATGTTTTAAAACAGAAAAGTCTTTTTAAACTCCTGCTGCTTAATGCTGAATAGTCAGACATTTTGCAATGGAATAGAATAGTGCATATGCTCTAGCATTGTTTATTTCACCACCTATTTAATTACAATGAGGCTGACTCCCTAGCAACATTGTCACTTCTCCAGGCTCTGCAGGAGAATGCTGCCATTTCTCTATTGCTAGAAATAAAAATAACTGAAAATTAACATCTGATTTTTCATATCTGTGAATGTAGCAAAAACTAATTTACATCAAATTTCTCGTTCTACAGCAGTTTATGTGATGTATTAAATTATTAGTATTTCACTTGAATAAATAAACTATCCAATTTTCTCCCTCAGCTTGCTGCTGGCGAGCCTATTCAGAGGTAAGTCCTTTAAATGAAATATTGAAATTTGTCAGCACTTTATTTTTTTTTTTTTATCCATGATCACTGCAGCATGCCATCATTCTTTGCAGTAAAGTCTAACACATAAAGGGCTCGTGTAACAGCCTCGCACATAGTTATTTCACAGTGTACCATAATGCAATTATCAGTATTTCATTTCAAATCATGAGTCACAGATATTATTCTGAAAAGCTATAATATAAGAGTTAAACTACGCAAAGAGAGAGGACGACAATGGAATGAAAACGTGAATGGAAATCAATACAGAAAAGTTATGCAGTGGGAACTAGACCACATCATAGAATATAATTCACTAATAACTAGGTCAGACAGAATGCACAAGACTGAAGACTAACAGTAACAAATTGATCAAAAGATGCTTTGTACAAAGTGAAATTCAACAGTAAAGCAAAACAGTTCTCTCCAAATCCCATCTACTGTACTTAGGGCATGACGACATGTGGCCCACACACCTATTTTTTAAATGTGAATATATTCTGAAAGCTAGAGGCTCTCTCCACAAGGGTACATCACAATCACACCGCAGTACTTAATACACCACATACTCAGGGAAACTCTCACTAAAATGAATGAAAGTTTTGCCCAAGTAAAGAAAGCTGAACAGACACCTAAGAGGTGTATGAAAAGAGAAAAACCTGTGTGATGCTATGACTGGGTTATAAAGGGCCAAAGAGACCACACTGAATGTCTCGAAGACAACTAAAGGAAGTCAGCTGAGCAGCCTACCAGACTCTTTTCCCCCACCCCCAATCCCACAACTAATAGCCAGGAAAGACAAGCTTCATGAAAAACGTGTTAACAGAGAAATGACTGGTGGAGAGCGAAGGGGAAGAACGATGATTTCAGGCGATAGGGGCGGGGGGATGCAGACCAAAAAAATCCAACAACCATGATCAACACCTATTTAAAATCTACCATGAAAAAGTAACTCCTGGAAATTTGTATTTGCAGGGAGCAAATATATTCAGTCAGAGAAACAACACTCTTGGATCAGACACTTCCCTCTCTCCTTTAAGGATAGCCGAGTGAGAAGCTCCATCCTGACCCTTTTCTGTACTCTGTACAAACATGAATCAGGAGAAAGAGGAGCAGCTTCCGCTTAGCAATCAGTGCAAGAGCAAAAGGAAACACGCAGAAACACACACACACACAAAATGAGGAGACAAAAGTCCTGTGGGAAAGGAAGTATATTAAGCTATCAGTGGATTCATCTGATCTGCTTAACATCTAGCCCCATGGTCAACAAATGGCAGCCCTTCATCTCAAAAGCATACATGCTTGAAATTTCCTTCCTCTTATTCAATATTTTTCTAAAGTGGAAGGAAAGATTTAAAAACCCTCAGTTTCCCCCCCACATCACAGCCTGTAATTTCATAAAAAAGATACGTTAGTTGGACAGGATCTATTTTCTATAAACCCACGTTTATTGCATTAATTATAATACCTTCCTTTAATTCTTTAGAAATTGAGGCCCATATCAGCCACTCCATTATCTTGCCAGGGATCAGTATCAGACTGACAGGGTCAACTCATTCACCCTTTTTAAATAGTGGCACAACATTAGCTTTCTTACTTATCCAGTGTTCCAAGATTTATTGAAAAATCAACATTAACAGACCAGTGAGCTCCTCATCCAGCTTTTTTGAAACACCTGGATGCAAGTTACCCAGACCTGCTGATTTAAAATATCTAACTTTTGTAGCTGCTGTTTAGTGGAACGGAAATCTACATCTTTTTCCCCTCTCCCCACCACCCCACAAATATAGAACAGAAATATTTATTGAACGTCTGCCTTTTCTGCATTATTATTGATAATGCTATCATTTCTATTTAGCAATGGACCAATATCACTGTTAGGATTCCTTTTGTTCCTTAACTCTGCTTGCCAGAGATTTCTCCTTGTGTCCGTTTGCTTTCCTTTTCTGTTTTCTACATGTCCTAGTCTCTTATTTATTTTTATTACTATCAACTTCCATTTTATTCCTTTTTTTTTTTTTTTTTACAGCAGCCTTAACTTCCCTTCTAAACCAGGTCGTATTTTAACTTCTTTATTGATTGTGGCTTTTGGGCATATTGTTAAGTGCTCTTAAACAATTCCCCATTATCACATTTTCCTCCCAGCTGAACTAGATCATAATTGTTTTCAGCTTGGTGAAAACAGGTCTTAGACACCAAGCATATATATTACTTGTTTACAAGTGTGATCATGTTGTCATGATCACCTGTACCTAAGCTACTATTAATTTTTAGTTCGATGAGCAATTGCCCTTTATCTGTCAAGGCAAGGTCTAATATAGATTTCCCCCGGGTTTGATGAAACACTCTGCCAATTCAGAAACTCATCTATAATATTTAGAAATTCCGAGGCTGTTTTAATACTGGCAGCATGACACCTCCAGCATACGTCACTGAAATTGAAGTCCCAATGATCACACAGTTTTTGCCTACACATTATAGGACCCAGTCATCCTGTGCCCCGGTGATTTGGTGGTCTGTAGAAGAAACCAACTAATAACCCATCTTGTGCTTTATCTGTTAGAACATGAATGTTTATGGATCAAAAATTATTTCTTCTGAGTTGTCAGGGACTCAGAAACAGGTAATGCCATTTTTGACAAAGTCCACTCTTCCTCCCCCTTTGCCCACTAAATCTTTCCTAAGGAAGTTATAACCATTGATCTTAACACCCTAAATCACGTGAATAATCCCACCAGGTTGTAGTAATACCAGCTAGATAGAATTGCTCACGTATGAGAATAAATTAAATTCCTCTTGTTTGTTATCCCGGTTGCTAACATTGCTATATAGGCAATTCAGTAATTTCTTCTCTTCATGACCCCTGGTCTCTTGATTAATTTTGTCCTCAATATCTCCGTTTTACACTAACTGAATGCTCATATCTTTGCCCTTTTTACCTTTCCGTTCTGTTGTGAGTTCAAAACTCTCCTGACTAATCTAAACAGCCTGCCCCTGAGGAGACTGGTTCCCCTTCTACTGAGAGGGAGGTCATCCAAACTATACAGTCCTCTCTCCGCATAGAAGGTGGACCAGTCTTCGACAAAACCCAAACCCTCCATCTTATGTCACTTACCCAACCAAAGGTTCACTTTCAGAATCTTCTGCCTTTTGGTTTCCTTTTTTTGCAGGACAGGAAAGATCTCCAGGATCCTTTGGCACTTTCTCAGATTAATTCTCTTTCCTCAGTATTTGTACTAGAACATTGCAAGGTGGAACAAGATCTGCTCCTATCCAGCCCTAGCTGTCTTCAACCAAGTTACGTACCCTAGTCTTCATGGAAGGAGTAGCTGTGGTGTTTCTTCTCTTATCTCCCGCACCAGGCTGTCCAAGATTCTTCGTGTTTGTGAGAATACCTTCCCACCTCCCACCCTGCGCCTTTTTTGGTGGGGAAGGGGAGGCAGAAGGGAAGAGTTGGGAACAGAGTGAGAAGGGAAAAGCTCCCAGCCATTCTGATGAATGCCGCAGATTTCCTTTGTCATGAGTTGATGGGAACACTTTCCTTTTTTCTCCTACTCTGCTTTGAAAGAAATTTGTCATTGTATCACTTCCACAGATAAAGATGTGGGACTCAAACACCATTTCAGCAGAAACTTTGTGGAGATCTATTCTAAACACAGATTGAGTTTTCAGCATTAGAAAAAGGAAGTTTAGGATTTTTATGAAATTTGAGACCTCACAAAATCTTTCCATAGATGGCATCTCTCTTAACATACCAATTCCCAACATCAGCAATCAAAAAGGTGTGACAGACAACAGAATAGCAGAAGGCCTGTATTTTGTTGTGCATTTCACCATCATTCACAGATTATAATGCTTTGTAACTATAATACCTGTTTTAAAGATGTTTCTTCATTGTTAAATAAACCAATTTTGGAAAAAGCAAACAGGAAAAACTAGTTTGGTCATATTCAACCCTGTACATGGGTCACCAGCAGGGTTTGAACCTCGGCTCTTCAGATCCTCAGCACAGACCTTTATCACTTGGGTTAAGGGGTAACTGCTAACCTCTCTATAGACCATGAACCTTAGAGGAACTCAATACATGCTTTGCTCGTAGGTTACACATCTATTTATTAGGCTGCAGTAGAATATTGAAGATTAGGACTCCTCGGCTGTATCCATAGCCATGGGTGGGGTGTATGGGGTAGTGGTTAGATACGGGATAACCAAAGGACACAGATTTGGCACTTCAGTGTAAAAAAAAAAAAAAAGGGCAGCACTGCTAAGTGGATAAGATTTAGGTCTATCATATTAGAGACCCACGTTCTATTCCCAATTTTGCCTCAAGTGATCTGTTAACTTATTTCTAAAATGAGGGAAGGGGGCTAATACCTGACCACATTTTACATTTGAGGTGGAGGACTGTGAAGTACAAGAAAAACAAACAGCCAGCAGACGTGAGATATGAATTCATTCTCCTGGCTCCCAGTTTAGGGCACTTTCACTAGTCTACAGAGTACTTAGGAAAATATCTCTTCCCCTTTGTGAGGACTCTGTCTGCCTTTGTGGTACAATCAGACAGACAGCATGATTCAGCAAAAAAGCTGAATAGTCTGCAGGATCCCAGTATGCTTGAAATGTCTGTCACAGGGTGTGTGGTGCCTGTGATTAAGGCAAGTCCAACTCACCTGTGCCAGAGCAAGTGCTCCCAATTGGGCCATTAAGAGGGCAGGGCAGCACCAGGGGACTAAAAAAAGGTCAGGGAGAAGCCCAGAGAGAGACAGAGAGACACTTAGTGTGTCAGTCAAGAAAAGTCAGGAGACTGGAGGAGGTGACGGTGGTTATCATCTCTGGGGAGAGCTTCCACCCTCCCTGGAAAGAGGGAGAAATTGGCTAGGAGACTGTATTGGGACTTGGGAGAAGGTTGAAGGCAGGAAAGCAGCAAGACGGGTTTGCTGGCTAGCAACCCCAAGCCAGAGAGCTACAGCCAGCAGGCTGGAGAGGGCTGAAGGCAGCAGTAGCAGTAGAGAGAGCTGGCTGCTAGTTCTAAGATAGAGAGATAGAGCCTATGCCTGGAGAAGGCTGAAAGCAGGGGAACAGCAGAGGAACTTACCCAGTGATATGTCCAGGGCTGAGGGCTGGACCCAGAGGAACAGCAAGGCAGCCCGGGGGAGTGAGGGATGCTCACCATGCAAGGATGCCCCTAGCAGAGATAATTCTGTTCTTTACTATAGTTCCAAACAGTTTGCCCAGTACTGATGTTAGGCTTACCAGCCTATAATTGCCGGGATCGCTTCTGGAGCCCTTTTTTAAAATTGGTGTCACATTAGCTATCCTCCAGTCATTTGATATAGAAGCTGATTTAAATGAGGTTACACACTACAGTTGTTAGTTCTTCAACTTCACATTTGAATTCCTTCAGAACTCTTGGGTGAATACCATCTGGGCCTGGTGACTTATTGCTGTTTAGTTTATCAAATAGTTCCAAAGCCCCCTCTAGTGACACCTCAGTCTGGGACAGTTCCTCAGATTTGTCACGTAAAAAGAAGGGCTCAGGTTTGGGAATCTCCCTCAAATCCTTCTCAGTGAATATCTTTGCAAATAATTCATTTAGCTTCTCCATAATGGCATTATCCCCCTTGAGTGCTCCTTTAGTGGCCCCACTGGTAGTTTAGGAGGCATTCTGCTTCTGATGTACTAAAAAAAAACAATTGCTGTTACTTTGAGTCTTTGGCTAGCTGTTCTTCAAATTCTTTTTTGGCCTTCCTAATTATACTTTTACACTTCATTTGCCAAGGTTTGTGCTCCTTTCTATTTTCCTCTAACTTCCTCTTTCTAAAAGATGCCTTTTTGCCTCTCACTGCTTCTTTTACTTTGTTGTTTAGCTGCGGTGGCACTTTTTTGGTCCTCCATGTTTTTTAATTTGGGGGTTTACATTTAGTTTGAACCTCCATTATAGTGTCTTTAAAAAGTTTCCAGCTTGCAGGGATTTCACTTTTGGCAGTGCATCTTTTAAATGCAGTGTGGGTGAGACTCTGGAGAACATGGACATTGCTTTCTTGGCAGCTACCTGTACCTCAACTGTGGGCATCACTTCCAAAACTATCAGAATGATGACAGACCTCACACTTCTTTGAACTAGCTTTCCTACAACAATAAATACTTAAAGAAAGCCCTCCCAGTTGGAGAACAGAAGGAAACATAAAACCCTTTGTAAATTCCAGAAATTGTAAGGCACTTGAATTAAAAAGTGTTTAAGTTAATCTTTCTATCCTGCACTTAGGTCACACAACATTATTACGTTTTGTACAGTTATGAAGTTGCGATGTATTACAACGCTAAAAACAAGTCATGCAGAACATGGGGAATTTCAGGGGGGACAGATTAGGAAGACTACAGTAAATAAGTGTGGTTTTTTTCATTATTTTATTATGTAAAAATGTGTATGTACACATACAAGGTTGAAAAAAAACTACAAATATTCAAGATTTTTAACCATTTTAAAATTAATTTTTCCTAATTATGGCTTTTTTTTTTAAACACATGTTCAGAAGGCCCATTCAAATAGTACTCAAAAATATAATAATTCACAAAATATAGCTCAAAAGGCATTCTATATTAAAATCTGCATGTCCTGGTAATTAAATGGTCCTGAGGTCAATTAAATGCTTGACCCAACAGATGTTTCTTACCCTCCACTCAGAAACTTGGCAAACAAGCTCTGGCACCATGCCAGAGGAAGCTTTCGCTTATTAGAACACTCAAAACTGAGAACTTTTCAGGGAAGTTTAGCTGACAAAAATTACAGTCAAGGCAAGCTCACAGCAATGCTATGACGGGGTACAAATTAACAATAATGCCTACAGCTGTTTGTCCTTTGCCACAGTAGCATCTAGTAACTGGGAATGTTTAGGGATATGTATGGCTGCTGAAGATGAATCCAATCTCACCACTTTGTCTTGTTGAACTGATCAAAAGAAAGCCTCTTTAGCCTGAAACTTGTAAATGGTAATTTCTCAACTGATAAAAGAACTTTGAAGAATTCAAATTATGCCAGCCAGACAAGTGGGTATAACTTTTTCTACCAGCAGATACAGGCAGGAAATAAAGCAAACCTCTTATGACGTCAGTTCCTAACAAAGGGCACTGGCTGATCCTTCTTAGCAGTCTTCCGAAACAATTTTATTAAAGCTAATGTTAAAAAAATTATATAATACACAGGTGGGGAAAGAGTGTCTGTACATCTGGGTATAGTGCTTAGATTATCCACAAATACAAAAATATATAATCACCATTAACCCAAATTTAGGTGAATAGATTTAACAATACAGTTTAGATATTAGAATCCGAATAGTTGGGTACATCACTCATGAAAAGCTGTATGGAGACTTGGTTGTGGAAAGCAAAATATATCAACGAATGGAGATTGTCCCTCAGTAATTGAGAAATACAATCCACAAGGAAAGTATGTGTTATTTTCCTGACTGCGCTTCTCATCAGCACTCCAGATCATCCCCTCACGATATTGTCAATGTCCAGTGATATATTCTATGCAGAGGTCTCTCAACCACCTGATGCTATCCAACACCATGAGTTGCCGCATCAGCCGAGCATAGTGTAGACCGATTCTGCATTCTCTCAGCACTCACTCATTACTGGGGTACTATGCATCTAAGGTTCTGACAATCAGTGCATGTGTCTGGACCTGTATCAGAGGGGTAGCCGTGTTAGTCTGGATCTGTAAAAGCAGCAGAGAATCCTGTGGCACCTTATAGACTAACAGACGTTTTGGAGCATGAGCTTTCGTGAGTGAATACCCACTTCGTCAGATGCATGTAGTGGAAATTTCCAGGGGCACGTATATATATGCTAGCTGTCTGGACCTGGTAACCCTTAGCTCTCAAGGCTTTGGCCAGAAGGGCATATTTCTCTACCTTTCGAGCTCAGGCATCATGGAAGGCCGGGGTCCTGTTATCGAATGGCACTGTGATGTCCACCATCATGATGATCTTCTGGTCCTCGCTGGTGATGACTATGTGCAGTCGCAGTTGGCTGTCAATTCTGGAGATGGAGGAGTTTACGGCAACCTTCCCCACGGGAGGCAGGATGGCTCTGGCCAGGCGATCTTAAATGGTGTGTGCCTCAGCTGCCAAGCTCTCGAATGGGGCTTGCAGCTACACAGGATGTGGGGTAGCATCTCCTTGGCATGGCTACACTTCCTGCATCGCTTGTCCCGATTCCCATGGCAGACAGCTCCATTCAGTGGGATGCAGTTGAGCCAGGCCCTGTGGATGAACTTCCAATCAGCAAATTGGGTAAAGCTGACCCCAGGGCGGAAGCGGTTGCTGGCGTCCCACTTGCACGTCACTTTGAATGCCTTGCCCTAGTCCTGCTTCCGTTTCAGGTTTTCCATGTATTGGCAGCAGACGGCATCCTTCAGGGTCCTCTCCAGTGGGGTTCTAGCTCTCAGAGTGATGATAGTGTCATCTGTATTCTTCACCTGTGGCACCACGACTCCCAGCTCCTGGCATTCCTTGCACCAAGTCCACTGGCAGCCGATATGCTTTTCCAGTCATCAACTAGCGTTGTGGGCACGAGTCCAGAGTGAATCAAAGTCTCCCTCATCTCTTCCAAATTCACCTTCCAGCGAGCTGCTCAGGTAGGTAGCAACATCTTGGTTGGAGGGGGTCCTGGTGATCTGCATCTTGATAGCCTCTTGCAGAGCACTCTCCGTGATGTTCCTCACCATGGCGTCCAAGCATGTCAGAAGGTGGAATGCATGAGTGATCATGGCAACATCCATCAGATCACCCATTCTAAAGACATTGGCCCTGCCCTGCCTGTGCAAAATGTACACCGGTTCATTGCTGGCCCTCTGGGGAAGAAACATGCACTTCACCAGCTGCCATATGGTGCTGTCTGCCTTGTTCAGAGGTACCTTCGCCACGGCAGATCCCCTCAGGACAAATGAGATACGGGGAATCAGGAAGGTGTTCAAGGCGTTGATCTTCTGCCATAGTGAAAATAGGGAGGAGTCAATCCTGGCCACATCTTGTAGGTTCTCTGCGATGGTATCCTCAGGTGTCTGCTGGACATGGACACCCATGGTTGTGCCAAGATGTTGGTACACCTGTCCGTCCTTGAGAGCTACAACAATCTTAACATTCCAGTAACTTTGGGGGGAGGAGGAGGACCAAACAAACCTGCCACCACCACGTGCATGATGCAAATACACATGCATGTAATCTGTCCTGTTACCTGCACTCCATCAGACAGGACTGCATCTGTGTTTATTGCAATGATCATATGTTGAAATGTGAAAATTAAATATAATGACTATCTAGAGCAGGGAAGGCCAACCTGTGGCTCCGGAGCCGCATGCAGCTCTTCAGAAGTTAATATGTGACCCCTTGTATAGGCACCGACTCCAGGGCTGGAGCTACAGGGACCAACTTTCCAATGTGCTGCAGGGTGCTCACTGCTCAACCCCTGGCTCTGACCAGGGCCTTCCCCCCTCTACCCCTTCCCACTCCCTCCCTTTAGCCTGCCAGGCCCTCACTCCTACCCCACCCCCAGGGCCTCCTGCACACTAGGAACAGCTGATGGGAAGGGAAGGGGAGGCACTGATTGGCGGGGCTGCTGCTGGGTGGGTGGCACTGGGAGCAGGGGGGAGCGAATAGGGGGCTACTGATGTATTACTGTGGCTCTTTGGCAATGTACATTGATAAATTCTGCTCCTTCTCACGCTCAGACTGGCCACCCCTGATCTAGCGTAGTGGTTCTCAAACTATTTACCATTGTGGATCGCATATACAGCTCTTTCTGTGCTGCATGGGCTGCATCCACACAATATATACACTACCTGTATGGCCCAGATGATGTCACATGGGCTGCAGTGTGTGCCATTGGGCCACAACCAGCCTGAGAACCACTGATCAAGAGGCATTCATATAGCTGTGTATTTGTTTGAGCACCAAATTCCTTAAACCAATACACCTGCACCTCTGTCAACCTAGGGAGCTGCAGCAACCATGCTATGGTGTACCTGGAATGCCCCACCTCCTACCCTGATGGCAGATGCTTAAAAACACGACAGGAAATTTTAGGGCCCAGTAAGTGATTTTCAAATAATTATAGCTTAGTTATACCTAATAGGCATTTCTTCAAATATGTCAAAGTAATGGAGGCCAAAGTCCATGGTACATTTAAACTTTACAAATTAAGGTGATTTAAAAAGGGTACAAAAAAAAGCATCTGGAAAAATTAACACCTTGTTATACATACTTTGATAAATGATTGGATAATTTTAAAAAAACAGGGAGGAAATTTAACTAAATTTTTCAACGAAGGGGAAACAATCTTTAGACAAAAAACATACATAAGAAATAGGTAATCTTTCTAAAAGTTACATGCTTCTGAAAACAGACTCTGTCCTCAAATGCATTCACTCACTCTCCCCTTCCCTCTCCTCCACACGCCAATATTATCTGTACAACAGATTTCTATTAACTTTTGCTTTAAATAGTGAAGCACATTAGAAAGATCTACTTTGTGTAGCTTTTATCAAACTGTAATTGATGCCATCATATCTCAGCGAACTGTACCAGACTGAGCTCTGAGTTGTACTAGTAGTTAACAATAAAAGACTTTTATATTACATATAGAACTTCAGGAGACACCTATATTTAGACAAAGGACTTGAAACATCCAAAAGTTAGTATGTGATTTAGAGTGAATGATTGATTTCCTCATTATAATAATAATAATACATTCATTCTGATACAATGCTTTTTCATCTGTAGTTTACAAAACACATTACCAACAAAGAGGAGGAGTCATTAGTTCCATTTTTCAAGTAGGTTAAGTGACTCGCTCAAGGTTATATTACAGGTCATTGGTAGAGCCAGGAAAAGAGCCTAGGTCTTCTCACTCCCAGTCTAGTGTCCCATTCTTTGGGACATACTGACTCCCATTGCAACTTATAAATGTATGATCAAAGATCTTACTAGAATTTATAAGATCTACTTGTCTGGGAGCAAAATGTACAGCAAACATGGTTTCTATAAGATACTCTCCACCACCCAATTCACCAAAGTTTTGTTTTTTGTTTTTTTTTAAAAACAAGTTCTAACTACTTTCAAAGCTTTTAAAAAGTCACCACTTTATGGGACCAATTCCCAAAGGTGCTAACCACCTCACAGGTTTATTTCAATGAGAGTTGTGAGCAGACACAAATCATACAAGTAACCAGAGAAAAAATATTTCCATCTTCTGAAATAGCAGGGATCTAAATCAGATTTTCAACATAGTAAACTATGTTATCTTTATGCTACACATGCAAAAATCCCAGACAATGTAACAACTTGATTTCTACAATTTTTAAATTTGTTTTGTAGTTTTCAATGGCTAATGCATACACAGTACCATGTTGCCACCTCTGGTGATTTTAATCATATCTCACAATATTTTATGTTTTTCTTAACATTCCAGTTGTGGCACCAAGAGTATTTAAATTTTCATTTAAAGAAGACCCGGATGTTTCTAGTACTCATGGCTGCAGAGAAAATATTGAAACTATGAAGTGATTGCACCCTACAGGCTCAGAAACCCAAAGACAGAGAAAAAGTTCTTCAAAAAATTTCGTAAATCTCATGACTTTCAGGGGCCTGATTCATGATTTCTGAACTCTTGGGGTTGGCAATACTGATACTATAAAGTGAATGCACTAAAACATGAGTAGTACCATCCTCATATATCAACATTTTCCTTCTATTTGAGTCCCTTCTAGACCATGACCTGACTTCCTGCAGCCTTCACTCAGGGCAAACATCCACTGATTTCAATAGGAGTTTGATCTCATTATGACTGTATTTATGAGCTTAGGCCAGATCATGCATCTTGTTATTTTTGGTTTCCAGGTATTTTCTCAATCTCTGCTACTCTGAAAACCAACCCAGGAGGAAGAGAAATTCTCCTCTCCTCCATGAAGTGATATTAGCAGAGTAACATAGCAAGTTTCAGACACACCTCAAACTCATCTGCTTTTTATTTGTGTTTCTTTGTGTTGCTAGGCACCTCCTCTGTAAGGAGATCACAATAAAGGTCCAATATTAATATTTTAACAGAATGCATATTTGACATGCCAAACAGTTCCAATAGAAAGACAATATTATGACATTTTTGTACAAGGAAACATCCTCCGGTACCCTGCTATGCGGCCTCTGAATATGTAATTCAAAACTTAATGAAGGGATAGAGGACAACTAAGCACAAGCTGGGGGCTCTCTTGAGCAACAGCTTTCAAAATAAATATTTGGCGCACACTGCCTGGAGATGTTCATTTATATTTTTAATGAAAGCACAAAAGTCATCCCGTTATCACACAAGCCGTTAAAAGGTACATTCTTTTGCAAGAGTACAATGTAGTACCATAAAAACTCTATCAGTCTCTCCAACCAGTCTCCCACACTTATTCTTGGGGACCCAAACTTCCATGTTGATGACCCCCCCCAACCTGCACATCTCTAGGGTTACCACCTCTAAGGTACAAAAATTCCAGACATCCAAATCATTTCATGCAAAGTATGAAACAACAAATTAAAGGAGGTAGCACTTTTAGTCTCTGGGCATCTCACCAGGTCTAGAAACTGCCTCCACCTTTTCCTCCTCAACTCCTGTGTTTCAGACACCACTGGAAGGAGCTGCTGATCCCCGCACATCAAGCTATAGCCAGGAAGTTCTGGATAAAAAAGATCCCGCAGTAACATGACACCTGTTCCTCTCCCCTCTCTGCAGCAGCTTCCCTGCCCTTTCTTCCTGAAGCACAAATCCTGCCCCAGCATGACAGCTCCTGACTCCTCCCCAGTGGCTGGGAAACTTTGGCTCTGCTGGCTCAGTTTATCAGGCCATGGAGCTCTAGTCTCCTTGCCCTCACCTCTTTATTCCTCCTGCACCTGGTTCAACTTTCCCATCCACCAAAAAAGGGCCATTTGCTTGACTTCACCTTTGTCAAGGTTCCTCCTCCACTCTGAACTTTAGGGTACAGATGTGGGGACCTGTATGGACACTTCTAAGATTAACTACCAGCTTAGATCTGGGTTCGCTGCCACCATCCAGATTCCTCAGTTTGGAACACCCCCTTTCCTCCCAAAACCTTCCCCTCCTTGGGTAGCCTTGAGAGGCTTTTTCACCAAGTTCCTGGTGAATACCGATCTAACCCCTTGGATCTTAACACAAGGAGAATTTAACCATCCCCCGTCCTTTCCCCCACCAATTCCTGGTGAGTCCAGATCCAATCCCCTTGGATCTTAAAACAAAGAAAAATCAATCAGGTTCTTAAAAAGAAAGCTTTTAATTAAAGAAAGAAAGGTAAAAATCATCTCTGTAAAAACAGGATGGAAAATATTTTACAGGGTAATCAGATTCATATACCCCAGAGGAACCCCCTCTAGCCTTAGGTTCAAAGTTACATCAAACAGAGGTAAAATCCTCTCAGCAAAAAGGAATATTTACAAGTTGAGAAAACAAAAATAAGATTAACACGCCTTGCCTGGCTGTTACTTACAAGTTTGAAATATGAGAGACTGGTTCAGAAAGGTTTGGGGAGCCTGGATTGATGTCCGGTCCCTCTTAGTCCCAAGAGCGAACAATCCCCAAAACAAAGAGCACAAACAAAAGCCTTCCCCCCACCAAGATTTGAAAGTATCTTGTCCCCTTATTGGTCCTTTGGGTCAGGTGTTAGCCAGGTTTCCTGAGCTTCTTAACCCTTTACAGGTAAAAGGATTTTGGTGTCTCTGGCCATGAAGGATTTTATAGTATTGTACATCGGAGGGCTGTTCCCTTCCCTTTATAGTTATGACAGCCTTCATCAAGCACTGCTCTCTCTCTCTGATTTCTTTCTTGCTGAACTCCTCCTATCCATCCATCACTTAGTGGTCTCATTCAGCATCGCTCACTGACCCCCCTCCTTAAGCCCTTTCACTTGTCTTTTCCATGAACTCCAGTCCACCAGCATTAACAACTTCTCATCTGCTCTCAGCCCTGCCCTCTCTTCCATTGTAATGGTAGTTGATTCTCTTCATGCTTCACACTCCTTCTCCCTTGATTCTTTTGCCTGTTTCCCCCATTGCAACCACCTGACAACCCCCAGTTCTGGCTCAGCCCCAACATCCACTTTCGCCACTCCAGTTCTCATGCTGTGGAGAATACCTGCTGGAAACCTTACAACCAGAGCAACCTTCTTCCTTACATTCTCGCCTCCTTCCTTCAGGTCTGCCATACTTCTAACTAAACAACCCTACAATTCCAACCTAATCGAACCCCCTGGTTGCAACCCCAGCTGCCTTTTTGCCACCTAGGACAACTCCTCAAACCCTCCCTTCCCTGCAGAGGATCTTGCTGATTTCCTCCCAGAGAACACTGACTAAATACCACTGCCCTTCCCCTCGGCTTCCCTTCCCTTTCCCCATCACAGATGTGGATGCTTCTTACTCGCTCTACTCCCCTAACCCCTCCCTTTCATCTCTAAGCTTATTGAAGACATTGTTTACAACCACTATCTAAAGTTCCTGTCCTCTAATTCTTGCCTAGACCCTCTCCAATCTGGCTTTCCCCCCTCCCCCCACCCTTCCACTCCACTGAAAACCACTCCTATCAAAGTCTCTAACGACCTCTTCCTAGCCAAAGCTCAGAACTAATACTCCCTTATTCCCCTTGACCTGTAAGCAACGTGTGAGTCCATCTATCATACTCTTCTTCTTGAAATCTCATTCTCCTTTGAGTTCTGTGACTCTGTCCTTCCCTGGTTCTCCTTCTTCCCCTCCCACTTTCAGTGGTGTTTCACATGGCTCTATCCCTGGTCCCCTTCTGTTCCCTCTCTCTGAGTAATCTCATCCAGACACAAATTTAAGTACCATATCTATGCTGATGAAACACAGATCTACCTTTGTACTCTAGACCTGATTTTCTATCCAAACTACAAATCTCAGCTTGTCTCTCTTACTCTAGTTCAGGGGTGGGCAAACTACGTCCTGCAGGCCACGTCTGGCATGTCAGATGTTTCAATTCAACCCTGCTCCATACGTGCCGCAGCTCCATGCGGCTCCCAGAAGCAGTGTCATGCCCCACCCTCCGGCTCCTATGCCAAGGGGCAGCCAGGGGACTCTGCCCGCTGCCCCCACCCTGGACACCACCCCCACAGCTCCCATTGGCCAGGAACCATGGCCAATGGGATTTGCAGGGGCGGCACCAGCAGACGGGGCAGCATGCAGCGCTGCCTGGCCACACACGACATAGGAGCCAGAGAGGAGATATGCCGCTGTTTCAGGGAGCTGCTTGAGGTAAGCGCCGCTGGGAGCCTGCACCTCTGACCTCCTCTTGAACTCCAATCCCCTGCCCTAGCCCAGCCCTGATCCCCCTCCCACCCTCCGAACCCCTCGGTCCCCGTCCAGAGCACCCTTCTGCACCCCTCATCCCCAGCCCCACCCCAGAGCCCGCACCCCCAGCCCAACCCCAATTTTGTCAGCATTCATGGCCCATCACACAATTTCCATACCCAGATGTGACCCACGGGCCAAAAAGTTTGCCCACCCTGATCTAGTTGATGTCTAGCCATCAGCTCAAGTTCAACATGACTAAAACTAATCTTTCCACCCAGGCCCACCTCTCTCCTCCTTTCTTGATCACTGAGGACAACACCAGCATCTGCCTATCACTCAGGCCCACATCTTGGGCATTATCTTCAACTCAGATGTCTCTCTAGTCTAGAGCCTCACATCCAAGCTAGGTCCAAATCTTGCAGACTGTGTCTGTGTAACATCTCTAAAACATGACTTTTCCTATCCATTCACACAGCTAAAACTTTAATCCAGGCAGTCATGTCAAATCTCAATTATTGTTACATCCTTCTCTGTGGCCTTGATAAAAGCAACCTTGCCCTGCTCATACCCATTCAGAATGATGTTGCTAGGATCATTTTCCTTGCACATCACTTTGACCATGTCAGCCTTTGGATCCCTCTTCTGTTTCCCCATTTTCCATGGCATCAAGCAAATTGCTTGTCTTCACTTTCAAAGCCTTTCATGACCTATTCCCACCCTACCTATCATCTCTTAATCACCATAATGATAAAAAGGTGTATTACTGTACTCACCGACCTCGCTTTTTTGGAAAGGGAATCTCATGGAGTCTGATCTAAATTCCATTGACTTCAATGGAAAGACTCTTAAGTACACACAATGAATTTTCAAGAAAAAAAGATGCAAACAAAATAGTGCAAAAGGTTTTGCACAATTTCCCTGGTGATTTTTTTCAAATCAACACATTATTTATTACAAACTTAAAATTCAGTAACTGTAGTTTAGCTTCTGATAGCCCCACTAACAAATTCTCATTCTGGCCCCAATTCAGCAAAGCGCTCGTGTGTAAGTCCAAGAATATACTTGAGTAGTCATGCTTAAAGTTAGGCATTCACTTAAATTCTTTGTTGAACTAGATCTCTTACAGTTACGGTGACTAGACAGCAAGTGTGAAAAATCGGGACAGGGCGGGAGGGGGTAATAGGAGCCTATATAAGAAAAAGCCCCAAATATCAGGATTGTCCCTATAAAATCGGGACATCTGGTCACCCTACTTACAGTTATAACACAAATAGCAGGACTTAAAAACTCCGCTTGCCCAGAGTATGTAATAAGCTCTTTCACACAAGTGCCATCAACTTAAAAAGAGAGAGTTTAGATTCTGTTGAAGTCTCTAGTCCTTATAACTACCAAAACAATCTTCAGACTGAACTTGGGCATAAACTGATGCAATCTAGCACACTGGATGCAACTCTACTGCCTCTGATGTGCCTCACACTTCTCCCCAAACTACATCAGAAAGAAAACTGACCAGAGTCTTGTCCTTTTTCACAACTGTTGTTCAGGACACTGGGAATAAGTGAGAATGACAAGAATTTGGTCAATTTCAATATGGTGTTAGCATTTCCAGGCAGAAATAGGCACTAGAGCTAGACACCAGAGATGACTACCCAAAACACATTGAGGGAAGGGTAGTTCAGCACAGACACCTTCACACAATAGCCAGAAAACCCAGATAAGGTTGGAGTAGTAGACTCAAGCCCATCACAGCAACCCTTTGGGAAGGATCACATTGCAAAGCCTCTGCCCACATTTCCTTCTAGCAACAAGAAACTATGTGGGAACCAGAGAGCGAGGAGAGAGAATACTCTTTTCTCTTCCAGAAGCCAGAGCTGGGCAGTGAGCTAAAAATCTGTTAAACACACTAGCCCGAGCTTCATATTAATGAATAAGAGTCCCAGAACAGAGCCAACAGACAGCATCAAGCACCCTCCTTTTATTCATTAGAGGAGTCCTTTGACTTCACATCTGTGTACTTTCCCTGGGCAGCACTTTCCCCCCATCCCCAATATTTTTTTTTATCAGCATATGGACAGGAGACAGACCAAGCAGGAGAGAAAGATGATTTAAGTTAGAAAATAAAGATATTGCAGAAAGAAGTGGAAGATGAAAAGGGAGAAAATAGAGGCAAACAAGGTAGAGAGCACAATATGTCTGGAGGGGGAGAGAAATAGTGAGGAACCATACACTGAAGGAAACTCAGGAAGAAATATACTATGAGTAGGACTCCTGTTTTTCAGAGTTTATTTTTAGCAATTTTTGAGTTTTATATAGATGTCCAAAAATCATGCTTTTTCAGGGTTTACTGTCTCTACTGTAATGAGTAACATGTATTATACACATTACAATATATACTACTGTAATCTCTAATGCGCTTTAACAAAGCACTGTTTCAGGCAGCACTATGTTAAAGCACACTAGGCAACACTTAGTGCGCACCACCAGGGCCTACATCCACAAATTAATGAGCAACACGTTAGTATGCTTTAGAAATCACCCCCCGCAGTCCGCATTACTGCTCTGTGTAGACAAGCCCTTAGGTACAAGTTTATTGGATAAACAATTTCAATTGTTTCTGTATTGTGGGTGCTTATCAGCGTTATCAGTTAAAATCTAAAATCAGACCCCTAAGTATGATGATCTATTATGGAAGACGAGTGAAATCAGGAAGGGGAAAAAGGCATACCAAAAGATAGGGAGATGGAGGGATGACTGGCTAGTATTCACCAAAATATATTAGTAACGATTCTTTTTTAAGAGCTAGTCAAATGTTATCCAGCAAATATAACATTCAATAAATACAAGTGAAATTAGTCAAATGACATTCAACAAATGGATTTTTGCTGCACTGGTTGACAACAGTGTACAACTAAATACAGTACACAAATGTTTTAGTTGTTTAAACTGCAAGAGGTTTGGATGGAGTGGGAGCAGTTGTGTCATAGCAGGTATTTCCTCCCCACACACACACACTTTTTAAGTTCTGTCAAAGGACTCCTGGAAGTGGGTAAGGGGAACAGAACACCGCACCCATGCTTCCCCAAGCATCAGGTAGCCTGCTGTGGCAGGAAAGAAAGCACACACACCAACATACAAAACAACAGAAGGGCAGGAATAATTTTCTGAATATGGGAAAAGAGCAAAGCAGCTAGCCAGTTACCTCCCACTAGCCCTGCAGAGATTGTGACAGTTACTGGGCTCCCCATGCTGTCTTCCTGACAAGTGCTTTGATCAGCCACCTGTAGAGAACCTGTGAAGTTCTCTTCTCTCCCCTCTCCCCTCCCAGCTCCACTCAGAACAGGGTGTTAACCAAAGCAAACAGAGCTGATGAGATTTTTCCCAAAACTGGGAAAGGGGAGGGGGAAGTGAGGGGTAAACTAACAAAACCACAGAGGTTGTATTAAACATAAAAAGGAAGAAAATTAGCCTAAATAAAAAGTTTGCAATCATGCAAGTAAAACACATAATTGTTGCCAATCTTCTAGCTAGCCAGGACTGCCACTCTTTGCGTCTGATAAAAGCAAATGCATTGCTAAGGTTTCAGCACCTTAGACTATTATACAAACCCTGGAAATCACCAAAATATAACACCAAAACCAAACTCAAGATTTATCAGAGCTGAGTACTTTTAACACTACTTTACAGGGCAGAAGCTGGGAAATGACAAAATACAAAATGTCCAAACTGTCTTTGTTTCATACGACCTACCTCAGAAAAATCCTTCGTATCTTTTGGCCCAGCAGAATTTGAAACCAGGACTTATTCACATAGTGCAGCCAAGAAGATATGAGCACCATCATTACCAGGAGGCGTTGGAGATGAATTGGCCTTCTGCTTCGGATCACCAGAGTAGCAATAAGACGGACACCCGAAGGCAAGCGAAAATGAGGATGTCCAAAAACAACATAGCAAAGAGCTGTGGAAGCCACCCTGAAAAACCAGGGGCACAGTTGGGGAACCATTGAAAGACTTGCCAGAAACATACAGGTGTGGAGGAGCTTCGTTGCTGCCTTAAAGCACCAGAGGCATAACGGGTGCTAACTAGACTTATAAACTTTTGACCAAGCCACATCTGATTGACGCTGAGTTGGATAAACAAGACAGTAGTTTTAACTGACAAAGTTCTACTTTAATTGCCATTCTCTGAAATGGTGCTGGACACTATCACTGGCTATAAAACAGCTTTCAATATTGTCATAAACAGATAGCTAAGGGTTAATGTCTCTTTCACCTGTAAAGGGTTAACAAACAGTGACCTGCAACACCTGACCAGAGGACCAATCAGGAAACAAGATACTTTCAAATCTCGGTGGAGGGAAGCCTTTGTTTGTGGTTTTTGGGTTTTGTTTTGTCCCTCTGAGTCCTGGAAGGGACAGATCGGTCAACAGGTTTCTTGCAATCTCCTGCTTACAGTCTCTTATATATTCAGAATAGTGAGGATTAAGTAGAAGGCGGACTCATTATTTGCAGATGTGTAGTTTTGCTTGGAAAGTGTGGTTAAATTGCTTTTTGCTGGGGGAGGTTTTCTCTCTGGTGTTATAAGCATGAAAGACCCTGTAATATTACATCTTGTATTTACAGAGAGATTTCTTATTTTTTCTCTCTTTTATTAAGACTCCTTTTAAAGACCTGTGATTTTTCCCCAGTTCAAGCTCAAGGGAATTGAGTCTGTACTTACCAGGGAAGTGGTGGGAGACGGGGAAGGAAGGGAGGGGAAGGGGAATCCCTTGTTTTAGATTCAGAGCTTGAATCTGTATTGGCCTCTGGGTGAGGTGGGAAAGCCTCTGTTTTAAGATGTCAAGGGAGTTGAATCCCCAGTGATCTTCTAGGGTAACCGTCGGACGGAAAGCCTAGTAGAGGCACTAGTGAGGAAAGAGTTACTTTCCTTGTATTAAGATCCGGGGGTCTGGGTCTTGGGGTCCCAGGGAAGGTTTGGGGAGACCAGAGTTTATCAGGCTACTCAGAGTCCTGATTGGTGGCAGCGTATCAGATCTAAGCTGGTAATTAAGCTTAGAGGAATTCATGCTAGTACCTCATTTTTGGATTCTAAGGTTCAGATTGAGGAAAGAATACTATGACAAATATGTCTTCAATCTCATCCATGGCCAACACCCATCACCCTCAATGGGTAATTTTACTAGCTCAGACAAGTCTAAGGTAAAAAATCTAAAACCCCAAAGCCTTTCCTGATGGACAAAAAGGGTGAATTTTTCAGTGATGTTAGCACAATACAATTGAATAGCCTTTTAAACACATGTGAAGCTGTCTTAAGCCACATCTTTGGCATTCACAGGGCTTATCAAATCATGGCATGCTAACTGGATCTAAGAGAACTGAAAGTAAAACAAACACTTTGCCCATCAAGACAGGGCCTTAGGTTGCTTGTAAAGGATAAGCCTGAGTTTCATCAGAAAAAAAAAGACATGGTGGAAAATCATTTTAAGAGCTGTAATTTGGGAGTGTTAGCTCTCCCTGAGGGTATGAGGTGAGAAGATCAATGTTCCATTTTACCTCTCTTGATAGAAACCATTTCTGATTAAGTTTGATCTGCCTTGGCAGGGAGCATGAGAATTCTTTGCAATGTACTTCTTCCTCTGAAATATCCCTTGAATCTTCATCAGAATTGGCTTTGTGGGGTACTTCCACATTTATCTTTACTTTGGTCTGAGACCGTCATAGGAAGGAGGCCTGGAAGCATCCATGAGATAGTTTGTATCAGGAGAAGAAAAACAAATGTACACCTCTACCCCGATATAACACGAATTTGAATATAACCCGGTAAAGCAGTGCTCGGGGGTGGGGGGGCTGGGCACTCTGGCACATCAAAGCAAGTTCTATATAATGCGGTTTCACCTATAATGCAGTAAGATTTTTTGGCTCCCGAGGACAGCATTCTATCAGGATAGAGGTGTATTTCCAGATATTGCTTGGGCAAAACAGGCCTAAAAGAAACATCTGACAATACAATCTGTTACCTGGGGATGGACATCATGGTTTTGTTTCTTGCTAAATTTTTCCTGATAGTTGCTTGGAGATTATTATTATTATAACTTATGATCAACTCGTCTATCATCGATAAAATCCTAGAAAAATGGAAAAAAAACAGGCGAAAGGAAGCTTGCGGGATTCAGATGAAAATGAATTACTGAATTCCATTATTCCCAGCTTTGAGTAGTAATGCTTCTAATGTAATCACTTGTGGGTTTGTTTGGTTATATCCCCACCCTCCTATTTTCAAGTAAAAAATATGAAATGTCAGTCATTTACTACTTTAAACAGTTTTTTCTTTTTGCTTCTTCTGATTCAGAAGTTAGACTGATTTAGTTCTGGTCTTAAACAGCCAGCTAAATTAGTGTCTATTCTTTTTAATCAGTTAAAGGCATAGTTTAATTATTAACTCTTGGTGGTGTTTGACTTCAAAGAGAGAAATATTCCCAAACACAATATGGTTTTTTATTGGATTTATTTTTAAATTCTTCCCCCATCCTTGGATTTCTACTGTATGTACATGTTGATTATTAAAGTAAAATTATAAATATGGAGGGAAAAAGCAGTCGTTTGATATCCTTTCAGGCACTGAATTTTAACACTTTATTGTCCTCTGTTTACTCAGGAACCCTCCTCCTGTTGTGTCACCCAGAGAACATTCTTCTGGCATGTAGTCCATGAGAAAAACTGAGCACTATAATTGTCACAATCTTTCCTCACTCAAGTGGTTCAATGCATGCTCACAAACAAAATTCTTTCTAGACTGAAAACAGTTTACAGAACAATTCATTTCTGTTACACACTTTATTCTATAAGCTTTCCAAATATAAACTGAATCAGCTGTATTTTGGGGGGTGGGGGTGAGAAGAAAAACAACAGCATATACTTCATTGGATTCTCAGGAACAAAGAACAAAATCATAACTTGTTTTAGACTAGGCTTTATTGCTCATAGAAAATAGAATGCCACTCTCAGTACACTGGTGATATTAACATTCCAAGACATCTGGAGAAGTATGTGGTTGAACGTTTGCAAAATATCCACTGGAATGATGGTCTTCTGGTTAAGGCACTGCACTGATACTCAGGAGGCCTAGATTCAATTCTGGCTCTGCTGAAGACTGTGTGTCAGCTTGAGAAAAATCACTTACAGTCTCTCTGTTCTTCAGTTGCACATCTGTAAAGTGAAGGTAATAATCCTGCCCTCCCTCACAGGGGAGTTGGGAGAGAATAAATCCACAAATACTTGCAGATGCTCTGATGCTACAACACTGGTAAGTACAATGATAGACAACGATGGATTGCAGCAACCACTGCTGCATCTTTTCATTGTTTCATTTCCTCTTCCACAATAAATGTTGAGAGATCTACTGTGAAGTTTATTTGGAAGGTTTTTCATCACTCAGCATCTACATTCACATGAGAGAATATCTATGGAGTACAGCACTTCTAGCAAAAGGGTGTACCCTGCCCTGAACCCTTAAAGACTTCTTACCTGTCTGTGCTAGACAGACTCCAATTTAATGCTTAAGACAGCCATTTTAGCACATTTGATCGTTTTAACTTTTGTCTCAAGCAAAAGATAAGTCTTGCTGATCTTGAATGGAGTACATGGACTCGGCACCTTAAAATGGGCCACTCCTGGAAGTATTTCTGTTAAACTTCTCAATTTCTCTAAAAATGTTTAACATGGATTTTTCCCCCCCCTCGCAATTTGCCTTAGTCTAGTGGTAATTAGGTAATAAAAGGATGGGATGGTAGGATTCCATCTAGAGCCAGATTTCACAGGAATATTTTTAGTTATGCATAATCCTGTAGATTAATTTTAACATCTATTTAACAACTATTTTTCTTATATAGCTTGTGCTTAAATAAAATTAAGGGATAAATTACAGTAAATTATACAGTCAAAAAAAGGTTATTGGATTAGGTGAACCACTAATCTGGTCCAATATGGCAGTTCTTATATAAAATACTCTAATATTTGTTATTATTTCTTGTTTCCTGAGCTTCATAAATGAGCTGAATACATTTCTTGTTGTACGGGGTTGTCATAAACAGATGCTTAAGGGTTAATGTCTCTTACCTATAAAGGGTTACAAACAATGAACCTGGAACACCTGACCAGAGGACCAATCAGAAGACAAGATACTTTAAAATCTCAGTGGAGGGAAGTCT
>NC_133769.1:45061539-45097958 GCF_003597395.2 Chelonoidis abingdonii | reverse complement strand
AGGGGAATGGTTTATTCCCCTTTGTTGTGAGACTCAAGGAGTTTGGGTCTTGGGGTCCCCAGGGAAGGTTTTGGGGGGATCAGAGTGTACCAGGCACTGGAAGACCTGGTTGGTGGCAGCCTATCAGATCTAAGCTGGTAATTAAGCTTAGAGGAATTAATACTGGTACCCCATTTTTGGCCTCGAAGGTTCAGAGTGGGGCTAGAATACCATCACAAGGGGGAAGTAGAGTAAATGCTAAATCACAGTTTAAAAACGTTTACGTTCATTAATACAACAGCCTATAAAATTAAGTATTGTGGTCTATCATAGAGACCAATGCATTGGTTTTAAAAGAAATAAACCATCTCCTCACAGGTATTGTTTCTGTTCAGACTGAGATTGTAGTTTAATATGTGGTTTCCATCATGTTCCCTACTGGATAATATATTCTACATAACAAAAAGCATCAGTCTGGCATATCTTGCAGTATTTGCTCAACAACAAAGTAATACTGAATTAGCAGAAAAAATAAATGATCAAAGCCTAATAAATTATCTAACCTCTTTTTAGTTTATCAGCAAGACTGCTAGAAGCCTGCAAGCAAAAACATCACTGATAGTGCACAGCATCAAGAGATCTGGTCTTTGGGAAGACTGAGATAATGTCGGAATTTGGAGTATTTGGAGTATTGCCACATGTAGGTCACTGGTTCAAATACTTCCCAATTATTAGTGACAACCAGTGGATATCATATAAACTATTTAGTGGTCTATGTTAAACACCACAATAGGGTGGTCTCAGTCCAGTTCCCTGTGAAAAGGACCGCAGAAATTATCATTACAAGTGACATTAAATGTCTGTATAACAGACTTCAAGGATTAAATAAATGTGAATAAGATATTTTAACCCTTCAATGTGGTAGCACAAAAGGCTGGTCTTGCAGTTGAGGAACTGTATCGGGACTTGAAAGATCTTAGTTCATTTTTCAACTGCACCACAGATTTCCTGTCTCACCTTAGGCATCTCACTTAGATTGTCTGTGCCTATTTGTAATGGGGATGATACTTGTTTCGATCACAATTGTTCCTTCCAACCTTAAAATAATCTATGAACCTCTTAGTCGGGATTCATGCACTTTGGCAGGATCTTGCACACTTGCTACCCAGAACATACCAGTTGTAGAGCTTTCCCCAAGCATGATGTTCACTTTTTAAAACTTTTTTTTTATTTCAGATACCCCATTATTTAAGACCTATGAGGCCAGAAGTCAGAAAATCCTCAAAATATGATAAGGGAACTTAAGACAGAGCCATGCATCTAGAAGTGAAGCTTCCTGAGGCAATTTACCTTAGAAAGAGATTACTTAACACATTATCAAGAAGAAAGCATGTTACAGAAAGGGTATGAAGAGAGGATAGGGGATACAGAAATAGTAAGGTAAGCAAACCCCTACCTATTGTTAACAACTATGGTTAATTAGCTTGTGTACCAGAAGGAGACAAGAATACAGACAGCAGGAGCTGACTATAGTAATTAGCCTCACATATAAAAAAGCAGCCCAACATACTATATAATCCAAACAACAAAATATGTAGTAGATCGATGAGATTTTCATACAGGTTATCCAATACTATGTTTTTAAAATAACAACATTCCTATTTGTCTAGTGGCTCTGATTAATATGAGTTATCAAGATCCAAAGAGTTCAAGATGATATTTCGGCACTTAATAATTAAACCTCTAAACATTTTGTGGACAAAAAATAAAAGCTAAGAAAATTATCAAGATCTAAATAATCTTTGAGAGTTATTATATAAAGAGTAAAGTGTATACATATTAAGTTTTAAGAAGCTAATTCTGAAATAGACAAAGATTCAGATTATTTCAAATTATGGGTTTTGTTTGTGGCAGGGTCTATGATTTTCATGTTTGGAAAACACTTAGAACACTGTAGTTCCTACTACAATCTAAGTAATGAATGAAAATTTGAATGATTTAAATAGATTTGCAATTTGAAATTACAGGGTGTATGGCTAAATCTTAAATTCATCCCTGGTACAAAGTGGGATATTGCTGTCTGTTACGTTCCAGACAACACTGTAAATGATCACGGAGGCATGTACTGAAAACAGGTGTGTTTACAATTCAGACAATTCCTGGTAAATAAAACATTCTAGCTGAGCAGCTGAAGCCTAACAGAACTACAGTATTTAAGTATGTTACATTTACTAGATTATTATAACAACAACATCTGATAGTTTCTTACTTCTAACAGTTATGGACACTGAAAAATGACATGTTTTTCTTTCTTACAAAAGCACTAGGTTTTTCAGACTGATTAAAAACATAAAACATTCTAGTTCCACAGTTAAATTCTTAAAGCAAATGAAAATTTGTCCCATTTTATTTACTGTACAGCGAATGTCATGTGTCACTTAGAAGTCAAAATAGTATTTGATTTGAGGTGAGATGTCAGATTACGTGATTTATAGCTCAATGGCTAAACATTAATACAGCAAGTGTTATACTTTTTTACATTAGGTGCAACATCAATAAGGGCCCTATACTGATCTCAGAAATGCTCAAGATCCTCTTTCACACACCTTTAGAAATACCATGTACATGGTACTACCTTGGAGCATACTATCAAAATACTTAATAAAATTTAAAGGTTGTAATCAATAGCAGCAGCTAGGTGCTTAGCATTTTGGAAAAATCAGGCCATTTATTTAGGTCCTAAATATAGATTTAGGAACCTAACTTTAGGCATTTGTTTATGAAAAATCTTGACCAGAGGTTTCTCTGTTTAAATAAAGTAAGATGTAATAAAAGAATTACTACAATATACTATTCTGTTGCTGTTACTATCATCACATGACATTAGTGCAGGGGTAGGCAACCTGTGGCACACGACCTGATTTTCAGTGGCACTCACAATACCCAGGTCCTGGCCACCGTTCTGGGGAGGGGGGGGGGGCGGGCTCTGCATTTTAATTTAATTTTAAATGAAGCTTCTTAAACATTTTAAAAATCTTATTTACTTTACGTACAACAAAATAGTTTAGTTATATATTATGGACTTATAGAAAGAGATTCTAAAAACGTTAAAATGTATTACTGGCACATGAAACCTTAAATTAGAGTGACTAAATGAAGACTCGGCACACCACTTCTGAAAGATTGCCAACCCCTGCATTAGTGGCTACTGGATTTTTGTGACAATCTGCCATCATCTATACCAGTCACATTCAGGCTGGCACCCTACATGTCCCGAAAACAGTAAACCCTTAAACTAACAGTTTACTAGTCTTCACAGCAACAAACCAAGTGGAATTCAATCCATTTTGTGAATTAAAAATAAATACATTCTGAAATATATGAAGATTTGAATCTATGTAAAAGTCAATACCCAGACAATTCTCTTTCCCAATAGCCCTTATGTATTCAAAAAGATCAACAGTCAGAATAAGTAGTATTCTGCCTGGAGATTGAACTTTAAAAAATTCTCTGCATTAGCCTCTAGAGTAGTCATTAATAGAAGTGTGTTCATTGTCCTTCTAGAAACTGATTATGGGATATTTACAGAACCAAGTACCAAATGAAAAGATTTCAAATTTTAAAATAAAAACACTCAGTTATTGAAAAGTTTAAGCTACTGAAAAATCTAAAAGCACAGAGTAACACACTCTGTCTTGGGAGCCTGCCCCAAATACATTGCACAGCAAATGAAACTTTGCTCTACCTTTAATAAAATGCAAACAACCGCGTTATTGGTTCCCTGAGTTGTTAAGACACTGTTTCTCCTTATCTGGAGTCTGCATTTAGTAATAATCACTGAAACAAAATAGATGGATTGTATTATTTACCAAACAATTCTCCTTTGTATTATATCCATGATTTTTCTGTAGATGTATTTGGTCAGCACACTAAACTCTGAAAGGTATTTCATGCAAAAAATAATGTTATTTTAACATCTGTTTTGCCATGGATCATACCCTGCTGGATTAGTACTTCTAACAAGTCTTCCATTGTTTATTTTTTACCATATACCCATATTTGACAATAGAGGTAGATCCTATATGCCCATATTTGACAATAGAGGTAGATTTAACTGTCACCCTGAAAACGTATAATTTGTAAAGAAATTTTCTTCTGCTCATTTCTACATGCCACTAGTGCCATGCTGATTTAAAAAATGCACTAGGACCTACTTTAGTGCATATCTGCTGCAAAAATAATCCTGTTAACACCAACATAAAATACAAGAAATTGATTAATTTTCAGAGATGTTTCTGCAAAGGGAATCTTTCTGTTGAACAACTGCATTTTCTTCCTCCCAAACATTGGGAGGCTCATTAAACAAACGCCTATTAAAGAGATCAACCTGTTGAAGGAACCAGTGATGTGCCCAGCCTAGAATCACGGTAGTGTCTGAACAGGCTTCTCATGCTTTGCTAGGGAGCTGGAAATTACTCTCAGCAGTGCGGTGTGACCCACTGACACAAAAACACTTCACTACTGAACCGATCAATGCAGAGACTCGGATGAAAGGTGGGCAGACGATGGCCCACAATCCGGTCTCGGGCGTGCTCAGAAGTTGTTACGGGCGATTTAATACTTTATGGCGCTTCAGAGACGTGCAGCGGGATCCCGGGGATTGCACCCGGACTGAGCAGGCACGCCTGGCTCAGGCTGCCAGTAGCGATCAGCTGCTGCTGCGGCCACCGAGATGGGGGTCGCGCTGCAGAAAACAAACCCCAAGCTCTCGGACCACGCAGGGGATATGGAGCAGGAGCGGAGCGGGCAGTGCCCAGCGGCCAGGCGGCAAGGGGGGGGTGTTGGTGGCTGGTGGGACCGGTGTCTGCGGCGACTCACCTTCTGCTGCCTGCGGGCCATGTCGGTGGGCTGCTTGGCGTTGAACGGGTACGCGATGCACCTCACTATGAACACATACAGCTGCAGCCGGAGCCGCTTCTCCCTCTCCTCTTTCTGCAGCCTCTCCCGCTCCTCCCGGCCCTCGCTCAGCACCGAGGGGCTGGGGCTCGCCGGTCTGGCCGGGCCGCTGCCCTGGCGCCCCGGCTCCCTGGCGCGGGGGTCCCGGTTAGGAGCCGGCAGGACTCGCGGCAAGCTGCCACTGCAGCCTCCGGGCGCCACCAGCAGCACCTCCCCCTTCTCCTCTTCCAGCACCTCGTCGGACTCCTCTTCGCTGGAGGACGGGTCCAGCATGGTGCCGGCGGGCGCGGAGCGAAAGGGAAAGCAGCGCGCACCTTTCCGGACACGTCGAGTTTTACACACCGACTAGTTCCTACCCGCGGCAGCCGCCAGCGAGGGGGCGGGACCTGGGAAGGGGGTCGAGCTTGGGTTGCCTTGGGAATTGCTCCGGACGGCTCCTATCAGGGCCTCGGGCAGCCTGTCACTTCTCCCCGAGCGACGGGGACGGGCTGCGCCCGCCGGCGGCTGCCGCGCCGCGCAGGTGGGGAACCTGTAGCGCCCACGACAAGCAACACGTGGAACGGAATGTTAATGGAGCTCGGCGCGCTCCGCCCGCCCCGCGCCGCTGCCTGGCCCGCCCAAGCGCGTCTGGCTCCTGCTGGGAAACCAAAACAGAGGAAAGCTGCCGCCACCTGGATGCTGCTGATGTTGGGTGTCGCCGCTAAAGAAGCGTCGCCGCTCCGATTGCACCAGGAAAAACCCTGCCACAAAACAGAGATTCAGCCAACTTTTGCCTTCCCCCAGGTCCGCTGACTGAGTAGAGAATGCCGCCGCTCCTGCTCCGCCAGAAAACAGAAATCCCAACCCCGAGGCATCTTTGCTTAACAGTCCCACCAAATCCCGGATCCAGCACCGGGATCCAGTTTAGCGTTGCCACTTTTCGGGGGGAGGGGGAAATTGGGACCAACTTAATTGCTAGCATGGAAAAAATATGCAAGTTAGTTAATACGATAATTTGCATATAAGCAGAAGTGTAACGGGATTTTGTTTGTTTTTAAATGTGTGGATCTAGTGGTGGTGAATGAATCTATTTAAACTTCCCAGGTGAATGACATTTCCTCTTTAGTGTCAGAGGGATCTGTTAGTCTGGATCTGTAAAAAGCAACAGAGTCCTGTGGCACTTTTTAGACTAACAGAGGTATTGAAGCATACGTTTCGTGGGTCAATATCCGCTTTGTCAGACACCTGTGGACTTCACCCACAAAAGTTTATGCTCCAATACTTCTGTTAGTCTATAAGGTGCCATAGAACTCTTTGTCGATTTCCTCTTTAGCTTCCTGAATACACAGCCAGCGAGCTGGGTCAAGTTGGGGAAATACCACTCTTCTAAACTACACCCATAAAATAAAGCGCCTGGGCAAATAGCCAAAATAAGACACCTCAAACAGTAGCTTGTGCAATGTTCAAGATAACATTCACTGGGCAGCTGCTAGGGCTTCACTGGTTTCCTTGAGCTTAGCTCCCCTTCTGGAGGGCTTGAATAGGTACTTGTGCTTTGCTAGGTACCTTGAGTGTGTCTCCTTCTCAAAGGGAGGAAATAATAAATCTGCCAAAGAGCTACATGGTTGTGGCAACAAAAGGAGACATCACTCATAGTAACTTCTGTAGCTCTGTGACCCTCCCTCTCCTTTCTTAGCTGAGGAATGAAATATTTAACAATGGTGACATTTATATTTATGATTAGTGGACATCTGAGTTAGCATTTCGCTGAGATGAAAGGAGCAGTCGACACCTCTCAGCACTATTGGTCCCAACTCTATTAAGGTTCGTGTTTTTGAGGTTTTCTTCCCAACCTTAACGCCTAGAGACTTTTTAGCCTATATTCTCGGGAACAAAATAGCTCCTTCGAAGAGGTTTGAATACTTGCTGTTTTGGAGCCCTACCTACCAGTGTGGCTCAACAGTGATAGGTGTGTAACCTCTTGGCAAAGTGAGTGTGACTTCCCCCTACTGGAGTTGAAGGTGACCTACTTTAAGGATTCCTTCTTAAATTAACTTACTGGAGGACTGGATGCCACAGGATATGGATATAGACTACATAGCCTTTCACTGTAGGGTGTGAAGGTTGTTTCTATCAAATGGATATTTGGTGGCCCTTATATGAGATGAGTTTGCCAGGGTTTAATTCCAGCTCCCACTTTGCAAACTCACCACCTTGCTTTGCTCTAATCAACAAACTCAGCACAGAGACCAAGAACTGCAGTGGCCCTGGAGATTGAACTACTCCTGTTGCCCTTAAAGGAATATATATAATTGTCAGTAAATACTGTTGTCCTTTTAAATATGTTTTGTTGTTAGTAATATTTCCTTTTACTCCGCATTTATTTGATGGTCCTATGCATACACTGGATTACATTTAAGCAATTATTTGCAGGATTAGCTAGCCTATTCGTACACATAGAAGCTGCCATATTACATTAAACTTGATTGTGCTACCAATACAGTAAGCAACTGCACAGTGCCAGATTAAAGAATTTTGGAGCCCTATGCTTGTGGAAAGTGGGGGCCTTACATCTTCTTTCAAATTTGCCCTGAGTGGTGCTGTGACCCCACTGGTGCTGTGCTAAGTCGCAATGCTACTCACTCAGAGTTGGCTTAGCTGCCCCCTTCATGACAGAGGGGGCAGCCAAGCCAACCCTGAGCAGTGTTGCAACCCCGTGTGCCAGGTCACACCACCCACAAAAAACTGGTGACCTGAGATGGGGATTTAGGGTAAATCACCAAGTGCAGATTGGTTTATCTGGGCCTGCATCTGCAGCTATTATAGACTGATATAGGCTCTTTCATTCTCAGATATTCAGAGTTTAGATATCTGTGGAGAACTAGGAAACATTTGTATTATTTTTATGAATATTGGTCATGCCTCTCTGTGTTTATAATGAGTTGCTTGCTATGGAGTTAGAGCAACAGGGAGCTGTTAGAGTAACCAAGCAGGAAAGGTAACACAATGGCCTAGATAAGGAGTACCCTAACACACACTCAAAGACAATGGCAAGATTAATAGCTGTGAAGAGTCAACTCCTCGGTCCCAGTCCTGGTTATATGGCTGTTTTGCCAAGGCTGAGAAGATGGAGATCACAAGAGAAAAGACTCTAAGATCTGCCCTAAGAGAAGGCAAGGGAAATTGTCAGCTGCAGCAGGCTGACACAGACATGGAGAGTCAGGGTCTGCGGCAAACAAATTGTAACTTGTGGTCCCCAAGAGAATAGGAGGCACCTAGGCTAAGTTATGTCTTTTAGTGGCTTGAGGGAGATGCCAAGCATAGGTAAGACAGTATGTGTTGTTTTAAATCCATTTGTTTAAATCCTCTTTGTTGTTTTAAATCCATTTGTCTGAGTGCTACTAACCTTTTGGGAAAATAAATCATACTTTGTTTTGAAGAAGCTGCTTCTGCGTCACTGTATACTACTACTGTACCCATGCCTCCAAAGGGAAATTCCTGCAGGTGCCAAGCCTGTTGGGCCTTCTAGGTATCATGGTTGGCAACCGGGGCATGTAACTCAGAGAGTCACTCGGAGAATGGTTAGATTGTGGGATCCCATGGCAAAGAAGAGTGGAGGCCTTGGCCAGTTACTTGAAGGGGGTACACATGGGGGACTGAAAAAGAATCTCAGCAGGGGCAGCCTAGCCAGGTCCACAACAAACACAACCATTAGTACGGAAAGAATAGATTTATTCATGTACACACCAGTTTTCTCCATGGGAACTACTGTTTGCGCACTCAGATTTGCAGGTCTTTCATGAAAATTTATTGTAATTTACATTTTTGTGGCTGACAGGGAGGATGGGCTAGTATTTAGGGCACACACCTAATACATGGGAGACTGGGTTCATGCTCGTGTTATGCTACAGACTTACTGTGTGACTTTTGGCAAGTTACAACCTCTCTGTGCTTTAGTTCCCCATCTCTGACATGCCTATCCTTGAGATGGCTGGAATTCTAGTTACTTCCCCGAGCCAAGAAACTGACAAGAGAAGTCAGCCCTACCCAACTTTAGAGTTAAATCATCATCAGCTCTATTTCCATCATTTTAAGTGCTTCACAAACACAATACAGGTACCACTATGAAACAGATAGGCCCAAACCAGAACTCCTTTAGGCTTTGAGAGTCTAGATTCAAACATTGTAACTGAGGTCTATTTCTATTAAAGGCCTAGATTTAAACTTTTTTTGGAAAATTTGGATCTCGATCTGAACTTCACAGCTTGGTCCTGCCTCTGCTCACCACTGATGACATTTTAAAAAGAAAATCAAATCATGCTACCATACAGAATATGTTTACAAATAAAAATACTTTTACATTCTTTTTAACAGACTCCTGGTCCGAGGCATTTTTCAGCTCAAAACGTACGGCATTTCACAGACTCAGAGCTGAAGGAACAGGGACACAATCCTGTGTTATTTATTGAGCACCATCACCATATGGGGTGCTAAACAGAGAGGATGAGAGGGTCCCTGTCCCAAGGTGCTTTCAATCTAAGCTCTTCTGCTACTTTATGCTTTTAGGACCAAACTTATTGCTTCCTCTGACTTGAGAAGTCATAGCACCTCAGAAGTTAAGTAAATTATGTGAAACGTTATGAACTTTCACTAGTCTGGTATATAAATAGCAGGTAGGAAACCTTCAGGTTTAAAAGTCATAAATAAGAGTCATTCCTGTCTGCTATATACATACACCAATTAGTCAATTCAGATTTCTAGAAATCAGTGATATGTTATATATTTTCTTAACACTTTGAGTACCATGGCATCTCAGTGGATGATGTCCATTCCAGGCAAATTCTGCTTCCATCAGGGGAGCTGTTATGCACCTCCAAAGGTCCACAGTTCCATATTACCGAGGTTTTTGGGTTTTTTTGTTTGTTTGTTTGTTTGTTTTAACATAGGGTCCAAATCCTGCAGTAGGAGTTTTACTTGCATCAGCACTGCAGGATTTGGTCTCAAAATCTATAATACCAACTACTGCCATATTAATCTTAGGTTGTTCATACTGTGTTATCATACAGTGGATTACAACACACTCCTTGTTTAGCTTTTGCTCTATTTGCTGCCTGTATTTATTGTGAGGGGAAAAATATCTTAGTTTTCTTTAATGCTTTTTAACACCTAGAAAATGAAGTGAATCTTCCCTTAGGCTGCATTAGTAGGCACTCTTGGCAAGGCAACAACTTTTGCAGCTTCTTATCAATGTAATCTAACCTAACCTGTTTTGTTCTCTACTTCCTGCTGACATCACAGATTTATTTTCAGGTCATGTTTACCCAAGAGTAACCTTCCCTCCACCCCACCCTAAATGTTATACTTATCCTAATTTACACTGCAATTTATTTTGAATAATTAGCACTAGTTACAGTTCTGGTTCTATCTACTGAGCAGCAATATGAGACTGGAACAGCATTACAAATCCCATATTGAGCACAGGCAGAAGGAAAATCAGAGTCTACCCTGCTTACAGGCAATCACCTGACCATACCTCCACACAGTTGCCAGAACCACCAGTCATGGAGATGCACCCACACCCAGCTATAAAGGAGGAAGAATAGAGAGGAAATGGGGGGAAGAGGGGGTTGGGATACCAGAGGGGCAATAATGCTGTGTCAAGCTGCCTCTGAGAAACCAACAAGGAGACAAAAGAAGACTGCAAGTACTGGAATTTAAGGGCTGATAGACTCAATTGAAGTTAAGAGTTTATGGACTGGTTTAATTGCAGATAAATTGAAAGGGATCAGTTAGGAAAAAGCTGGGACTCCTAGAGAGACTGCACCAAGAGCAGTTGAGACTGTGGTACGAGAAGTGAGGTGGATTTTCACTGTCCCTGTAGAAAAGGGAAGCTTAAAATAAAAAAACAAACAACTCCCCCCTCCCTTTTCTTTTATATATACGCAAGAGAGCTGTAGAGGTGAATTAGCTCCTGCAATAGCTGGATGACTCACAAGCAATACAGCAAAAGAGACAGCAACAACTGTTCAGACCAATGCCATCACATCAGCAACAGTTGTTACAATGGCTGGTGGAATTAGTACCAGCTGCTGCTCCTTAGGGTCCTGCCCCTAAAGAGAATGTATCCTCCATAATTCAAGGAACACTTAGACCCTGATGCTTTGCAAGATGATGAGAGACGATGACCTGAAGTCTTCTTGGTAACTTTTGAAAGGGTAGCCCCAGCCTGTCAATGGCCCCCAGCCCAGAAGGCAACCTGATTTCCTCCACTCCTGATTGGGGAAACCTAAGCAGCATATGAGGGGATTAGATGATGTGGCAGCACAGGTCTAGGAACAAGTAAAGGCAGTCATATTGAACTGGCTAGGTCTGGATGAAGATATCTACCATCAGCGCTTTTGCCAAGAGTGCTCCCTACCAAAGCATGGCCAAGGATCGTTGTCCAAAAACTTCTGCTTGTTTTAGTTAAAGCTAGAGATAGTAGAACTCATAGTTATGGAGCAGTTTGTACAGATTCCTCCATCTGCAGGTCTGCAGACACCAACTAGTAACCCTAGGTGATGCCACCCACCTCATGGAAGACTACATGGGCACTCAAGCTACTGTGGAAGTAGCTGCTCCTCGTACATTAGAGAAGGAAATGAACTGGGTATCCGAGGGTGGTGGTGGCCCATGTTGGGTAAATCCCCAGGCAACTGACTGGTTGGTGGACAGGACAGGTGACAGGCAGCCCTCTCAGGTTCTGTGGGTAAGATTTCCCCAAGACAGCAGGCCCATGACTTCAAGCACCCCACCAGCCCTTCACCCCATGCCTACACAGGAACAAGGGCCCAGTGAAGCTTGGAAAGAGGAAGATCCAGCTGCTAGAAGACAAGGGAGAGATTTGATAGCCTGTTTCTCCTGTGGACAGCAGGGATACAGGTTTTGCTACTGCCCCTAGATGGAGTTGTAATTTCAGGCAGGTCTGGACAGGAGAGAATAAAGCCCGCTAAAACTGTTCCAGGGAAACTCATAATTCCAGTAGAAATGAGTACTCAAAAGATACTAGCCCTTGTAGACTCATGGTGTAACCAGAGGTTTGTCTAGGTGTGGGTAATTGAAGCAATAGGGAAACTTGAGAAATAGAGAAATCCCTATTAAATGTATCCATGGAAATATTTTACAGTATCTCTGCAGGACAATACAATTGACTGTTTGATGGGAACCAAAATGGGATGAAAGTAGGTATGTCTCTGGATCTTCCGTACCCCATGATATCAGGTTGAGAGTGAATGTATTTCCTCAAACTCTTACAGACACTTCCTTTAATGCAGGAGCCCAAGGAATACATCCAGAAGAAAAGTTAGGGGTTCTGTTCCCTTTTAAAAATGCCGACCTACTTACTTCCTGGCTAAAACAAAAATGTTCCAGAGACAAAAGAAGATAGAAAGAAAAGAATGGAGGGAGGTGAGAGAGGTGATCCTCTCCTTAGGCATAATGGAAACCACAGATTCCATAGTCAATACAGAAGACACTGAAGAAGGGACTTCCATGGGCCCGAATAAAATGCCACCTCTGCAACTGGACCCCGAGAAGCTAATAGGATTCTCAGATTTCTGTATGGAGCAAAGAAATGATGAGACTTTGAGCTAGGTCTTTATATAAGTAGCAGTGATAGACAACAAAGAGGTGGATCCTCTGAGGGTACGGCTATACCCCCATTTTGTCCTTTATATGTGTTAGAATGGGTTCCTGTCTGCATCCTGTATCACTTGCCCAGACCGGTATTGCCCTGGCCTCTTCTTTTGTCATTCAGTGTTGAACGCATTCTACAACAATATGCATTACCTCACCTTTTGGGGGCGAAGCCAGACCTTTTGGCACCTGCTCCCCTATTTGGTGTAAACATTGCTTGTGCCAATCAGAGGCGAACACACACAGGTTTTGGGCCCCGTCCCCTATGACACTTCTGTGATGTCATAGTGATACTGTTTTAGGGGTTGCCCTGCCATGGTGCAGGCAGGGGAAGAGGAGAAAATAATAGTTCCCGTGTATCCCCGTGATGCCGTGTATGCCGTAACCGAGCCTGATCACTGCGAAGCCCTCTCTCTCAGCTCACGTGTTTCAAATAGAGCTTCTACCGTTGCCGTCCGTTGAATGTGTTGGTTTGTATTTGGAAGTATCAGTTATTACTAAATTGCTGCAATTTTGTTTATAAATATTGTTAGTAGATATTTGGCATTGTGTGTTTTAGGTTTTGTTTAACTCTATAGTAATCATAAGCTGCTCCTTACCCCTTGTAACTAAATCCCAATAAAATTAATTGATTAATTTTTAGTCTGTTGGTGTGTCTGCAGTTTGCCTTGTGACCCATACTCCCCTTGCATCTCTTACCTATATAGTCTGTTGCCACGTGCAGCCTGGTAAATAACAGGCCTGCATTTTCTTTTGCCCCTGCGAATACGTGGCAATCTACAATATGGACTTGTTATATTGCATAGACCAGGACAAGCAGGCACAGGAGCTATGGACACAACTACTAGTACTCTGGGTATATCATCACAAATGCCTCCATCTCGCACACACAACCCTATTTACAGGACAGCTTGGGAAGGACGACACAGTCTAGAATCCTGGCCCAATACTTTTGGCTAGTGGTCCTTAAAGAAGTTGAGAATTTCTGCGCAGCCTGCTCTGAATGCCAATTAGTAGCCCCTAAGGGAATCCCACAGCCCCACTGCTACTACTTCGTTAACAGAGATCCCTTTTTAATTAATAAGAATTGAGCTTATTGGCCCCCTAGACAAAAGCATCTCCAGTCACCAGCATATACTTGCTCTCATGCCACCTGATATCTGGAAGCCATATGACTCTGGTCAGAAAATGCCAAGATTATCACCAATGAGCTGGTGAAGGTCTTTGCACAGGTAGGGATTTGCACAGGTGGGGATTCCCAAAGTTTCACAAACTTCACATTCCAGCTGGTGAGAGAGGTCTGGGAATTACTGAAAGTCAAAGCATCATGCACATCCATATACCATCCGTACACCAATGGCCTACTGGAAGGATTCAATCAGACACTCAAGAGAATGCTCAAGAAATTCCTTATCCAGGACTCTCGATATTGGGGTCAGCTACTCCCAGCACTAATCTTTGCTGTCAGGGAAATGCTGCATGCCTCAGCAGGGTTTTCACTGTTCAAACTGCTATATGGGAGGCAGCCAAGAAGCATACTAGACCTGGTATGGGAAATATGGCAGAGGCAGGCACCAAGAGTTGAAAACAGAGTATAATATGTTCTAAAGTTATTTGAGAGACTGGAGGCTATGGGGGCATATGCTAGAGAAAAATCTCAAAGGAGCACAGGAACAAAAATGATAGTCTAGTAAAGAGGCATGAATGTATGTTTTCCAGTTGGGCAACAGAATTAGCCTAGTTTTACAACAGGCTGCATCAAAAGCACTAATTAAGTCAGTACAAACTAAAATTTTATACAGACAATGACTTGTTTATACTGCTCTATATACTACACACTGAAATGTAAGTACAATATTTATATTTCAGTGGATTTATTTTATAATTATATGGTAAAAATGAGGAAGTCAGCAAAGGTTCAGTAAGCACGCTGAGATGCTTTTGTATTTTTATGTCTGATTGTGTAAGCAAGTAGTTTTTAAGTGAGCTGAAACCTGTGGGTACACAAGACAAATCAGACTCCGGAAAAGGGGACAGTAATCTGGAAAGGTTGAGAGCCACTATCCTAGAGAAACTGCACTAAGAGCAGCTGATAGAGGCTTTGTGCAATACAATGTCTTATTTAGGGTATCAAGGAGAAAATAAGTATTAAGAGAAATTAGAGCAACGAGAAAACTGATTTTTAACCATTTTTCAGGCTAGGGTGACCATATGTCCTGATTTTATAGGGACAGTCCTGATTTTTGGGTCTGTTCCTTATATAGGCTCCTATTACCCCCCACCGCCTGTCCTGATTTTTCACATATGATGTCTGGTCACTCTACTTCAGGCAAGTCTACAAATAAAAATGTATTCCATAAAACTAAATTTGGACTCATCTGCCTTGTCTCTTTTTTATATTAGATATTTTGTAAGTCACTTGCAGAACACTTAATGGTAAAAATGCAGTATTTCTTCTTAGAACCTTTGTAGTTCATGTTAGTGGGTTGTAACCTCACAGAGCTCATTCTCAGTATTGCCAGTTTTTATAATATTTGGTGTTTTTCTTAAAGCCCCAGATTCTAGAGTTAAATGATGGTATGAGAATCTCACTTTTGTATTTTAGAAAAAAAGTTTGGTTGTGCCCTCATGTTTGTGGAGAAAAGTTTGAAAACATTCAGCAATTGCCCACTGAAGGCTCAAAACTAGAAAAAAATAGAAAGAACTCAACATTTATTCTTTTCAAATTCTCATAATTTTGAAGTCAATCTCATGATTAGGGGGGCCTGACTCATGATTTTTGAATGCTCAGGGTTGATAGTATTGTAGTCTGCTAATATCAAAAGCAAAAGTTGCAGGACTGAGCCACTATATTCATGAATGGCTGATGCAGCATGTATTGTGGATTTCACTTGAACTGGGAAATCACTTAGGCTCAGATCCACAAAGGTATTTAGGGCTAACTTTCATTGAAATCAGTGGAAGTTAAGAGTCTAAACATCTTTGTAGGTCTGAGCCCTAGGTCAATCCATCCTAAAGTACACAGTTTGAGTTTGTGGCTCTGGTTTCTTGTTATGCTGTAATGTATCCCTGCCCCACCCCCCTGCCCAAGTCACCTCCGCCTCCTGAGTGCACTGTGTGCCTGCTTTCCCCCCTAGCTGTTTCAGGGCAGCAAGCAGGAGGAGGGAGGGAGGAAGAGGCGGAATGCGGTGCTTGGGGAGGAGGCAGGGCCAGGGCGGGGATTTGGGGAAGGGATCCAATGGGGCAGGGAGGGGGCAGAGTTAGGGCAGGGACTTTGGGGAAGGGATTGGAATGGGGGCGGGGCAGGGGGTAGGAGCTCCCACCGGCACCAGGGAAAGTTGGCGCCTATGTCCCTGCCCATAAAGCACAGCTGCCATGCTGCCCCTGTGCACGCTGGGTGGCTCCAGATTCCAATCCGCTGCTTCCTGGCAGTAGGTGACAGTTTGAAAACCTCTGTGCTAAAATGGAAGGCAGAAACCTTGGGCGGGGGGTGGAGAGAGGCAGGTGACCTCCTGTGTGGGCAGAAGAAGAGTTGAGGTAGTATGGGAGAGGCTGTGCAGAACCCATCCAATCAGGAAAGGGTTTACTGGGAGACCCAATCAGGAGAAGGCTTGCTGGAGCATATGTAAAGGGCTGCTCCGCAGAGCAAGGGGCAGTCTCTTCCTAGAGGGCAAAGGAGAAGGATCATCTGCTGAGGAGCGCTGGGGATACTGTGGTGCTGGGCAGGGTAGCAGAGCAATAGGGGACCATGGCCAGACTGAGGCCCTGAAGCAAGAGCAGGGAGAGTGCTAGGGCTACAGGGGAAGTGGCCCAAGGAAAGTAGGCAGCAGGAATAGGAGGAGGGACAGTAAGTGGCTGCCAGCTATAGGGTCCCTGGTTGCCAATGAGAAGAGTGGCCTAAATCCAGACTGCAGTTTGCCCCTGAAGCCAGACATTAGACTAGAGACTGCAGTTGGCTGCTGAGGCAAGTGGAAGGACTGAAGACTGCCTGTTCCCCACATGAGCCCCTGATCCCCCATCCTCTGCCTGCTATTGCACCTTGACAGCCAGGATCCTAAATAAGCCATGCTCCTGAGTGTTCCCCTGACAACTGCAAACTCTGGGTTGTCCTGGGGAAGACTGCACACTGCACCAGAATATCCCTATGCAGTAAAATGAATACTTTTACTCCACGGGGTTGCAGCTGGAACCCTACAGAATAGTTTTTGCAAGGTTGGGGCAAAGCCAAGGGAATGCAATGGAGACAGCACTTGCTCCTGTCAAGCCCCCTATATCTTCCGAGCTGGGTTCTGCAAGTTTTGACTCCCTAGAAGAAAGCAATTGGCCCTTCTATAAGGCCAAAACAATTTTTTCAACTGCATGGGGTGCAACCACTATTGACTTTCAGAGGATTTTACACCAGTATGGCTGAGAGCAGAATTTGGTCCACATATACTGTGCACAATACAAGAAAATTGTACTTTCTGTTTATGATTTGTGTGCTTTATAGATCTTGCAAATGATTTGAGATATCAAATAGAGACCATTCTCCCACATTCATAATTTTTTTGGGATTATTCCCAAACTAAAGAAACACTAACCTCTTAAGCCTCAAATTCATCTGCCATGCAGCACCCATGAAAAATGACTATTTACTAAAGAGGATCCAAACAACCCTATACAAGATCCAAACTTTGAAGCTCATTTTGTGTGTGTGTGTGTGTGTGTGTGTGTACATACACACATAAATACATACAAGAGAGAATGCATAATAATATGCCATGGTATAAAGTTTTTAGAGGCACAGATTAAGGATGATTGCACTACACAAAAATAGTGGTGCCTCAGAGCAATTAACAGGTTATCATGAAAAGACTAAATTAAAATTTTTCTCACACCATCAAATAGCAAGGGAAAAAAGGCTATTTTGAAAAAATTAGAGACTTTTAGATTTGTGCTTGTATCCCTCACATGAAATTCTGGGTTGCTTTAAGGACCCCGAGTTGTGGTAATTAAAGCAATCTGAGGTTACAGTGGAGGGATTGGAAAAGTAGCACTAGTCCATTTTTAAAAACCTTTCTAACAATATTCTAATACAAGTTTCTATTAGAAATTTTTCTGTCAAAAACAAGGTGAAGAACCTACAATCAATCCAGCCACCCCTTCCTGTCCTAATTGGCGGGAAGGAGTTAGGAAATGCCTAGAAGTCTAGTGTCCATTTAGCTTTAGGGAGACAGTGAGAATCTTTGAATTAGTCTCAGGATAGATTAATGGGCAGCTGAGTTAGCTAAGTCTATAAATGTAACAGTTACTGTTTTACCACAGTCTATTAAATAAGAGTTTATATAATGGCCATTGTGACCATTGTGACACTCTGTAAGTAGCATCCTGGAACCTCCATATTCACCTCTATCATATAATTGATATGTTTTGCACAAAGTATGCCTTGTGAGGTATCATTTCAAAAGTCTTGGTCTGTTGAACATTAGTATCTTGTGGGGTTGTACATGCTATCTTTGTATGTGAAGTTATGAAGTTTGGCTACGTGTGTGTGTTACTGAAATATGATATTTAAGGTACAACAATGGAGTAGCCAGATGGTGGTTAATGACTCATCAACTCATCAAGGAAAGAATCCACTATCCCAGGAACTGTAGACAATGGAGACTGCTTAACAAATGGGGAGTGATTAAGCCACTTCACAACAAAGATCTTTCCAGCAAGCTGGGAGAAACTATAAAAGAGGGGGAGTGACATCATCACTTGGACTCACTCTCCCCACAACTCAACATCTGGAAACACGTCTGGAGGACAAAGACTTTGAACTGAGGGGGGTGGTCCCAGCTGGGAAAGAGTCTCAGCCTATGTATCGAGGATCTGTGACCTGTTTGTACTATCAGGGTGAGACACTGCTTGATTCAAATCCTGTTTAGTTTGCAGAACTGAGACTGTGCCTTTATTTTTGTTTCTTAAGTAACCACCTCTTATTTATATGTCTGCTATGTATAATCATTTATGATCTATCTTTCTGTAGTTAATAAATCTGTTCTATATTTTACCTAAAACAATGTGTTTTGGTTGATGTGCTTGGGAAATCTCAGCTCAGTTTACAAAGGCTAATGTGTGTACTCTCCGCATTGAGGGAGGGGTGGGCTGGGTAATAAACTTACACTGGCCAGGCTTCTGACCAGGGGAAGATGGTACAGTTGTGGGGTGCAAGGCTGGGGAGCTGAGGGGGATCCTCCCTATTGTTGGTTCATGTGTAACTGAGAAAGCATTCATGTAACTCAGCAGGGTGTGTCCCTGCCTGTGGATGTCTGTGTAAGTGCAGTACCTGCCAGAGGTTTGTGGTTTGATACAGCATTACAGAGTGAGAGGGATATCCCAGGTTGATGGGACAGAGGGCTCAGTGATGCCACAGTCCAGGTTGCACCCTAGGGATCCCATCACCACATATCTGTCAATTACATTTATTTAAAGATTTGTATTGATTTTTAAAATAAAATATTATTTAACTGAGTTCTTAGCAACCCAAACATACATGGACACAACCAATCTGAGCTTTTGGACTGTTCTGTGGAATTTATTGGAAAACCATATCCCTGTTATAGAATTCTGTAGGATGGTTCAATATCTCTCTAGAAAGGATGCTACATGAGTGTTAACTAAAGTTCACAGAGTAATTTCTGTAGTACCCTATTATACTGGTATTTCTAGAGACCCTTATTGGACCTTGTGACGCGTGGCTAGAAAGGGTTAAACATCATTGAAAATAAATAACCCACAGAAGACATGTGGGGAGATAATGTTTGTGTTTTTGTGTATTTACATATGTATGAGTAGGGTCAACAATGTAATCAACAGTTTCTGTCTATGCTGTATTCTGATATCATTTAAATGAATTGTAAACACGGGATATCTCTCTTTGAAATATACTGTGAATGGTGGAGGAAAAAGCAAATGGCCTTATGTTAATTTGTGTAGCTAAGTACCAGTGATGGCCTCCTTCAAAGTCATCCTAATTACTTTTTGGAAATACCATCTTGTCAAAGAGGACATGAAATTGTATAAAAGATCCTTGGGTCCTGAATCTGTCATCTCAGATCTGCTTAAGACTTCATCGGGGGAAGTTTGAGTTGCAAGACTGAGATCCTAGTTATGCTTGTACACCCTAAATATGAGATTTGGACATTGGACTATGACCTATGAACTGAATTCTAAAGGAACTCTTTGCAACTACGAAGCTCACCATCTCTGCTATGAATCTGCACCTCAGTGAATTGAATTCATGTCTGTATGTATATTGATATTTTAACCATACTCTTTTTTTTTTTTAATACAATTTAGTTTAGTTAATAAGAATTGGCTGTAGCATGTCTTTGGATAAGATCTGAAACATTCATTAACCTGGGAGGTAATGTGTCTGATCCTTTGGGATTGGTAGAACCTTTTCTTTTATATGATGAAATAAGATTACAGAAATTTTCATCATATTTCACATGGGTACCTGGATGGAGGTCTGAGGCTGGATCACTTTAAGGGAGCTGTGTTGTTTGGACTTCTGAGTAACCAGTAAGGTAATAAAGAAGCTGTTTTATGCTGGCTTGGTAAATCTAGGTATTGGAATATCCACCAGCTTTATGGGGATTGTTTGCCCCATTCTTTGCAGTTCACTCTAATTGAGTGACCACAGCTGGCTCCCCACTAGGAACCTGGTCACAGCCCTATTAAATCTATAGGTATAAAACAAATGAGCATAGTGTATATTCACGCTTAAGTTTATGCTATTTGAATCAGCATTAACTAAGTTTCTGCACCTGCACCCCCATTAGAGCAAACTTTTTTGTGCTGGTTGGGTATCAATAGCACTAGCTGTGTTGTCAGGAAGTAGTGGGCTTGGGGGAAGGAAGAACTAGAGCAGTTATGTAGAATGCCAACATTCAGTAGCACTGAAAGTTCCTTCTCCATAGATCTTAGGGATCCAAAAGATTAGGAGGCTATGGACCTGCATCTTCCACAGTCCTCCAAACCCTTCGTCACCCTTCAGAAGAAGATTTGAAGGAAAATCTGCAAAGTGATTCTCAAGCAGTATCCTGGTACCTCTGTACCCCTGCCATCAGTGGGTACAATTTTGCCCACTGTCTATTTAAATAAAATGTTTTAAAGTTATTATTATATTTATTTTATTGTTGTATATGAGCTCATTCTTAGGATTGTGCACATAACTGAATATGAAAACACAAGTTTCTGTGCACACAGCGATTGTACTTGCAAATGATCAGATAATTAATTGGATATTTGCATGCACAGTTCATGCACACTCATTTTTATATGCACAAACCTAAAAATCTGGGGCTTTATCTCATTTACAACATTTTCAAGGTATTTACCATGCTTTAATTAAAGTTAATGTTGTAGTTTAGACAAGTTGACAGTGTCTTTTCCATGCCTTTTGTTTAATCAGTTATGGAAATTAAATATTATTTTAGCATAGTTTGATTCTGCATTCCTTTGCTTAATGAGTGGAGAATCATCCCCTGGAACATGCGCGCGCACACACACACACAAACTTCAAGCACCACTGCCTTAATATAGGAAAAACAGTCAGAATAACACTTTTTTGTCAAATTCAAGGTAACGAATGGAAGCTCCAGAGGCCCATTAACTCATGTCCCACATGACTAATACAAAGCAATATTGTAGCCATATTGGTCCAAAGATATCAGAAAGACAAGGTGGGTGAGCTAATATATTTTACTGGACCAACTTCTGTGGTGATGAGATCTGAAGAAGTTCTCTGTGTAAACCTGAAAGCTTGTCTCTTTCACCAATAGAAGCTGGTCCTATAAAATATATTACCTCACCTACTTTGTGTCTAATATAAAGCAGATATTCGTAGAGGAAGAACCATTTGTCCCAGTACCAGGGCTAGACTTAGGGAAAATGGTATTCTGAGTTAAATTGTATTTTGGTGCCCCTGGCCCCCATTGTCCTTGGCCCCTGAGGGCTTCCCACCCCTCACATCATCCCTGGTCCTCATGGCTCTTCACCCCACCATCACCCCTGGTTCCCACAGCTCCCAACCTCCCCCATCACCTCCAGGACCCGCTGCCTCTTCTCAGTGCTAAATTTGTATTGAAAGGTGTTGGGGCTCAGCCCCTGTTCAAATTAAGCACTGACTGGGTTGCCAGTGCTGGCTGGGCACTCAGCTCTGTAGGCAATGCTGCTGCCAGCAGCAGCACAGAAATAAGTGTGGCATGGTACATATAATAAAAACAAAAATATACTGGAGCTATATCAACTGCCTAGAACTAGAAGGGACCTTGAAAGACTATTGAGTCCAGCCCCATGCCTTCACTAGCAGGACCAACTACTGATTTTTGTCTCAGATCCCTAAGTGACCCCCTTGAGGACTAAACTCACAGCCCTGGGTTTAGGAGGCCAATGCTCAAACCACTGAGCTATCCTTTCCCCTTACTGTTGCTTCTGCACTGCTCCTGCAGCTTGTGGTGCCAAGCATTCAGTCTGAGGCTCAAGGTGGGCTCCATACCATTGCATGGGGGCTGCATCTGCTGGAGCCCATGGTTATCCCACAGTCCTCTAGCCACTCCTGGCTCAGCAAGGGCACTATTTCAGATTTTGGTGAGCACAACTTTAACATGAAAACTAGATTTTTTTTCTGTATCTAATTCCTGTACAAAGAAAGAAAATATATATACATAAACACCAATTAAAGACATATTTTAAGTTTATATGTAAGTTTAGAACCATCAGGAGATAACACAGCAAGGCATTCCCAATCCCAAGGCTTGAGGTATCAGTTCTGGAGCTTCACACTGATATCGGAAACAGAAGTTTGATACTTTGTAAACTATCTTTAGGAGAGATAAATACAAATAAATAAAATCTGCTTACTTTCTCTAGACACACACTGTGTTAGTGCATTATCTAATTTTATTTTTGTCAATTGTGTTTCACTCCACTAAAAACATATTTACTTAATTTTAACAGATGTGATTAAGGTTTTTTCTCTTTTATTAAGAACAGGAATTTATTTTTCTAATTATTTTGTCATTTATGCTTACCAATCACAACTGTGAATGTGACTCACTAACTTTTGACTCCATCGTAACTATTAGTATCAGACTTTTGAATTGCATTTATTTTCATACGAATTTTAAGTTATCTTACAGATATAACTAAAAATACCATTTGAAAATAAGCAATTTTCATCTGCACAGTTTCTAAAGTTATGTGTTTAGTTAATGTTTTTTAAATTGACACTACTAACTTGAGTACAAGCTAAATGTACATACTAGAAGGATACAAATATTTGATTGTACCACTTTAAATGATGAATGACAAAGCACAATATGGTAATAAAAGTAATAATGATAATTACTCCTGCCAGGACAGGTTTGGTATTTTAGAACTCACTACTCAAAGAATTAAATTTAAGCATGAGAGAAATACAATTATGAAAAACACTAAAATAACAGCACTGCAATCCTTAATGAACTTTGAAAGACTAAAATTACAGAGAATATATGTGCCTTGCACGTTTTAACATGAAGTACCAAGAGTAATAACAACAACAACGTGTGTGTGTGTGTGTGTGTGAGAGAGAGAGAGAGAAAGAGTGAATGCTGGGAGGAGTGTGTGCGTGAGTGTGAGAGAGACTGTTGTGGGCAATGTGTGTGTGCGTGTGTTAGAGTGTGCTGGGGAGTGAGTGTGAGAGAGTGTGAGGAAGAGAGAGTTGGGAGAAGTGTGTGGGCTGGGAGGCCTGTGTGTGAGTGTGTTGGGAGGAGTGTGTGTGAGAGACAGTGTGAGTGTGTGTGTTGGGAGGAATGTGTGTGTGTGTGTGTGAGACAGAATGTGTGCTGGGGAAGTGTGTGTGAGAGAGAGTTGTGGGGAGTATGTGTGTGAGAGAGAGAGAGTTGGGGGGAGTGTGTGTGTGCCTGAGTGAGTGTGACAGCACACTGTCTCTTTAAGCAGAGCATTCAGGAACCTGAACAGCAGCACTGGCAACACCCACTCTGGACCCAGAGACACCAATACAGGCACACTCCCCCTGACCTCCACTGCAGCTCAGCAGAGACTGGGCACATGGGCAGGGGAGGAGGGGGCTCCCCAACATCAGTGTTCCCACTCTGCACAGCAGACAGGAGGCAGGCTCCAGGTCCTAAGCATCTTGGCCCAGGGAGGCTCCATGGACAGAGGGCAGGCAGGAACAGCAGCAGCTGCAGACAGCAGTGGAGCAGGGGAAGAGGGGCATCCCTGCCCTGTAAGAGTTACCTGGCTGGTCCAGCTGCCCCCCACTGCAGCTCAGTCCATCTGCCCTCTCCAGACACTGCCATAGCTGCCTGGCTGCCTCTAAGCCCCTCTGGCTGTCGGCCGGTCCGTTGGGTGGGAGCACAGCACCCTGGGCTGTGGCCCTGCCCAGTGGCCAAGGATGATGAACATGTACAACTACTTTTATAGAATCAGAACTGGCAATAAAAAGAGCACTGCTGATATGAACAGACCTTCTCATTATATGCAATGAAGCCAGCTTGTTCCTGACCCTTAAGGAGTGATGACATTTTCTGTTTTGTAAAGAAATGTAAGTGCTTGTACTCACTTTGGCAGTTCTCTTGCAACATATGGTCAAAACAAAAGGTATTCCTGTGGCCATTTTTGAAATCTGCATTTTAAGTAGTTGGTCATTCAAACCTTGCTCAGATGCCTGCGTACAAGATGCGTTTTTAATCGATTTTTGTTCTAGCTGAATACCATGCAAACAGCTCACCTGTCCTAGTCCCCAAAGAAAGATTATAAAAAATATGGTTACAGGCAGAAATCCAATATGTATGAATAGCACTCTTACTAAATACAATATGCTAATCTATTTTATCCCTGCCTATTTTTCACAGCATTCTAATGATACACAGTTGTACATCTGAATGTAGATTTTGCAAACATAGGACCTGATCCAAAGGCTACTGAGGTCAATAGGAGTCTCTCTGAATAAGATCTGTCCTGCAGGGCCGTTGGACAAAGCTGCTAGTTGGATACATCAGATTATCCTCAGTTTCAGCCCGGGGAAGAGGGAAGCCTGGCTTGTGGCTGGAGTCATCATTATGATGATGCTTTCTCTCCTTTATACCCCACTTGCTGAAGGGAGCATTTTCAGATGTGGCAAACCAAGTTAAGGGCCTTGGAGTCATTGTCCATCACACACTTTTCATGGCAAGACTTATGTCGGCTGTGGCCCAAATGTTTCTTCTTGTTTTATTTAAACTGGCTTTAGTGGTTTGTAAAGTCCTTAAATGGAACAGGCATTCAAGACTTTGAGACTTGCTCTGGCAGGTATCCGAACTCCACATTTTTGGGGTTCCGTCACCATGCCTTAGGTCAACTGGTGATCAAGTTTAACTTTGTATGGCTCACTCTCCAGTGCACACTATCTCAGCCACCCTCAATCTACTTTTAAGAGGCAATCGAAAAAACCCTTTCTTTTTCAAAAGTTTATGGTTATGATCTACTGTTACAGCATTGCCAACTCAAGCAATTTTACTATGAGGGTCATGATAGCTGGTGTTTTTCCTAGCATCCCAGCTCCTAGAATCAATAGATTGCATGAGAATCTCAGCTTTCATTTTAAAAAACTCTCAAAATGTCTTGACCTTTTAGTTGAAGAGAAAAGCTTGAAAACATGAAGCAAGTGCACCCTAATGGCTCAGAAACCAGAAGACAAATAACACAACATATATTTATTTTAAAATACCAAAAACCAAATGATTCTGAAGCCAAGTTCATGATTTTGGGGAGCCTGACTCATGATTTTTGAGCACTCAGGGTTGGCAGTACTGCTTTCAATCCTATCCAGTAATGCCACATTAGCCTTTTAGCATTTTATGATCTTTCCACTGCTAGTGTTTTTGCAGTGTCCTAGTCACTTGGTAGGGAGTTTGTCAGAAATACACTATTGATTATTATTAATTATTAAAGACAGCTTGGATCTTGGGCCCAGATCCTCAACAGTGTTTAGATCAATGGGAGTTAGGTGCCTAAATTACCATTCAGCATCTGAGCCTCGGTTTCTACCACCAATATAGGTATAGGCAATGGCAGAGAGTCTGGTGGGCAATATGCTGAAAGGGGAACTGTGAGCATTTATCAGATTTGTAATCTGTTCAAAAATAATTACATGTGCCTCAAAAGTAAATAGTGCTAAAAGCACAGTTCACGTTTTATATTACTTTCATAAGTCTTTATGTATAATAGATATTTCAACTAATTCAAACATCTACTAAACAAATTATTTTAATGAAATCTGTACCAAGTTTAATTTTATTAAGATTTTTACAGCAACTAATTTAAAGTCCGTTCAGTATGAGATTAGTACATTTGATTCAATATAGGATTATTAAGACTACATGAAATATTTAACTTATAATTAATAATACAGTCAGAAGGCCACTTTGCTTGTGCATATTAAATGTATAAAATTATTTCAGTTATGCTCATTCCTAATGTGACTAACACATATAAATGTTATTTATTCACACTGCCCTGTATTCTGCAATCAATACTTGCATTTAGATCACTTTCTGTTTCTCTATTTCTTTGCATGGCAGATTGGGATAAGCAGCTAGGGGAGCTGGTGGAGGTAACAACAACCTCTTTAATTGTGTGGGTACATCCTTCATTGTTTGAGAGTTTTCAGCTCAGGCGTGATTTTAGACCTCCACTGATGCTGTTTAATCATATTACTGCTTTTTAACAGGGCTGGCTCCAGCATTTTTGCCACCCCAAGCGGCGAAGAAAAAAAAGGAAAACCCAACTGAGCTGCCACAGAAGCGATGCCGAAGAGGAGGAGACGGAGTGAAGGAACCGCTGCCTAACTTCTGCTGAAGACTAACACCGAGTGCTTGAGCTGCCACCAAAGTGCCGCCGAAGATCTGGACATGCTGCCCCAGTAACAGACGGAGTGCCACTCGTTTGTATTTGCTGCCCCAAGCACTTGCTTCCTTCGCTGGTGCCTGGAGCCGCCCCTGCTTTTTATCATCTGTGTCTGGCTAGGAAGTTGCAACCCTTTCTTTTCCATGTGGAGCTTTCCAGTGTTATCCAGGGTTTTGTCCCTCAAGATTAGACTATTGCAATATGTTCTACATGAAGCTACTCCTTAAAAACATCTGGAGAAAGAAGCTGGTGCAGAAAGCTGTGACTTACTTATTGGCTGGGAGCAGATGACACCAGTGCTCTGGGATCTGCACTGGCTGCCTCTCCATCTCTGGGTGGCATTTAAGGTGTTGGTTATGACCGTAAAGCCCTAAACAGCATGAAAGCCTATGTCATTATGAAAGAGGACTGGCTGGCAGAGTGTTCTCTCTGAGGGCTCCAAGACTCTAGAATGGCCCCTGCCCTATCCAGAATGGCCCAAATGTGGTGACCTCCCAGACATGCTGCAAAAGCAGGGCCAGCTCCAGGCACCAGCAAAGGAAGCAGGGTGCCTGAGGTGGCCAATAGAAAGGGGTGGCACTCCGCCCATTATTGGGGTGGCACGTTTGTGTCTTCAGCGGCACTTCGGCGGCAACTCAAGCACACCGCGTTAGTCTTCGGCAGCAATTCGGCGGTGGGTCCTTCACTCCATCTCCTCCTCTTTGGCGGCACTTCTGCAGCTGCTTAATCGGGTTTTCCTTTTTTTTTTTCCTTCGCCGCTTGGGGCAGCAAAAAAGGTGGAGCCGGTCCTGTGCAAAAGACATCTGTTTGATAAGTTGTTTGGAGAGGCCTGAGAGTATGCTTCCCAGAACCATGAGGGGCAGGAAAAGAGTTTCTGTAGGTATCTGGCTGAAATTAAATGATTACTTTAATGCTGGGATTTCATTATATTGTTAATGATTTATTAGGATCCCTAGAACCTTGGATAGATGTATTTTTTTATTATTTTAAATTTAAATTAATTATGTATGTATATGCACAAAGAGTTTAGGTCCTGACTGTGGAAAATGTTTTCTTAAGCATGTATATAAATTTATCCCTATTTAGGAAAGCACTTGCGTGCATCGTCACTTTAAGGATGTTCCATAATGCCCTTTGAATTCATTGAGACTTAAGCACAAGTTTAAAGTTAAACACCTGCTGAGGTGTTTTCCTTAACATGGATGCCTTCCTGAATTTGGGACTTAGCACCTGACCCTGTAATCAGATCGAAAAGGGGAGACCCTGGAGCTCATGGAGAGCCCCACTGACTTTAATTGAATATCATGTGACTGTCAGGGTCAGCCAGCAAGGACTCAGTTGCAGAATTAAGGCCTTAATTTGTCTGTCATGCCTTTTTTTGTTTTTTTTAATGACATGCTATAAACCATCTTGGTAAAACAAAGATAAGCTCATCTGATGTATTGTTTGCGAGACAAGAAGCTATATGAATAAATTACCCTTTATAAGTAATTCACATAATATCAAGCTTGACTCAAATCATTTTTAGTACAGTCAATAAAAGGAAGCAATGTAGGCCTGATTCTCATTTACAACACTTTGGGCTTTTAAAAGGACTTTAAAGTGAAATAAATTACATTTATACCTCCTGTAGGGGTAGCGCTTAATGCAAATGAGAATCAAACCCATTGTGGTGATGACAACACTGACAATTTTATTGTGATTCGTGATATATGGTGGTTTTCTTAAAGCCTGAACTCCTGGAATTAGATGATTAGGAGACACTCTCAACTTCCATGTAATAAAAAGGAAGTTTCTAGCCCCTGTGGTTACAGAGGAAAGCTTGGAAACAGAAGAAAAATAAAATGAACCCAAAACCTTATAATTTAAAAAGAGAAAACGTCATGATTTCTAAACCCATCTCACGTGTTTTTGAGGCCTGTTTCATGATTTTGGAGTATGTTGTATTGACACTATTGCCATATGCTTCATGACTCCAAATGAGAAATTTGCCTAAGTAAAAATTTCAAGACTATCCCTCACATCTCTCATTCAAGACTATCCCCACATCTCTCATTCCTGAAGTTAATTGTGATTTCTAATATAATTAGAAAGTGCCTACTGATTGAGAATGCTAGTATATTACATTCTGTAGGACAGAAAATGCGTAAACGGTTCAACTTTGTTTGCCAATAGAGAAACTGTTGCATTCATTAATTTATACAGAAATATCCATAAGATGGTGCTGTATCTTTAATTTGACCAGAGTCATTTGGATTGAAAAATAAAATGTATGTTGCATTTGTAGCTAAAAGCCCTTTTTATAATCTGAGGGTTGGTGACAATTTTTTTGGCAGGCAGATTGCAAATGTTGGTTTCAAAATCATTCCAATCTGTTAATTTACATGTATTAGAATATTAGTCATCGGATCTTTGTTCAAGATTCGGTTCAAGGCTGTAAATCTGAGAACTAGCTGAAATGTTAGTTTTAGCTGACATTCTATGAGCTAGCAGCAGCTCCTTTTCATAGTTAAATTTTACTTCATCCATTTCTGATAACGACTTGTGATAGTCTTAAAGGATCATCTATAGTCATTCACTTTGACAAAGAGGAAAAAATTGCATCCTAGAGGTTTTACTTAAAGGTGTGAAGCACAGAGGGGACAGATGTGACACAGATAATGGCCAAATCTGTTCAGAAGTGCAAAAGGTGAGGAAAAGACACGACTGAGGTATCTACACACACACACATACACACACCAAGACAACAGAAATGTAATGTGCAGCTAACACATGGCTTTTCGGGATTTGTTGAGAAAAGGGCAACTAAAAGAGGAGGAGTTGAAAGGGCAGCAAATTACTGTATTATGCCTCTGATACTGGTAGATTTTTCAGTGGAATATCTATCAGTAATTAACTCTCCTCACAACCCCATGACTGGGATAGCACCCAACTGTCTCTGGGCCATGTAACCTTTGATTTAGGTGTTCCCAATTAAATGGTCAAAATAAGGAATAAAACCAAGCTGATTTATTTAAGGTTTGAGCCACCAAGGCAGTTACAAACAATTTAATTTAGTGGAAGACTGGGAATGACACATTGAGGGATAAAATTAAAAAACTTTATTTAATATGAAATAGTTAGTGAAGCAAATAGGCATTACAGTAAACGATACACTGCATTGGTACTCGCATTGTAAGATGAAATGATGCATTTGGAGTGATCAGTCCCTAAATGAGAAGGATGGATATAATCCTTTCTTTAAAGGTTCCTTGATGATAAATGGCCACGCCAAGTCTAAAATTATTATGATATCCTTTTTATTATCGATTATAATAATGCCCCTTATGTTAATTAACATAAAATTGATCCTTTTACCACAATTAAATATATTCTACTTTCTCATTGCTATTTTACATTGTGTCATCTTAATTGATATTTGCATAAATGCCATGCCAATAACTATCAATATAAACAGCATTTTCCAAAATATCAATATTTTATCTAAAACATTTGTAAAAAACAGCTAGGACCAAAACATGTTTACAACATGACCTGGGGCTATGTACTAACTTATCAGTGCAGTTTTCCAAACACATTTTCCTCTCCCCGAGATCAGCTCAAGCTCCAGGTCACAATAAAATCCAGCTCCCTTATGCATTTACTTCTGAAATTATTTAAACAGAGTCAAAGCCAAATCATCCCATTGGGAAGCACCTATGGCTGGGAAGGAACACTAACATGGACGAAGGCCTGGATTCATTTATTCATGCTTTCATTACCTCTCACATCAATGCAGTATACCTGGTCAAGCCTTCAACATTTGGGAAAATTCCAACTAGTACAGAATGCTGCAATGAATCTCCCCAGCATCACAGACTACTAAAAGCACATCACACCTGTCCTCGACTCTTTACACTGGCTTCCCACAGAATTTCAAATACAGTTCAAGATATTGATCCTTATCATGAAAGTGTTCTGAGGTCTGGGTCAAGGACACCTAAAAGACCTTCTAAAGCTTCAGGAGGAAGACTTCTGGTTGACAACTTCACTCTTCTGGCCCAACCACTCCCTCAGCAATGAGAGTAAAGCTTGTCTGTGCAGGAGCCAGAACTTTCTCCAGGGGGACAATCCAAGACTGTGGAATGAACTTCCCCAAGAACATGGACCATCACAAACCTTACCACTTTCTGCTCCAAGGGCAAGGCACATTTCTTTGACCTCGTCTTCACTAACACAAACACATAGCAACAGAATATTTATACAAATGTAAAACAAACAAAACCTTACCAAAACAAGGCACTTCTCTGCACATGTTTCTTCCCCCCAGGAGAGAATGAGAGAACAAACACATGACAGATGTGCAGTCACGTTGACTAAACACACTACTGGTAGGCACTCAGATTCTACAGTGCAGTATACTATTTACTATATACTATGACTGCAGTATAAGAACCTACATAGAACAGAACACTCATGGGTCAATAGTAGCCAGTACACAAGGAAAGGAAGTGGGGAAATGTGCATAAAGAGCATCATCACCTCTTCTCTGAAAACCTGCAAAAGCATCCTCCATGGCTTTGGGACTGGATTGTTTTGGGGGAGGGGCAAGCTGGGGCTATTATGTTTTCTGTTGTCAAAGAGCAAAACGTTATATCAGTGTGGAGCTTATATGAGATAAAGGAAAATAAAGAAAGGATGCATATAATCCTCTATGCAAGAGAGAGGAATAGAGTGAGTACTCAGTATGTAACAGCCATGTGGGTACTGCCCACCATCAGATAAAGTGGTGCTGTACACAGGAGAGAGAGTTATAACATCCGCATGTTTACATAGCTAAACACACCACATTCACTATGTAACATCACCCCCCTCTGATGCTGCAATTTCCCATACAAGATAAATTCTTATCAATTGTTTCTCCCCGCACAACCCTGTGAGTTTTCCCTCTGACTAATCAGGAATTTAGAGCACCCTGTCACATCATATCTGTTATTACAGAATCAGAAATTTAGGACTGAAAGGGACCTCAGTAGGTCATCTAGTTCAATCCCCTACACAGAGACAGGACTAAGTATTATCTAGACAATCCCTGACAGGTGTTCATCTAACCTGTTCTTAAAATCCTCCAATAATGCAGATTTCACAACCTCCCAACACAATTTGTTCCAGTGCTTAACTACGCTGACAGGAAGTTTTTCCTAATGTCTATCCTAAATCTCCCTTGTTGCAATTTAAGCCCATTACTTCTTGTCCAGTCCTCAGCGGTTAAGGAGAACAATTTATCACTCTCCTCTTTATAACAACCTTTTATGTACTTGAAGACTATTATCATGTCCCCCATCACTTTTCTCCAGACTAAACAAAACCATTTTTTTTTAATCTTTCCTCATAGGTCATATTTTCTAGACATTTAACTATCTTTGTTCCTTTCCTCTGGACTTTCTCCAATTTGTTCACATCTTTTCTGATATATGGCGCTCAGAACTAGACATAGCATTTCAGATGAGGATTTATCAGTGCTAAGTAGAATGGAAGAATTACCGTATATACTCAATCTTAAGCTGGTTCATTTATAAGCTGACCCCCCAAGATGGATAAGTAAAAATGGAAAATTTGTATAACCCGTTCATAAGCCAACCGTATAATTCAGGGGTCAGCAAACTTTGGCTCCCGAGCTATCAGAATAAGCCCCTGGGGGGCCTCAGATGGTTTGTTTACCTCTAGCGTCTGCAGGCACAGAGGTAAACCTAAGTAAACAAAATGTCCCGGAGCACAGCTGCTTACCCTGACGGGCCGGGACAGCAACTGGTGGGAAATTTTTTGGGGGGGAGAAGCTGGGAGTCAGAGGAGTAACCCCTGTGACCACACCCGACATGAGCCTACCCCTGGCCTGGGACCCTCACAGTCTCCCCATCCAATCCCTTCCCACTTTATCTGGGATGGGCCGGGGAGGATGTCTCTGCCCTGGCTGGAGCTGCTGTGGGAGGCTGGGCAGCGCGGCTGCAGCCTGCTCCAGCGGACCAGATTGGGTGGCATGGCTGCAGCTTGTGCCACCGGGCGGGACTGGGGGGCACGGCTGCAGTATGCTCCAGCACCCGGGCAGCGCAGCCACAGCCTGCTCTGGGGGCGGGGCTGAGCGGCACAGCTGCAGCCTGTCAGCCCCGAAGCTGCAGCTGCTTTGGAGGCTGGGGGGAGAGCAGCATGGCCAGAAGTGGAGAGACTCTGGTCCCGCCTCTTCCCTTTGGCTCTGCTGGCTGTGCTGCCTCTCCTTGCCCCCTCTGTTGGGGGCAGGGGCTGTGTCCCACCTCCCCCTCTCTATACCTGTTCATAAGCCAACCACCTTCTCTGGTGCTTCCCTTTTTTACTAAAAAAATTCAGCTTATGAACGAGTATATACGGGACTTCTCATGTCTTGTTTACAACATTCCTGCTAATACATCCCAGAATGGCCTTTAAAGGCCAACCCTCTTGACTAGTTTATGCATGTGTGAGGGTTGACACCACAGTTCATGAGATGATACATAGGAAACTCTAGAAAGTAAGCCCTATGGTAGGGTTTTCCAACATACGGCACTGCTTGGGCCTCAGCTTGCAAATACTCATTCTTTTTGGTGAGACACACAGTGCAAACATGAAATCTACTTTTATTGTTATTACTGTTACTTAGGGGGTAAGGGAAAGCAAAAATGTAAAAAGCATAGTTGATAATAAGTGATGATACAGTGTCCCCCTTCCCAAATAAAACTGTTTTAGTAAGAAATTTAAAATACCAAGGAAGGAAAGAAGGAAGCATTAGTCGTATCAGTAGAACTGATGTAAATTGAAGACAGAGAGAGAGAGAGAGAGAGAGAGAGAGAGAATGTGTGTGTCTGTGTATATATATACATGACAGAGAGACAGAGAGAGAGACAGAGAAACTGACTAGTAGTGCAGGGTTGTTAATCTGATGTCCTAGTTACAGGAAAAGACATATACTAATTTAAGGCCAGCTCTTGTACCTGGTATCATAGAAGAGCTGCTGTCACTGTTTGAATCCTGTACGTTTTTGTTAAATCTGTTTCTGGATTTTTTCTTCCTTTTCATAGTGCCATCATTTGAGTAACACTGATTGCTTCTCAGTGTAGTGATGCAAGACATGATTATAGAGACAGCTAACTCTGTTGATGTACTGTGTTAGAATAATGCCACTTGATATCTCATTCATTTGATATATTAGATGGTGTAACACATCAACAAAACAAAGTATTCACATAATTTCTTAGGATGGTACATTTCAGTAGCAAGGATGAATCCAGAGTAAAAGCTATGTCTGTGGCAGTGCCAAAATACCCCTTGGCTTTTGGTTTTTCATTTTAACAAACTGTTAGATTTAGATAATTCAAATCCAAGTAGACCCATTAAGAAATGAATACGAAGACAAACTCTTTCATGATCCTAAAATGTCTGAATTACTGGACTGCTTCATAAATACATTTTCAGGTAACTGTAGTATCCTCATATCCAGGATGGAATCCTTGCTGCGGGTGGCTCTGGCCAAGAAAAGGCAGATACAGAAATGCAGTAGGGAAACTCCCTTCCATCTCCAGGGACACCTGTTCCAGCCGCCCCAGTGTAAATACATACACACACTCTGGATTAGTACAATGAACGAAAGAAAGTGAAATATTTATTTGCAGAGGAATGAATGGAGAAAAACAACAGGGTGATAAGATAGGGGGATCGGTTAAACAGGGTTACATCCAGCATGGGCCCAGAGGTATCACAATATAAAAGGATAGAGGCCAAGGATAGAGACTCAGAGTTTCAGTCCTGGAGTCAGTTTTGGGTGCTCCTGGTCATCTTTGGCAACAGTAAACTTTCCTCCACAACTTCCTCCAGTGCCCTCTTCTGCCCCTCTCTGCAAACACACACAGAGTGATAACCTCCCCACTTAGCTAGCTACAGCCTCCCTCCTTATTCCCAATGCAAGCCATACAATGCCCTGCCCTGCACAGGGATGGGAAGTGAACCCTATGAATGCACCTGTGAACTCCACATTTTCACTAACCAAGGACAGCAATTGTGAGTGATGTGCCACGGAGGGAGAGGGGAGTGATGTCTTAAAGGGACATTTGTTTATTGGATCCTCCCACTCTGGGGTGAGAAACTGAGGCAAAGGACACTGCCCAACATACTGTGGGGAGGGTATTTGTCTATGTGCCCATGGTTTTGAGTTGTGGTGTTTTCCTAAATTAATGCTGATTCTCTTTTCCCTTCTAGCCAAGGTTTTTTTTTTGTTGTGCATGGACTCAGTGCTTGTGAAATGGGAAGTATTGCCTCTTAGAGACACACAAAGGTGGTGTTTACTTTTCCCAGATTACAAGGTGGGGGCTTAAGTGTTGTTAAGAGAACCCCCTAGCCACTGAACCTGGCCCTCGTTGCTGCCAGCTCCACCTGGCAGGATACTTATTGAAACAAATGACTCATCTAAGCTCAAAGCCTGTGACAAGACCTAAAACGATATGTCTACATTGCATTTGAAAACCCACTGCAGCAAGTCTCTGAGCCTGGATCGACACACTCGGGCTTGCACTACAATACTTAAAAACAGTACTGTGGATGTTATGGCTTAGGCTGGAGCTCAGGGTCTGTAACCCACCCCCCTTCCCAGCTTTCAGACCCTGAGTTCCTGCCCAAGGTGCAGCATCCACACTGATGTTTATAGCACTGTAGAATGAGCCCCATGAGCCAGAGTCTGGGCTCTGAGATTCACTGCTGTAGGTTTTAAAATACAGTGTAAATATACTCAAAGAGATGCTCAGTTTAAGAGTCTTAGGGGATGTCTACGTAGCCTGCAGGAATGAGTCTCCCAGACTGCATCGACAGACTCAGGAGAGTGGGGCCTATACAAGCACTCTGGCTGGGTTTCAGAGCATAAACTCCAGCCTGAGCTGTCAACACAGTTCTTTGTATAGAATGTTAGCATGAGCCCCGCTAGCCTAAGTCTATCGACCCAGGCTTGGAGACTTGCTTCTGCAGGCTGTGTAGGCATACACTTGTGTAACTGGGTCCCAGATCATGAAGGGGTTTAAGAGAACCTCCTTCCATATGGAGACAGTAGTCATCCTGGGGGTATAGCTGCAGTTCTGCTGGCCCCTCTGCCCTGTCAGTATAGGTATAGGAGCCATGCTGCCAATTAAACCTTACTTGACACTTCATATTTCAATGCTTTTACTATTTCCCCTTCTATATCTTTGAGGTAAAAAGATTTTTTAATGGTGTGTTTGCCATGGTACTAAGCAGGCTAAGATCTCTCTATACCATCCCTGAACTTTGTTTAAAACTGTTAAATGTTAAACAATAACTGGTTTATGTTAATACTTTTCACTCTTTGGGTCCATATTTTCCATGTAAATTAATACATCAGCACTTAATGCAGTGGCATATTAGTGGTACTCAGTTGAACTGGACACATGTAAAGTGTGATGTATAAAGTGGAGGATTTGAAGGATATTTGAAGAGTATGAACCAAATTCTGCTCTCAACATTTGAACAATTGCTTGAGGGCCAAATTCTTTCCAAAATTACAGCAATCTAATCCAGAGTAATACTAGTGAATTCAAAGACATGTTGTCACAAGGCAGGTATACACTGTTGCCCCCTAGGGACTGTCAAAGTTAGACTCAGGACTCACAGTTTGTCAGACCACTCTGTTTTATTAGCACAGCGCTCTGCTAATACACCCCGATAATGTGAGCCCCATACAAGACACAAACTATCTTATTTATACAGATAAAAGGGCAGGAGTTTAGACAAAGGGACAAAGAAAGCAACAGACAGGAAAAACCACCTGTGACACAGCATGCATATTCCACGTCCTTACTGATTGGTATCGATCTAAGGCTAATACTTTTCCAATTGCCCTTAAACGGTGCAATTGTTCTATG
>NC_133769.1:45012510-45060161 GCF_003597395.2 Chelonoidis abingdonii | reverse complement strand
GAATAAACAGTCTGATTTAAAAGATAGCCAAATTAAACCAGTCCAGCACATCAACACACATGTAAATACAACACAAAGCATATAACAGCCTATTTGCCTTGTTGCCTTTGTACTTACATTTTGTAGGAGAAATTAGAAAGAAATAGGAGTTAGCAGGAAAGTTGTTTCCTCCATAGCTGGGAGAAACAAAAGACCTAGAGTACACAATTCCCACCCCTGACTTTTAAAAAGACCAGGTCTCTGATTGGTCCTCTGGTCAGGTGTTTGGTTCCCTTTGTTCACCCTTTACAGGCAAAGAAAATTAACCCTTACCTATCTACTTATGACAGCTGCCCATTAATTTTCTTTGGTGGCCCCTAGCTCTTATATTATGGGTAAAAATAAGTAACTTTTCCTTATTCACTTTCTCCACACCACTCATGATTTTATCTACCTCTATCATATCCCCCCTTAGCCTCCTCTTTTCCAAGCTGAAAAGTCCTAGCCTCTTTAATCTCTCCTCATATGGAACCTGTTCCAAACCCCTGATAATTTTAGTTGCCTTTTTCTGAATTTTTCTAATGCCAATATATCTTTTTTGAGATGAGGAGACCACATCTGTACGCAGTATTCAAGATGTGGGAGTACCATGGATTTATATAAGGGCAATAAGATATTCTCCGTCTTATTCTCTATCCCTTTTTAATGATTCCTAACATCCTGTTTGCTTTTTTGACTGCTGCTGCACACTGTGTGGACGTCTTCAGAGAACTATCCACGATGACTCCAGGTGGGATGAGGTGCTCTGGCCTGAGGGGCCAAAGTTAATAGGACTGCCCTTTTGATCAGGGCAGTATGGCCTAGGGGCCAGGCAGGGGGTGGGATGGCAGCCAGTCTCTCTCTACTCCACCTGGTCCCAGCCCACGACCCTAGAAGTGTCAAATGTATCTGCTATTGAGTCAGCAGGGATCCCTCCACAACATAAGAATGGCAGTACTGGGTCAGACCAAAGGTCCATCTAGCTCAGTATCCTGTCTACCGACAGTGGCCAGTGCTAGGTGCCCCAGAGGGAGTGAACCGAACAGGCAATGATCAAGTGACATGCTGACTCTGCTGCCAGTTCCACAACCAGATCAATGTCCAGTTCCCCATGGCTACTTCCTGCCCTGTCTTCCTGCTCAGTCCTTGGGTTCTCTGGGGTAGCCAACAGGTGAAGCTCCCGACAACTCTTTCCCATGAGCTTCCATGGCCAGCGAGGTGCCTGGGTCTTGGCGTGCTTGGCCCCTGCAACCCAAGGCGCCAACAGCTCCTGGGTAGGAGTCTGCAATGCACATCCTCTCTCCTCAGTAGTCCAGGCAGACTGAGCTGGGCTGCTCCCTTTTATACTGTGGTTCCAACTGGAACCTGCCTAGCAGAGGCAAGGGGGTGTGGCTTCCTCAGCCCACAGTATGGGGTTAACCCCTTCCTGTCCAGTGTGGAGCAGGTATATCCCATCTCACACGCACATATATGAAGGCAGAATCTGATCCTGTGTATCTAAAGCAAAACTATTCTGAAGCAAACAATTAGAATAAAGTACAAAAGAGCTGCATCCCATAAGACCTCTGGCTTACATAAGGCTTAGATTTTGCTGGTAAGGAAAACTAATGAGAAGAGGATTTTTTCCCCCCTTCATTTTCTTTCAATGTCATGGTTGTCCTGTGACAGTTAAAGTATGACTAGCACAGAGAGATTCAGTGACATTTAGCATGTGTTAATGAAGTGCCAGAAATAGTGCAGGGAGACTGACTGGAGACTGCTATTTTATATATTCACAACAAGTTTCATCTGAAACTCAAACTGAGAACTCTTTTTTATGGACTTTAGCCTAACAAAGCACTAAAACAGCAGAAAGTGGCTTTGCTGAATTGCTGGTTAGTAAGGACATGAGCAGAATTTATTGTGCCATTTTGTCAGCATTATGATAGATGTTAATACAGTCAAATGCTCCACTGTTGTTTTATAACAGCTAGTTTTTCCCCTGCTGAATAGTAGTTTTGCAATCACTGCATCAATAATTATGATGTAAAATATTTGCTATAGTATTAGATAAAAAGTAAACAGAACTTGCACTGGAAGTTGCATCAGAATGTAATAAATTCACTTGATCCTCACTGGGCTTTTCAGAGAGAGGTACTTGAGATAGCAGATTGTCTCAGATGAAACTGCTATCTGGAAATTTTGTGAGAAGACTGATTATGACTGAGATTTAAAGGGATACTTAAAGAAAAAAAAAGCAGTACTTGAAGGAAAGAAATTTCCATGACTAATTTAAGAGCAAAATTGATTTTAAGGAAGTTACAGAAAAATTAGATATGTTGGAGCATTCAATTATAAGGCCCAATAGCGTGTTGTATGTCTTGAAGGATACATAGAGCTGCACGTCATCTGCATATTGCTGGCACTTATGCCCATGTCATCAGTTCTCCTAGTGGTTGCAAGTACACATTTATTTGATGAACCAATACTTTTATAGATTCCTAGTAAGCATTATTTTCAATTACATCTATACCAAGCTACTCCTATGTGGCAGTGGCTCATAAGGGGGCAGGAGGCAGATGAGAGCATGAGTAATGAGGAAAGACTTGGGTAGAGATTCTGCCACAGGGTTGGCTTAAATTAATCTTTATTACATATTCCCTGTTGCCAATACTGTGATCGAGGAAGTAGATTAGAATCCATTGAAGTGTATCGTGTAAAGTCATTGTCAAGAGTGTTGAGAAACTGGGATGGGTACATTTCTATTGTAAGTATAGTATGTGTGTATGTAAATATAAATAAATAAATACATTTAAAAAAGAAATGTACCATTCAGTATTTTGAATACATGTACCATGTCCTCTTTGACTTGACTCCTCTGTAAACAGTGTTAATCTTTTCCATCTCCCTTATCCTAATCATTCTCAATGTCCCTTTCTAAACCTCCTCTATTTCTGCTGTACCTTTTTTGGAGCTAGGGAGATCAGAACCATAGCTATTATTCCATCAGTTCAGAGAATGACATGATTCTACTTGCATTTTCACTTTTATCCCATTCTTCATTTATCCTAACATCTTGATTGCTTTTTTAACTGCTGCTGCACATGAAGCAGAAGTTTGCAATAAGCTGTTCACAGTGATGCCGAGGTCTATTTTCTGAATGGTTACAGTTAATTTAGAACCGAGCAGTGGGTCAGTTTATTCCTTTAAGCATGTTTCACCTTGCATTTGTCAGCATTAAATATGCTTAATTCCCTTTACAATTAGTTGGAGTCACATAAATATAAGTGCAGAGGATGTATTCACTCATGTCACTTTGAGATGATGATAATGGCAATAATAGCTAGGTCTTATCTAGTGCTTTTTATCAGTAGGTCTCATTGAAAACCAAATTTTAAATGAACCCCTGATGCAACTGTGATGATTCTTTTGGGGTACCCAGAGCTGTGAGTCATTGCTACCCATTAACCTCAGCAACTGGGAGTTTTGCTGCTGCTAAGCTCTGTATCAGCTTCCTGACACACCAACTTTCTGTCTTGCCAGCAAAATCTACAGGATTCTGCCAGTCCAAACCTTGTCTTGCAAGTAACAACCAGTGAATCCCAACTCCTGAGTTCTCCCAGGATGTCTTTCTGCAGTGTCCAATCCCTGTCACCGAATAGTCACAGAAGTTATTAAGTTCACTGCCTCCAGAGAGACAATGTGTACATCAGCCTGTTAGGTTAGCTGAGGACTCTCTCTCCAATTTAATATACAGCACTGAGATAGTTTTATAATAAAACAAGAATAAGTTTTTGAACGAAGAACAAAGATTTAAGTGATAATAGGTTAGAATGAGACAGGCATAGCTACAAGTAAACAAAACAAAACATGCCCTCTAGTGACTAAAACTTAATTTCAGCAAGTTACAATCTTTGTACAAGTAGGTTTCTCACCTATGGTCAGTTTCCTTTGCCTCCCAGGTCAAGAAGATCCACTTTTCATGAACTCAAAGGGTGCTGCACCCCTTAATCCCCTAAGTGATGGATGACTCAAAAGTCTCTGTGCCTCCTTTACATTCCCCCAAAGTTCATTGTTTCTGTTTCAAGAGCCAGGAAGGCTTCCTGTGGGTCCAGACTCCATGCCCCATCATGGTGGTTGAGCAGTCCCTCACTTGTTAGCCTGATTGTTTTGTTTACCTCATATATAAATGTCCATTTCATTGTCCTCTGTGATCAAGATGGTCAGACAAGTAAATACTTATTCCTTTGTCTAGGACAGGCTGGGCTTTACGTGTTGCCTGAAAAAAGGAATTTTACAAACATCTTTCTAGCACACATTTATAATTCTTTATACACACCCCATACATGTGTGTCACACAATGATTTTCGGGGCCTGCACATTACCAATTTTGACACTTTACGTGACCCCTTCTAGCTACAGATTGTGACAACAGTATGTTGGGGGCAATGAGCATGTCAGGCCTGATGTGAGTTATGGTATGGTGTGCCCTCTGCCAGTTCGCATTGAAGGCCACTCAGGGTCATAGCGCAACCAAAATGAAACTGCTGCCTTCTGTGCTCAAGCCAATTACTTTTATCCATGAGGTACAGAAAGTCTTTGACTAAAAAAAGCCATAACTATTTCAGATGTTAGTTTTCAGATGTTAAATTAACCACTAGAGACAGTCCATACAGTCCTATTACTATAATGGAAAGGGCTGACAAATAATGGCAAAGGAAATATGTAATGTCTGAGTTCAGGGCAAATATTCCTCAGGTACTATATCAAATTATGGCCATATTCCCTAATTACTGACTCTGCTCTTTCCCCCAGATCAAACCTCTTTATAATTTCTGTAGTTTCTTCCTCTTTAGTGTTATCAAAATATACTCTTTGCCCTCTATTAATACCCTTTCCCAAGGCAAGGTTCTCTCACCCTGATGCTCTCTATACTCACTCCAGTCTGTCTAAAATTATGCTTTTAAAATCATCTTCATCTCTAGACATGACAAACCAATTATGGTCCTCTGATTCCCTACAGTAGCCTGCTGCCCCAAATTACTGCATCAAATAGAGCCTCATATGCAAAGCCCTACATCACTTTTCCCCCATCTACATCTCTCCTTTCATGTCTCTATCTTCTCCCTTCTGCTCCCTACATTCTTCCAAACCATTGAAGCTGTACAGCTGTAACCGAGTCAGAATCTGGCCTGTAGAAACTTTAGTATTAAGCAATTAGGCTGGAGCGAAGAGGATCACAGCTTGATTCTCAGATACTAGCTCGAGTTTCCAGGGATGGCAGTTAGAAAAACCATCTATTTACTAGTAAACTGAGAAATTTGATTTGGAAGTCATTGACATGATAATCATGGAAATCCATGATGCCACTTTTAAAATTTATTTATTTTTTGGTAGTGAGTTAAGTTTCAGAGTAAAACTGCTCTTTCAATCCATCATTTCACCATTGTCAAACTTTACATAAGAGAGGTACTTACCTTGATGGGCTTTTAATACATACTATAGCCCTATAGAACAACAATATAAGTAAAAGGAGCAATAAGAGTAAGGTTTTTAATTCTGTCAGACTGGATTAATCCATTTTGATTTTTTACAAACAAAAAATTCAGTCATGCTATAAGAGATATACAGTATTATTGTCTGAATAGGCTGGACTGGGTGACTTCTTGACATACCTTCCAGCCCAACATTTCTATCTGATAAAGAATTAGAGAAAAGCTGCTGCTCCCACAGAGGGCAAACGGTTTATCAAAATTTGAGATGTTTTGGCCACAGCAAGAAATGACTGGCCTTAAAAAATAAAACACACAACAAGTAATTGGACATGTACTGAAGTTGTTTATTTTTAAAGTATCTTTTATGTATACAGACATTTAAAAGATCTTAGTTTGACCTATGTGACCTATTTTCTACCTTAGCATCCGTAGCTGCTGGAAATGAATACAGCTCCACTGAAGTCAGTGGTGCCAATTTTCATCAGCTGAAGGTCTGGCCCAGTGCATTACTCACTTGTGTCCCTGGGAAATTAAAAAAAGGAAGATAAATATTTCATTATGGCTAGAATTCCAGTACCTCTGTTTATTCAAAAATAGACTTTGTGGGCTAAATTGTGGCTTTAAGCCATAGCTGCACAGTAGGAAGAAATGTAATGGTGCACTTCCCCATCAGGAGCTCCCAGAGGCATTGTGTTTGAGCCAGGCACAAAGCCTGTAGGAGCTTTAAGTGTGCAGTATACATTCCTCCTTGCTAGCTACTCTCTCCTTATTGAGGAGTTGTCATAAACAGATAGTTAAGGGTTAATGTTCTTTCACCTGCAAAGGGCTTACAAGCAGAGAACTGAGACCTGACCAGAGGACCAATCAGGAAACCAGATTTTTCAAATCTCAAGGGAGGGAAGTTTGGGTGTGTGTTCTTTGTCTCGTCTCCATTGCTCTCTAGTCTCTGAGGGGATCACTCTATCTCCAGGGTTTCTAATCTTCTGTTTCCAAGTTGTAAGTACAAAGGTAGAAAGACAATAGGCTATTATTGTTTTTTTTTGTATTTACATGTGTGTAGTTTGCTGGAATGTTTTAAATTGTATTTCTTTTTGGATAAGCCTGTTTATTATTTTTTTCTTTAAGCCAATAACCTTATATTGTCACCTTGATACAGAGACCATTTTTATGTCTTTTCCTTTCTTTTTATATAAAGCTTTCTTTTTAAAACTTGTTGGACTTTTCCTAGTTGGGGCTCAAGGGACTGAGTCTGCAGCTCACCAGGGAATTGGTGGGAGGAACTGAACAGGGTGATCTTCCAGGGTTATCTAGGGAGGAAGTAACGAGGAGACAAGGGGAGGGGGTTATTTCCCTTTGTTGTGAGACTCAGGGCATCTGAGTCTTGGGGTCCCCCAGGGAAGGCTTTGGGGAGACCAGAGTGAGCCAGGCACTGGAATTCCTGGCTGGTGGCAGCGCTATCAGATCTAAACTGGTAATTAAGTTTGGAGGTTTCATGCTAGCATCTCATTTTCTGAACTCCAAGGTTCAGATCTGAGTAGGAAAGCTATGACAGGAGTCAATTATGAATTCAGAATATAGGACTAATGCATCCATAGTGATTTGATTGTATTACAGTTGCTACCATAAAATGATAGATACATTAAGGGACAGAATTTCAGTGCTGTTCCTTCTTTTGTGCATCCAATTTAGCACCTGCAATTATTTATGGACACAATTCTTCCATTTAGCTAAATTCCTGATTACACTCTCAAATCAGTTACTTAGCCGATGTCTACAGTGGCAGCAACATGTTGGGCATGTGTAGTTACACTCCACAGTGAAAAGCAAGCTGCATCCACACTTCAGTGTATAGCTACATGTGTCAATGAAAGGCTCTGGCCAGTGGGAGGCAGGGGGGTAAGGCTCCAGCAGTGAAGAGCTGCTGGAGCCTTGCCTTACAGCCAGAGCCTTTTGCTGTTGCTGAACCTTTTCTCTGTGGTGAAGAAGACTCCAGTAGCAGGGAGAGACTCCAGCAGTGGGACACTACACTGCTAAAAACAGCAGGTTAGAAGGGGGGATGCATTGCTTGGGTTGTAGAGAGTGATGCAGGGTACATACCCTAGGGACATCCCCACAGGTTTCAGATGCTTCTTTATTCACCTAAGCCTCACCATCTCCACTGTTATTTATACCATAGGCGCTGACTTCTAGTTTTCCCTGGGGGTGCTTCACCTCTGTCCTCCCCAAGGCCCCACCCCCAATCTACCCCTTCCCCTGAGGCCCTGCCCTCGCTCTGCCTCTTATTGCCCTGCCCCTCCCTGCCCTTGCTCCGCCTTTTCCTGCCCCCACTCTACCACCACCCCGACGCATCTGCCTGCCTGCGGCTCTCCACTCTCTTCCCTAGCTGCCAAACAGCTGGTGAGTGCTAACCACCCACTATTTTATTTCTTTGGTTGCTCCAGCATTGGAGCACCCACGGAGTCAGCGCCTATGATTTATACCAATGCTAGGAGGACGTGCGGCATGTGTATTCCATTTGCATCTCTAAGTGCAGTGTAAACATACCTTTAGACTGAAAAATAGCAGGATTTGCTCATTGTATCAACTGAAGATGCAAATAAACCCACAAAAAAGGAAGGCCAAGACAAGCCCACTTTAAAAAGCATGGCCTAAAACTATAAATGTATTGCTATTTCTTTAAGTAAATATAGGATCGCTCTTCAAACAGCTGCATCTGTGGCATCAGCTCATTCTCCCTGGCTTTCTGAATTCCTATGTGATGAATTGGGTGAGGGTCTGGGAACTCACATCATTCCCCCACTAACTTCTGTGGGCAATCTGCTCAGAAGTTTACATATCCTGAGAAGTATTCACTTCTGAGCTGAGCCTTCTTGTGCTGTGGAACTATGAAAGCACAGTCAAAAGCTAGAGAGTCCCAGGAAGCTATGTTCTGGTGTCAAGACAGAGGTAGGACTTCACTTGGATTGCCCTCCAATGAATCCCAAGATGCGCTTATTTCAGAAGATCTATGGAGCTTGGGAACTGAATCCCTTTGCTTCTGCCATATGGCTGGCAAACCCCATCCAGCCATCCAACCTCGCCCCTCCCAGTGAAGAAGTGGGGGAAACCCCTTGAGGCGAACTTCTGATTTCCTTCCTCCAGTCTTTGCTTGCTCACATAGGTTTTCCCATGGGGTGGGATTATCTAGGCCATAAAGCTCACTATAGGGATACTCTGAAAGTAAACAAATGAAGATAAACAATATTGCCAAAAGAGGCATCTAGGAATTGGACAGTTGGTATCGGAATTAGCTCAAAGCAATCCGGAAGTCTTTGTAAGGAGGAATTGGCTAGCAGTCTAGCTCTAGAAGGAAAAAAATGTTGGGTATTTTTTTCCCCTAGCATTGTGGGTTTTTAAAAAAATTGTAAACAGCAAAACTTGCCAAGTACATTAACAGAATGGAAATGTACAAGCACATAATATTGATTTCCGATTCAGATGTCTCATGTTTTATTTTTAATTATGATTGGAAGGTAAATAAAACAGTTATTTAAAACATTAATATGGTTACTGTATATCTCACTGACTTATATCTGCTATTTTTACTACAGAGTGGCTAGATACTCTCAGCCCTGTATTATTCCCTCTCCTGGAAAAAGCAGACTAAAAGTTTTGTGAAATTGACTGTACAGAAGAAATGGCAGCATTTCCCTTGAGAGGGATGGGGTTAGTAGCCATGTGAAGGGGGATAACTGCAAAGACTCAGGAGAGAGAAAAGGTGGGTGAGTTAATATCTTTTATTGGACCAACTTCTGTTGGCAAGAGAGACAAGCTTTCAAGCTACACAGAGCTAGCTCTTTTTCAGGTCTGGGAAATGTTTCCTGAAGAGCTCTGTGTAAGCTCAAAAGCTAGTCACTCTTCCCAACAGAAGTTGGTCCAACAAAAGGTATTACCTCACCCACTTGGTCTCTCTAATATCCTGGAATAACACAGCTACAACAGCACTACATACAGGTCCTAGACCTGTGTCTCAGGAGCCCCAGATGATGTGCTTCCTCTCTGCTTCTTACTTGTCATACGCATGGCAGCACTGCCAGCTCAGGAATGCGCCAAGTGTCTTATCCACATGCTGCCCTGACCCCCTCTGTGAGCCAGAAGAGGTATGGGACTGCACTGAGCTCATTAAACATCCATAAGGATTTCCACCAATAGGCTGAATTGCCAATTGCCAGGCCCACCACCCCGAAAATCCTGTAGAAGACTTATGGGTCCAGGGTAGTGCAGGCTGGGGAAAGGATGCACATGCAATATAGGCTCTGAACTTCTCCTTTCACAAGTTTTGCCTCCTGTCTGCTAGGATTTCTGTTCCTTTGCTCTCCTCTGCACTATGCTGTGGAGGGCAACATCTAGCCCTTGGTAATTAACTTAAAATCATTCCTTTGTATTTAGCTTTTCCAGCACACATGATGATGTGAGAGATCAGCCCCTCCTCTGAGAGCTAGCTAACATTTATGCAACATATGTAGGACCTTGGGTCTGATCCAAATACAAATTAAGTCAATGAGTGTCTTTTCATTGACTTTTGTGGCTTTCAGTCAGGCCCCTTGACTTCAGCAGAAGTTTCTTGTATGTTAACTTCTTTCTTTGTTTAATTAAGATACTCATTTCAGTTAAGTTGTTTATTTTTTAATTTAACCTGCACATCACTGAGGTTGCTTGAAGTCACCAGATGTGAGGATTTATCTGCAATATAATGAATAATCTCTTTGCCAAACTGGAGTGGAAAACAGATTTAGTCGTGGCCAACCTCTGAAGAATACCATTGTTTGCAAAAGTCCAATTTAATTTGAAGCATCTCGTATCAACTGCTATTGATAAGTGTAATATTTCACCACTATGAAACCTGATGAGATAAAATTACATTTTCATTGTAAAATCTGATTCAATTGTTGAAATGATGAGCTAGTAACGTATTGTATTTCATTATATTTTGCTAAGGCAAGTGCATGGCTGGTAATTTAATAGTAGACTGTAGGTGGTTAGGCTTTTCTTTTAATGCAGAATTAGATAAGAATGGCCTGTGATTCATGCACTGCCAGTGTGTCTAAATTTAATCTCTCCATCTCTGGCTACTATTAAAATTGGGCAATAGCTGGCATAGTTTGAATCTGCAAGATTGTTAATAATGGCCATTAAAAACTCATTATTTTGCAAGGATCTGTAGTTGAAGACAGTTGTTTGTCTACGTAACTTGGCTAAAATCAGATTACTTGTATTTGAAAGACTAATCTGTGACCTTTAAGCGCATATAACACAATTATAGAAGTTAAGACATACAAGAAAAATACTATTGTGTGCCGTGATCTCTATTCAGGATGGCATTGATGTGTGCAATTAAGTCCCATTGAAGTCAATGAGATTTAAGCATGTACCTAAAGTTAAGCACATGCTTAAATGAGGTCTTGAAGAGGGACAGATTTAAGCACATGCTTACGTGTTTTTCTGAATCAGAACCCTAAAGGGAAATGAGTTTAAGTGCAGCAGTTGGACCAGAGCTTAGTTAACTACACTGATGCAGGCTAAATCTATGTATTTATCATAAGAGATTTTTTGCCCATTAATTAGGTGGAGAATCCAATTTCAAACTTTTTGCCTGGCTTCATGAATTTTGAATTCCATTTGTGTACAAAGAGGCTTTGGAAACACTGAGAACTTTTTGAAAAGTTATTAATTTTTGTACAATTATGGAATCCCCAAGGTCTTCAGCCTGAAAATGGTTTTCAGCTTAAAAATAAATAAATAAAAGTAGAGACTAATATTTGTTTACATAGAAGATTTAAAGCTGAGGTTCTGAATTTAGGGTTTAGAAGACACTGTAATAACACCAGAGGAACATAAACATACTAGCAATTTTTTCCTCATGTTTATATATGGAGATATACCTATTTCTTAAAACTGGAAGGGACCTTGAAAGGTCATCAAGCCCAGTCCAGTCCCCTGCCTTCACAGCAGGACCAAGTAATGTGAGGTTTTTGCCCTAGATCCCTAAATGGCCCCCTCAAGGATTGAATTCACAATGCTGGGTTTAGCAGGCCAATGCTCAAACCATCCATCCCTATTTTATCAAGTCTTTCTTGGACTTTTTGTTTCTTTCTTGTATACCTCAGTTTCCAAAGTATCACAAAAGATATGGGTTATTTTCTCATTGGAAGTAAAATAAATTGCCACAAATATAGACCACTGTATCCTGGGCTACTTGGTTGATAAGTAGTATACTCTTGAGTAGGGATATTAGACAACAGAGCAATGTGCAATTTATAACTCACATGTATAGAACAGCACTAAATCTAACAGCTGTGTTCAACAGCTGTGTTCAACAGCACTAAATCTAACAGCTGTGTTCACTAAATCTAACAGCTGTGTTCAATTTTTCTTTGACTGATTCTTCCATTCTTCCATGTACCAAGAGCTGTAAGAGTCTGGTTCTAATTCTCTATTAGCTTACACCTTGTGTAATTATTTATGTCTGGGCAAAAGCAGCATAAAATTATTACAGGGGTATATTAGCGGAGAATTCAGATTTTATTTTTATACACTCACTTTGCACAGATATAAATCACTACACAAGCTGCAAGGTACTGTAGATCAGGCCCTAAATCTTAACTTCTCCCCACACATTTTAAAATATTTCTGAAGGGCATATGCTTAGGTTGTCATACTAACTCATGTACCCTTTAGCCACCCTATCCATTTGTCAATTAAAAACACCCTGAGGTTGAGGGTTTGTCTGGAGGATCCATGTTAGGGATACCTCCCTAACTATAGCTGTTTTGCTTTACAAAAGGAAACCCATCTGATTTCAGTAATCCTCTCTCTCAACCACTAGAAATCAAACCTCTTTTGAAGTCTCTGTTTGTTTTCACTTATATACCTTCAAGCCCTCAGCTGTTAATCCAACTCATTAGTGAGCAGCTGGGGCATACAGTAACAGTTAATCACTTCTATGGGTTCCCATCTTAGATAACTATTAAAACCTATGAATCTGTGCATAATATCTTCAATACGGATATTAGTTTCATACCTTTACAACATTTCCTACCCACACATAGTTTGTGACAAGCTTTCCTTAAATATACCACTTAATCACTCCCTCTGTTTTCTCTCAGTTCATCTATTGACTTTGTAATGGTGTTATTTAGTGTGGAAAAGCATTTTTGAGGAGAGAATTTGTATGAAAAGACACTATATAAAATAAATTGTATTGCATTATAATTTATATATTTGCTGTGAATACTGCCTTAGGTTATAAGCTTGCAATTGTAAAATTTCAGTACAGAAGGCAGAAAGGTGGTTTCTCAAGGAATATCTTTTCTGTCTATAGCATTTATATCGATACTGTCATTTTCTGCCCCAGCTTGTCCAATTTATATATTTCAAATCTCACAAACATACGTGGTGTTCATGATGGATACAACTGCTGCACTTGGCAGCCTGTTTCCCACTTAATTTCCTTCTACCTAAAGAAATTACTGCTGAACATCCTGCTTTTGTAGTAGTTGGTCCACAGACCTTGTCCAGAACAATCATTGTTCTTAAAGGGGATGAAATCTCTTTTTTTCTAGTCAGTGAGGGATATTTTATTAGGTGCTCCACACCAAGCCTTCCCACAGAGCAGGATCTCTGCTTATGTCCAGACCATTTGCCATGCTGAGACTGACATCAGCACACTCCATTGAATATGCTCTGGAGAGTCCCTTCAGTGTGTAAAAAGAACAGGTGTACTTGTGGCACCTTAGAGACTAAAATTTATTTGAGCATAAGCTTTCGTAGGCTACAGCCCACTTCATTGGATGCATGCAGTGGAAAATACAGTAGGAAGATATAGATATATACACAGAGAACATGAAATGGGTGTTACCATACACACTATCAGGAGAGCGATCAGTTAAGGTGAGCTATTAGCAGCTGGAGACAAAAAGAACTGTTTGTAGTGGTAATGAAAATGGCCCATTTCCAGCAACTGACAAGAAGATGTGAGGAACTGTAAGGCGGGGAAAATAAGCATGGGGAAATAGTCTTTTGTGTAATGGCCCATCCACTCCCATTCTTTTTTCAAGCCTAATTTAATAGCTCACCTTAACTGATCACTCTCCTTATAGTATGTATGATAACACCCATTGTTTCATGTTCTCTGTGTGTATATATATCTTCCTACTGTATTTTCCACTGCATGCATCCAATGAAGTGGGGTGTAGCCCATGAAAGCTTATGCTCAAATAAATTTGTTAGTCTCTAAGGTGCCACAAGTATTCCTGTTCTTTTTGCAGATACAGACTAACAGGGCTGCTACTCTGAAACCTTTCAGTGTTTGTGTGTGTGTGTGGGGGGGGGGGGTGTCTCCCTGCTGACCAGTCAATCAAGTGAGCAACAGATGTAAGGTCACACATGAAAGTTGGTGTGGTACTCTTTTCTGAAATCTCTTGCTTTTAAAATCAGCCAGAAAGTGTTGTGTATAACAGTCATTTGCCTCCACCTTCCCTAATAAATTCTGCAAATGCTAGAAGAATAAATAAGAGTTCTGTCTGACCTTAGGATGCAAATGCCCCAAGGCTTCTTTAGCCTTATTTTTCTTTGCTGCAATGTCTTGTATAGCCACTGCTTTCCTAGTTGCTGAGACTTTCTGCACCTCCTAATTGCTTATGCATTCATTGCTTAATTTTGTTACAGCTTTGCTTTGATTTGTTCACACTGCCTCTTATTGAGCAAAAGCAATGAGACAACTTCGCTTAACAGGATACTGCCATGCAGAAGAGACAATTATAGGCCTGGGTGTTTCAGCCAGTCATGACCACAACTTGTTTTGCCTATTGTCTGCATTCATATCACCTCAAGCTATGGTCTTGTCAGAGCTGGTAAGCAAGGCAGGGCTGGGCTGCAGCAGTGCTTGGATGGAAGCTCTCTAGAGAAAACCAAGGCAGAAGAAAAGCTGAGTTGATAATTCAGAGGGTAACATTTGTTCCCCCCAGTGTGTACTGAACCAGCACACTCAGTGTTAGCAGCACATAATTTTATTGTGTGCCATGCTATTTGGTGTTCTTAAAGCCATAGTGTCTAGATTCATGTGATTAGATGAGAATCTCAGATTTCATTTAAAAAAAAAAGAATAAGTTTCTAATCCTGCTGATTGCAGAAAAAAGTCTTGAAAACATGACCTCAAAAAGCAAATAGGAAAAAAACCCTCAAAATTTATCCATTTTTTAAAAAAATATCATGATTATAAGCCAATCTTGTGATTACTGGAGTCTGACTCATGATCTGGGAGGCTGGCAATACTGAGCACTGTGCTGGTGCAGGGGCACTACCTTTCCAGGGAGACATACAACCAGATCCTGACTGTCACGGTTATAGGCTACACCTCTGACTCCTCTCTGGTCTTTCCAGTGCACTTTCTCTATTCTCAAGCCTCAAGCTATTACGTTTCATGGGGGGTGGAACAATGCGATTCTCCACTTTTAAAAATGGGTCCTGCATTATAGCATCCTGTGTATTGACCTTATTCTGCAGTTTGGACTGGATTCAGGCACCTGCAGTTATTCCCTTCAGTGACCAGTGCGTTACAATTGATCAAAACAGTTTTCATAAAACTAGCTACTGTACATTCTTAAGAGTAGGAACAAAGTCTAACTTAAGGATTTATAAAACAACAAAAAAGTCTTCATGCATGTCTATCTTACCTAGAGTCCTAGATCAGCCTATCTTACTCTACACCCCTAACCTCTGTGGCGCTGGGTCTCAGTCTTCCCTTTAATGCTCTCTCCACTTATCCTTAAATCCTTGTCTTTAAATCCAGCCAAAATTCTTTCTTCTCAGTTTCCAGGGCATGGACTTAGTGCCCCAAACTAGTTTAATGAGCTTTATGGGGGGCTGAGCCAGGGCATCAAAGTGAATGGCTGTCGAATTATCACTCAAGTGTTTGCTATGAAGCATATGTCTGGATCTACCTCCCCCTTTCTGGTTGTACTTCCTGACACTTCTGTTGTTAAATGAACTCAATATATGCATACAGTAAACATTGCAATAACCCAGTCAAGATACAGTATTCATAAATTACTACAGACAATTCCAAATCCATAACACTGACCACTTGTCATGACAGATCCTATGTCTGAGAAAAGTGGAGGGGCGGGGGGTTAACACAGCTGTCTTGGAACAAGCTCATGTTCAGTATTGTAGTGAGAATCTAGCCCTAAATCCTACCTTCAGTTTCCACTGGATATGCTGTTCTTCAAGAACTATCCTATATTTTCATGTAGTGCTGATATACAGTATTAAACTATTGCCACAATTATCCTCAGAGTTGGCCGTGCTTCAGTGGGGGACAAAGTGGTTACTATTTGAAGACCTTTAAGCATCAGTTCAGGAAAAGTTGCAGAGTGCAAGAGGAGAGATACTCACCTACTGTCTTGACCCCTTATGCCAGGTAAAAAGGATGAAAAGGCATAAAAGTGCCCTAAAAGCCCAATCTCTAGCCAGGGAAGGACTTCCCTGGTGGAGGAACTGTGGAAGACAGCCATAAGTCTTCCTTCTGAGGATCCCCTACCCAATGCTGGCATAAATGGTATGCCAGGGAAGAACTGCAGCTTGCAGTGCTGTGAGATTTCAGAAAGTGCTGCAGCCCACAGTGCAGCTCAGGGAAAGGCTGCTGTAACTTGGACTGGCCCCCAGCACAGCCTAATGCCTTGTCTACAGTAAAAGGAAAAGTCGATCTAAGCTACACAATTTGAGTTACGTGAATAGCTACACAGTTTGAGTTACGTGAATCGATGCAGCTTAGATCTACTTACTGCAGGGTCCACATTACGCGATGTCGATGGGAGATTCCCCTTTCACTCCCATTGACTCTTCTTACTCTTTTCGATCCAGTGGAGTACAGGAGTTGAAGGGAGAGCAATCAGTGGTCGATTTAGCAGGTCTTCACTAGGCCTGCTAAATTGACAACCGACACATCGATCATCCAGTAAGTGTAGACAAGCCCTAAGTTAGGCCAGGGGTTCCTCCAGTCCCCAAAACAGTCCAGGATGGAAGGGCACTAAGGTGTCTTGAACCCATCTCAGCACTGTATGTGGCCTGGGAGATCTGTGCTGCCCATATTTGAGATGCAGCACAGAATCTCATCCAAGGTCATTATCACTGTAGAGCTAAATCCTGGCCATGCTGCTGCCAGACTGCATTGTTCTTGGTCAAGCAGATCTCTGAAAAGCTCATCATTTTAATAAATATTTGTCACTGGTGTATCTGTTTGCACCCACTACCCATTGGTTTACCTTTTGTCACACTCATAATCTGACTGGTATCCTTCTGTGAGCCATGGACACTCTAATGGCACTCTCTTGGACAATCAGTCATATTAAAATTAACTTATCAGTTGCCTAAAAAAATTGACATTTACATGAAAAAAGTATTTTTAATATAACCGTCATCACTACTGCAACTTGGCTTTAGCTCAAAATCTGTAATGAATTAAAGCATTTAGTTGATGAGAACATTTCCAAACATCTATCAGAATAATAAATGTGGCACAGAATCTATTTAAATACATTAAAAGTTTGCTTTGTTATTGAGAAATAATGCACCAATTCTGTACTGGTGGGTACTTGGTTGTACATAAAACCACACCGAAAACTTGTTTGCCTATCTATGTAGCTTTCATGTTTACCTACAAATATCCTTATAAAGAAAAGAAATCATTAAAAACACTTTTGGAAAAGAGTCAAAGTCTCTTTTGTTTAAATGCATGTTCAAAATAACTTTCCTTTCTTTTACATGCATTCTAAACAGAGGAGCAATTAACTTTTTGTTAGGGATGGATCCAAACTCAGAATGCCTGCTGAGGACCTGGGCTTTTTATTGACAAGGAAATGTAGTCCTTGTTACAGCTGTACTGAGCAATAGTGCCATCTAGTAACCTGTTGGATGAATCTTATATAGCATATTTGGGCTAGTTATATGAACATATATTGCAATCTTTTCTGTGTTGCCACTTTGTTGCAGTTGTAAATTGTTCCTGTGCAGGATCCCTCACAAAATTCCAATTCTTTTAGGACTGAGCTGGCTTCAGATAAACCATATTTGTTTTTCTTTTTTCAACCATTAGCTGCTAGCCTTAAACCTGGCCACCATGACACTAATGGAATTAAAGTTACAAAGTGTTACACAGGCTTTTGAACATGTGACTCAGTCAGTCAATCTCACTGGCTGCAACCCAGCAAAAAACAAACAATGGAAATTTACTCCTAAAAGTCGGTATAAGGGAATCTCTTTCTCCTTGACCCCACTGCACAGAATTCATTTCTTCAATGATCCCTGGCAAAATCACATATTCTTTGTATCCACAGATGAAGGATTTTTTATATTTAATGTTGTTTTGTTTATATCCAGAGCAGAAAATAGACCTGGACACTATTGCATTTCTCTTTCTATATCACATATAAACTTGTGTTATTTTCTTGCTCTAGTTTGTCACTTTGTTTTGTAATTTTATTTAAGAGCATACAATGATGATTGTGATAAATGCTTTAGTAGACCATAGAACAGGGCTCTGTTAAGCGTACTAAGCACAGCTACACTGATAACTCCAAAAAGTCTGAAATGTTGAGAGTAGAAGAAACTATGAAATAGCTACACAGCTGGGATCATATGAGTTAACAATGTGAGAACATCAGCACAGATAACTATTTATACTGTTAAATGATTGTCGCTCATTTTATTAGGTCTTTATCTGAACACTTAAGTAAGGAAGGACACCTGTGCTTAACAGATAAAACTTTTCATTTTTCCTCAGTTAAATAACACACACTAAGGAAACAAAGGGACCTACTACAACCATCTTTCATGGCGTAAAACAGTATTTTAATCAGTACAATGCTATGCAGGTAGAAAAGTGACCTACCAGACACGGGCTGAATCCTGCTCTCCTTTCCACTGCTGTAAATCCAAAATAGTTCTACAGAAGCCAGTGGTATTACCCTAAAATTAAATAGTATAACAGAGCAAATTTAGCCACTTATTTAAACATAAAACCTAGGTGCCCTAGGCCATATCTAGACTACGTGCCGTATCGGCACGTTAAAATCGATTGCTCGGGGATCGATATATCGCGTCTAATCTAGATGGGATATATTGATCCCTGAGCGTGCTTATATCGATTCCGGAACTCCACCAACCCCAATGGAGTTCCGGAATCGACATGGCGAGCCGCGGACATCAATCCCGCGTGGTGAGGATGGGTGAGTAAATCGATTTTAGATATTCGACTTCAGCTACGTTATTCATGTAGCTGAAATTGCGTATCTAAAATCGATTTTACCCCGTAGTGTAGACCAGCCCCTAGTCATTGACCAGGACCCCATTGTGCTAGGCACTACATAAATACAAAACAAGACAATTCCTACCCCAAAGAGTTTACAATCTAAGTACAGTATAATACAAGAGACAACAGATATGTATGTGTGTGGGGGGATTGTCAAGTGTTTTGTAGGCATAACAGCAAAGGAAAACTTTAAGGCAGGTTTGGAAGGAGGATATTGAGGTTGTTTTGAAGATGTTTATGGGGAGCTTCACGCAAGCATGAGAGGAAGAACGAAGGAGCTTGTTTGAAAATTTAACAAGGGTGGGGTCATGGACTGATTGGAGGTAGGAGATGGCTTTTCAATACTGAATTAGAGATGATAAATAGAGTGCGGAAAGGCCATGAATGCCTTGAAAATGAATACAATCAACTTATGTTTGAGGGAGTAGAGTAGAGGGAGCAGTGGAGGGATTTGAAGAGAGTGGTGACGTGGTCAAATCTGTGAGCTAGGAAAATGAACTTTGCAGCAGCATTCTGAGTGGATATGAGCAGGGCAAGATTGAACTTGTTAAGGCCAGAGAGAAGGACTTTGAAGTAACTGAGACGTGAGATGACGACAGGCTGGACAAGAGTTTTAGCTATGTGGGTGGACAGGAAAGTTCATACCTTAGAGATTTTATGCAGAAAAAATCTGCAAGATTTAGAGATAGACCTCTCTCTAGGTCCTCACATCCAGACTGAGTCAAAGATGATGCCCAGGTTATGGGCCTGAATGATAGGCAGGATGGCGGTGCTGTCCATAGTAACTGAGAAAAGAAATAGAAGGGCAAAGCTAGGATGGAAAGATTAAGCACTCTGTTTTAGTCATGTTGAGCTGGATTTAGCAGCTAGACTTCAATGAGGAGATGTCAGAGAGGTGGATTGAGATTATAGTTTGGATGGAAAGAGACAGGTCTGGAGTCGAGAGGTAGATCTGTGAGTTATCAGCATAGAGATGGCAGTTGAATTTGTGTTCGTGGATTTGATTACCCAGAGAGAAGGTGTAGAGGAAAAAGAGAAGGGGAACAAGGACAGAGCACTGTGAAATGCCTGCAGAAAGCTGAAGAAGGGAAAGGAGAATCTTCCAAAGGATCCACAAAAAGAATGATTAAAGAGACAGGAGGAGAACTGGGAGAGGCCAGACTCCCAGGAGACAAGGGAGGACAAGTTTTCAAGAAGAAGAGCATGGTTGACTATGTAAAGGCAGTTAGCAGGTCAAGGATGGAGGCCAGAGTACTAATTCAGAGCTTTGGCTAGAAAGAGGTCATTAGAGACTTTTGCAAGAGTACTTTCAGTGGAGTGCAAAAGGTGGATATCATAATGGGTGGGGTCTAGGGTGGAATTGGAGGAAAGGAACTCCAGACAGTGATTGAAGACAGAATGTTCAATGGTCTTATAGATGAAAAGGAGAAGAGAGATGGGGCAGGAGCTGGAGAGGCAAGTGGGGTCAAAGTGTGTTTTTTTAAGATGGAAGAGACTAAAGAATGTTTGAAGGAGGAGAGAACACATTTGTAATGGAGGAAGTCAGCCTGTTTATGGGGTTTCAACCAGGGACACTCCACAGCATGAGAACTAGAACATCAGAAAAGATGTTTGGAGTGAGTCTGGACTGGGCGTTGGTAGGGCAGACCTTCCAGTGGGAAAAAGGGTCAAAAATGTCCAGGGGTGAAGGAGAATGAAGCAAAGAAAGAATTACAACCATAAAGATGGAAGAAAGGGAAGAGAGGATAGGGAGGAGAAGGCTGAGAGAAGGCAAGAAGTCATCATTGTTGGACTGGAGGTCATGGAAAGACCGAGTGATGACAAGGCATGAGACAGGGAGGAGCTGATGGCCAGAGAGTGGGAATTTATCAGAGAGCTCAGAGAGAGAGCAGTACTTGGCAAATATCAAGTCAAGTGAGCAGCTCTTTCGGTGAGTGGGACAGTTGAATCAGAATGAAGAGCTGAGGGCAAGAAAATGTACAGCTGAGGGGTTGGGTGTATCATAAACATGGAAAATGAAATCACTGAGGATGCAATTGTGAGGTTACTTTAAAGACTGTTACACTATAATACTGAGACTCTGCTAACATTTGATACTCCTGAAGTCCAGTAAAGGGTATAGACTGCTGCTTATTTAAAACAAATACATTTTTAACAAGCTAGCCATGCATCTAGAGTAGTCCTAATGAATGAGATGTCACAATGGGAAGGTCACTGGGTGGCAGCTAATAACTGCCTTTTGGTTAAAGACAGAGAGAGTCCCTGAATGAGTGTTTGATGGACAGGTGAGATTGGGAGCAAGAGATCTGACAATTCTGCACAAGATAGAACCTGGGATATAGCGAGACATAAAAGCAGCTAAAGAAAAAAAAAGAATTTTTAAAGTACTACTGAAGTTTGTAGGAGAATGAAATATTCTACACACATAGCAGATGAATGCTCACTAGATCTCTTTTTATAAGACACGTGATACAAAATCAAATTAAATAGAAGACCTGATGTTGCTAGCAGAACTCATTGACTTCAGTGGGGATTTCTTGTCTGGAGGGCTTTACAGGGTAGGACCCTAGAAGTTTAAATTTCCATAAAGAATGATATTTCTTCATTAGTATAGAATAGGAAAGAGAGAGAGAGTCTCTAAAATCAAAGGATAAAAACCCTAAAAACTCCCCTCTATTCCCCCTCAAAGTGTGTGTAATACTGTAACTGAAGAGATAATCCCATCCTGTACTATGCAGGGGAACAGATTAAAAATGCTCATGTAGACTATCTCCATACATATCAATAGAAAAACTGAACTTTTGTATCTTGTTCTTAAGGGGCCAGATCATCAGCTGGTGTAAATCAGTGCAACTCCATTGATATTAGCTGAGCTACAGCCATTTACGCTAGCAGAGGATATGGCCCTTAAGTGTTTAACTTTTCATGATTGATCATTTTTTGGTAAGGACCTCATTCTTCTTAGTGAGGCCTGTCACTTGCCTAATGGACCTGGGTAAAGTATGGCTATGGACAATTCACTAATATTAATGAAAGCTGCCAGTGTTGATGAAACGATGTATGTGTGTTGTTTTTTTCCATTCCAAAAATGCCTACAAAAATCTAAGCCCTTAACTTAATGAGACAAATGCCTAGTCTTGTTCTACAGTGCCAGCTAGAAATATATTTTGATTGCTGTCAAATACAGTTCTTAGAAAACATAATAGAATATATATAAATGGTATTAATAATTTCTTTTGTTTTTAGATGCAGGTAAAGTTCAGCAAAACATATAGTCCTAAGCAAGTCAATTCAGAAATTGTATTATTCAGGTGCTAAGCAATTTGATATTTTTATTGGGTATATTTTGGTTTCAGTCTCCCAAGAAAAATCCAGCGGATGAGTCTTACAAAGGTTTCGTAAGAAACCAGTGCAGAAAAAAATCCTGGTTCTGGTAGAGAGGACAGTCATAATCAAAAGCAAGGAAGTGAGCTCAGATCTGTGTCAAAGCGAGAGCTGCTCCTCTCTATTGGCAAATAATGTAATAATATTTTTCAGTATAAGACTGAAGATTTAAGGCTGATTAGAAAGTATTGTTGAATTACTCTTGTACTCTCTATAAGCTAGTGGCTGATCTGACTACAATATGTTCCATTTTCTATTTCTGTAATATCTTACATTGCTTGTTTTTCCTGCTGATGTGCCACCTAGTCTGTGGGCTCATCAGATCTCACAAGTTTAGCAGGGTCAGGTTAGATGTGGATCCTCTAAGTAACGCACAGTTGTTGTTTTAAGTGCTGCTGGAAGTTTAATAGGTAGTGTTCTCCCCTCTGATTTGGTACTGAACTAGTGCCCAAGCATAGTATGAAAGGGCACTATGCTGCTGGAGGTGCTGCCTGTTGGATTATAGATTAAGTAAAAGACGGTATTTCATGTGAGCATTAACTGTTATTGCTGTGCAAGCCCTTCCAGGGTTGGTTTGAAACATTCACATTTCTTTCATGCCAGAACTAGAGTTTTTAGGCTTAGTGGCAGCAGGACTGTCTTGTAGTTAAAACATTGGGATGCAGGATTCCTGAGTCCAGTTCCTGACTGTGCTACAGATTTCTAGCGTGACCTCAGAGAAGTCATTCTCTGTGTTTCAGTTCTCCATCTGTAATGGGGATAATAATGTTTAGTGTCTCCTGTCCTTTGTCTTACCTATTTAAAATGTGAGCTCTTCAACATAGGGAACATCTCTGTGTGTTTGTACAGTTTGCACAGGGCGGTTAAGGTCTCGAGGCACAACTGTAATAAAAATTTAATAATAATAAAGGCAGATTTTAATCTCCCCAAAGTTGAGGGCTGTTCACATTCAGAGCTCATTAGAGATAGAGGACCTCATTATGCATATGGGGAATTTGAATCTTGATCTGGGTTGAGATTCCCACTTCTCCAAAGTTTCAGGTGTGCATATCAAGGGTCTGATTTGGAAATATCTGTAGTCAGAACTGGTATAAATCACATCCGTTTCCAAGTCCTGAAGATTTGAGTTTGAATGAAATTGACTCTTCCGTGCCTCATTCACCTAGTTCAATTCCCCATTCCCCCATCAGTTAGCTTATTTGCCAGAAATCCATTAGAATTTTTCATGTGGTTTCTACTGGTCTCTATTGGTTTAAACTGGGGGAGGAGTAACTCCAGAAATCAGTGGAGCTATAGATCATGGTTTTGTTCCATAACCTAGTTTGGCCAATTGGAACCAACTGGAAATTCTCATCTGGTATTTCCACTATGGAATGCAAGTGGAGCTAGCAGCCATATTATATCATGGGATGTTTCTCAGCCAAAAACTATAATCAAATATACACTGGCGAGCAGCAAATTCAGAATGTTCAGGAATATTCGGACAAAGCAAAAAAGTTTTTGTTCAGCTTAACCAAGAGCTCAGACTAAATCTATGTTTGAGTGCACTACAATAGGTTCATAAACAGAAGTCAGCTTTGAACAAAGGCTGATTATATGAATGTGTTCAGGACTGGAGTAAAATATTTTACAACTCTTTACAAAATACACCATGGTACTTTATCAAAAGCAAGGATTTTAACAACAGTGCTCCAGTTCGGGTAATCATATGTTGAATCCTAAATTTCCCCTGAAGTTTTAATTGGCTATGGTATTTGTCTTGCCTCTTGTCCCCAACTGTTGTGTAGTTGTATTTGCTGTTAAACTGTTACTAGGTTGTACTTCAGACTTGGCTGCTAGTGGAGTAGATAAAGTGATCCCTGATTATACATTGTTTATGATGTAGTTTAGGATAAAAAGTGCTAGATGGATCTAATCCTGTGCCATTAAAATCAATAGCAATTTTGCACTAGGAGAAGGACTGGGCCTTTTAAAAGTAACATTTTATTGCATTATTGTGCATGGACTGGATACGTCACTGAGGAGTTCTATAGATAAGAAAATTTAGTTTCTTAGCTACTGATCCTGAGAAATTAAGTCAATGACTGTTGTGGGTGCTCAGCACATCTCAGGTCCATGCCTGTAAACCTTTCTAGATTTGCATAATGGATTTTTATAATTGTATTTTAATTGGTTTACACATTTAAAGGCCTTATTAATGTCCACAGGCTTTGCTGTGAAAATGCAATCTTGGAAATAATGACCTACATCATGAAGGTTACTAGTGTTTAGTTCAATAGGTGGAATTTCTTAATGTAAATATTGTCAAACGTTTACTAATCCAAAATGCAGACTGTGATCAAGTGCACTGTTCCAGTAATTTAGAATACAACAAAACTATAATCCTTCTTAACCACCAATCGATTTGTGTTTTATTTTGTTTTGCTTAGAAACATACTGTTCTTCGTTCCATTTAGTACCTTAGCAAATCTATGAATGCCAATATTATGTAACTGTTTTCAGTCTCCTATACATGCAAATAATCTCTCTGAACCACAGTTAGCTTGAATTCATTCTCACTTTTCCTGCACTCATTTTCAATTATTGTCATGCCTTGGTTGTTACAACAGAAAAGTAATTTTGTGCTCATGTTTGTGCAACACTGAGAGATGGACACTGCACGTTGGAGCTTATTTTATTTCTTGAGTTGTAAACAATATTTAAAAATATACCTATACAAGAGTTCTTGGCACTCTAAAAGCTAGGCTTAAAAATCCCATAGGGCAAAGTTGTCACTAGCCTTAACATGGGTTTTCAGGGATATAAGGAGGTTTAAAGCATGTAGGGAGTGGAAGGGGGTGGGAAGCAGATGGAATCTTGGCTCCACTCCCAATGTATCAAAGTTGGCCTGGCAGGACTGAGTCAGCACAAGGTGGAGGAAGTAACCTGCACCCTGTAAAGGACTGCAGTAACTACTCCCCCGACTCCTGAGCAAGGAAAAAATAGGGAAGGAATTGTCTACAGCAATCAGAGCTCAGAGCTGTCACTGCAGCATGTGTAGCCACACCTGCTCTAGCTTTGATTTGGCTAGCTTAATTAACAGTAGCAGTGAAGTCTGCCCATGACCTTAGGTATGTACCTATTGGGTTTCTGGGTATGACCTTGGGTATGTACTTAAGCAGATAGCTGTCCATGCTGCAGCAGCTTCACTGCTATGGTTACTCGAGCTAGCTAGATCAAAGTTAGCTTGGGTATGTCTAGACATGCTGCAGTCACATCTGACTGTAGTGTAGACATACTGTTAAGTCACAATACTTTCCCACCTCTCCCTCTGAGGCAATGCAGTTACATGCCACCCCACATGCAGGCCTAGAAGTTAGGACACAATCTAGCCCACAATGGTGACCACTCACTGGCATCAAAATAATCTACAGGAAACAAATTAGTGTAGCTAGCCTATAAATGAAGGCAGCAGAAAAGCCTCTGTCAAGGACATATCTCAGCCTTTGCCCAAACCATAGGGAATATAATATAAATATAAAAAGAAAGGTATCAAAGAAAATCCCCAAGAAAATTTGTTATACAAAAAATGCCCTTTAGTTTGAGAGACATTTCTTTAGGAAGTCCTATCCGGTTCTGAGAATGTGATGGATATTCCTCCCCACATCTTCTAATTGGAAAACAGTTCCTCACTTTCAGAAAATCTGAGAACTACTAAAAAGAATGAGGAGTACTTGTGGCACCTTAGAAACTAACAAATTTATTTAAGCATAAACTTTTGTGGGCTAAAAGCTTATGCTTAAATAAATTTGTTAGTCTCTAAGGTGCCACAAGTACTCCAGGTTCTTTTTGCTGACTAAACACGGCTACCACTCTGAAACCTGAGAACCACTAGACTGCTCCACCTAATTCCATATTAATTCTAGGCTTCAGAATTGGGAGTAAACAGGACACTGCCTTGGGCTAGCCAAAGGCCTCCTTCTCCCTACATGTGGGGTTAGCCCGTGCCACTTACCACTCCCTCACCAGCCAATGCCGCTCATGCTCCTGGCTCATGCCACTGACTCCTCCTCCCCCGCCCCGGCCTGAGCCGCTCATCCGCTTGGCCTGCGCCGCTTACCCCTCCCCACCACACTGGACTGACTTGCACCACTCATTCCCCTCGGCCTACTTGCCGTCGGCTTGAGCTGCCCACCAACCCACCCGTGCAGGGCTGCGTAGCTCGAGCAGCTGACCTGAGCTTTCCCTTCCCTCACATGGGGGTGGCGTTGAACCCTGCATGTTCCTCAGTGCCCCCGCTAAAGGTCGCACTCCACTTTTGTTTTGGCAAAACTGGGCATTTGTCAAGAGCAAACAAGACAAATGCCCAATTTTTGGGATGGCCAGGACAAGACTTAAAAATGGGACTGTTCCGGCCAAAAAGGGACATATGGTCACTCTACCTTGATGTCACTACACTGAAAGAAAAAATGGTACCACACTATTGAAAAATGCTGTTTACCTGGTGATTTGATATCTTTTCTGGCACTGCTGCCATCTGCAGATATATAAAAGCAACACCTGTTCAGTGAATGCAAAATAGGGACAGATTTTGGAGGCATCTACACAGAACATTATAAAATTTACCTGCTTGCCTGGAATATTAAAAACAACATCAAAAGACATAATACTGATGGTATGAAATCTGTTGTCACTGCACCTAATTCAATTTAATTTCATTAAAGGTTTTTTTTTCACGTTTTAGGCAATTGAAAGCTTGAAGCCAGAGTCTGGTCTCAGTAACAATGGTGCAAATCTGTAGCAACTCCACTGATGTTGGCCACTTTGGATTTACACAGGTGAAAATTAGATCAGGAACTGGTTCTCACTCTCTAAATTGGACAAGCCAGTTAATAGAATCATCTGGCTTCAACTTTTTCCCCCTGTAGATTTACCAGAGGGATTTCTATAATGACTTTATTTAGCTCACTTTTCATTTCTCAAAAAGTGTCAAGCTCTTCTGCAGGAGACTCAAGTTCATGTTCTGCTATCTGCTGATCCAGTTAGTAGGAGCTAAAAATATCAGAATAAAAATCTAGCCTTTAGCTTGTGTATTAATCCATCACTTTAGGTCTCACATACATTTTCTTATACATTCGAATTCCTTTTGCAGTTAGGCTGAGTCAGCTCTCTATTATGAATTTGTGAACAGCCACCCACAGTGGCATAACAAGGTCCAGAGGGCCCTGGTACAAAAATAGGCTAGGGCCCCCCTCCCCTGGCTTCCTTTTCCTCACTCCCCAGGGCTGAGGACCACACCACCTGCAACACTTCCCCTGGAGCCATTCAGCTCAACCATAATGGGACTCAGGCACCCCTCACCTGGCCCCCCAGACTGCAGACCCATATTCCAGCCCAGCCTAGCCCATACACTCTGCCTAGCCACCAGCAACTGCTGCATCCCTCAGTCTGCCCCCTGCACCTTTCCACAAGAAGTCCTTGCTGCTGAAGTATCAGCCGCTGTGTGAGTCCAGCAGTGCTGTTAGGAGCAGCCCTGGGCTGCACAGAGCCTGAGTATGGTCATAGTCTTATCCATGCTGGAGGCAGGGAGCCCCTGGAGAGAGGCTGGGAGCACTTCCTTAGCAGCCTGGCAGGGAACCACTTCCTGTTCCTCTGCTGGTTGGGCCTCCATAACCTCATGGGCCCTGACATGATCACTTGCACTATGCTATACCAGTGAGTCACCACAAGCGTTTCAGAGATGTTTTAGATTGAATTTTCCTTTAGACCTGAATGCTTTTTAAAGCAATGGCAGCCACCATTATAATTCTTCATTACATGAGGTCCATTGCATTAGCGATTCTTGACATATGGGCAGGCGCACACCTCTATTTATTACAGCAAAGCAGCACAATGATTCCCATATGGATCCATGTGTAGTTAAGTGCTGTCTAGTAGAATTTATGTTCAGCAGAGAAAATTCTGTGTTGATTCAACTTTGCTATTCTAAAGCATTGTAACTGTTAATATGTAATGAAGAAAGCACTATACATATACAAATTTTAGATGAGTTAATAGGCCATCACCATTCAGATATCTTTATGCTGTACTGCAGTTCAGTAAAATGTAATAAAACTGCAATCAAAGGAAGATTATAATTTCTTTTACTTTTCCTCTGATTTATACCAATCCTTCTTTACCAGCTGCCATCACAGCAACTTACTGTTGCTAGATCTGAAAGCTGTGGAGAGCAGGCAAGACAATCAGGCATTCTCTGCATCTCTGTCAGAGTTATTAGGATTCCCACCTTCCTTCATTTTATTGACCTCACCTTTGAAACCTCTGTAGCTTCCAGTTGAGAAGCTAATGAGATGGGACCCCCCTTGGGAGCTTGCTTTATTCTAGCTGGAGGGCTTGGTGTTGCTTGACATGAGTCAACCCATTTTATATGTAGGAATGGAGATGAAAGACAAGGGGCATGATTCTTTTCAGATTTACATCAGAGTAAATCAGGACTAAAGACAACAGAATTATTCTGGGGGAAAGTCAGTGTGAGCTCAGAATCAGGCCCTTAGCATGCAGTCTGGGTCTTCCCCTCATGGCAAAGAACAGAAATTAGAAATTTAAGTGTAGTGGTTTTTCTTCTTTTAAGAGATTTGTATTAATTGTTAAAAAATAAACACATCTTTATTCCTTTACATTGTAGCTGATTGCTGCACTAGTAACATTATATGGATACAGAAAATATTTAATGCACTGTGCACAGAAATCATAGAATATTAGGGTTGGAAGGGACCTCAGGAGGTCATCCAGTCCAACCCCCTGCTCAAAGCATGACCAATTCCCAACTAAATCATCCCATCCAGGGCTTCGTCAAGCCTGACCTTAAAAACCTCTTAGGAAGGAGATTCCACCACCTCCCTAGGTAACCCATTCCAGTGCTTCGCCATCCTCCTAGTGAAAAAGGTTTTCCTAATATCAAACCTAAACCTCCCCCAGTGCAATTTGAGACCATTACTCTTTGTTCTGTCATCTGCTACCACTGAGAACAGTCTAGATCCATCCTCTTTGGAACCACCTTTCAGGTAGTTGAACGCAACTATCAAATCCCCCCTCATTCTTCTCTTCTGCAGACTAAATGATCCCAGTTCCCTCAGCCTCTCCCCATAAGTCATGTGCTCCAGCCCCCTAATCATTTTTGTTGCCCTCTGCTGGACTCTTTCCAATTTTCCCACATCCTTCTTGTAGTATGGGGTCCAAAACTGGACACAGTACTCCAGATGAGGCCTCATCAATGCCGAATAGAGGGGAATGATCACGTCCCTCGATCTGCTGGCGATGCCCCTACTTATAAAGCCCAAAATGCCGTTAGCCTTCTTGGCAACAAGGGCACACTGTTGACTCATTTCCAGCTTCTTGGCCACTGTAACCCATAGGTCCTTTTCTGCAGGAAATAGTCCCCAAAATGGTAACTTTAAAATCAGTTTCCTCCTAAAAGCACCATTTTAAAAAACTGTTTCATGCAATCGCTTCACTTTTTCTTTTTGCTACCCATTTATTCAGTCATAGTAAGACTCCACTGAGGAGGTATCTGTGCCCAACTTTTCAAAACTGACCACTAATTTTGGGTGTCTGACTTGAGACATCTTGGACTTGATGTTCAGAGGTGCTGAACATTTATTTAAATTAAGAATTATGGAAGCTCAGCACTTCTGAAAATCTAGCCCTAACTCCATCCTGGGTCCCCTTCTATCCATCTGCTTCCTGTGCTTTCCACTGAAACCACTCTCACTAATGGGTTCCACTGGCCTCTTCCTGGTCAAATCTCAGAGCCTATGTAGCATCCTCATCCTCCTTGTTCTCTCAGCTATTTTTGACATAGCTGATTACACTCTCCTTCTAGAAGTTCGGTCTTTCTTTGACTTAGGTTCTCTCCTGGTTCTTCCATCTTGTTGGTCAGTCATTCTTCCTCTATATCTCAACCATTTAACATGTTATCATTGGCTTGTCTCTTTCATTCATCTCACACTTCCTGCTGGTGGCCAGATCCTTCTGCTTCTTCCTGCACAGCATCTTTAATATCCAACCATTTCTGTCTATTCAGACATCATTTCCTGTCCTGAATACTGTAACCTCCTCCTTTCCTGGCTCAGACACCCACATTGCCTTCTTCAGTCCATTCAGAATGCTGATGGTGAAATCATATGCCTTGCCTATTGAGTTGACAACATTGCCCCATCTTTGATTCCCTGAACTCTCTTCCTTCTCTTCTACATCAAGTTTAAACTTCTTGGCCTCACGTTCAATTCCCTGCCTAACTTTGCCTGCCCATATTTAGCTGACATTTTCTTTCTGCATTGCCCCATGTCCCTCCTGCTTCATCAATAATGCCAGCCTAAAAATCCCATTCCAGCAAGTCTCTCACAAACATGTCTGAGTTTCCGTCCCCTGTCCAAGCTGTGACACCTAGATTACCTTCCATGAGCTGATCAGTAAGGCTCCCACTTCTCATTCCAGTCCCTCAAGACCCATTTCTCACATCATATCTACTGAAAACTAACCAGCTTCCTTTAAGGTATCCATTTATCCCCTCCTCCCTGACAAAAGAAAGAAGAAGTCCAGCCCTTTTACTGTACTGTGCCTTTTACTTGCTCTTAATGAGTGATCACATAGTCTTATTGATGTTGCCTCCATTTTCTCCTCCCCCAACTATCTTATTTCCTCCTCATTACATCCAGTGTAATTTGGGTTTGGAAACTCCTCAGAGCAGAGATCTTTTCTTCTTTCTGGCTTGGGAGTTGCCAATAGAAACTGGTAATGTATGTGGCAATACCATAGTCAGGATCCATATAGTCTTCCACAGCTGCAGAGTCCAAGCAGCTACCCAGCTCTACTCTGTGACCATATAATGCCCCAGAATTTGGCCCATACATTCTTGAGCCTGATCATACTTTTAGAAGAGGAGTTATTCAAAGTTTTGTCGTCTTATATCACAGTAAGAACCCATTCTAATAATAATCTATGTTTGCCCGTAGGAAGCTTTTGTGGTCCTTTCAGAATATTCATGTTAATACAAACTAGGATATGTTCCATCCACATCCTTATTTTAATGAATCAGATAACATTTAATGCATCTCAAACAAACCCTTTCTATCCCTTCTCTCTCTCTACACACACACACACACACACACACACACACACACACACACACACACTTTCTTCTCTAATCCAGCTCATTATATCCATGTTAAATGAATATTAATAGTTCATAGATTACAGTCCAAATAAAATTATTTTTCACAGCACAGAGACACCATCATTGGTCTGTTATGTAGATATCTGTACAATACTCATCCATAGGATTTTATGCTGGCTTTAAGCTACTTTGTTGTTCTGCATCTTCCCTTATACACATATAGTGTGTTTATAAAATACTTTTATCTAAAATTTAAATATTCATTTGTATTTAAAAACAATGTTTTGGCAAAATTCTAATAAAATGTGTGTTAGAATCAATTTACCTAAATCTTACCTCTAATGAAAACATTTTGAACAGAAAGGGTCTTGGAAAAACCGCATGTAATCTGTATGAGAAGATTCTAGGAATGTCACTCTGTTACAGGCAAAGTTTTTCCAAGGCACTTTCTGTTCTGAGGCAACAGGTTCAGTCATCACTGGGGCCTACAAGAACCAGATGGAACACTGGAATCCAAAAGTTCTGTGGCAGTTGGAATCAAACATGCCAAACCCGTGAAAAAAATGCAGAAATTGGGCTTGGTTTTGGCTTAAATGGCTTGTGAGTTGCTTGTTGGCTAGTTTTTGACTTGTTGCTTCTTTTTTTCTTTTTTGATTGGCTCCCAGCAAGCAGGAGCAAGGGACAAGCAAGGGTGGGGGGGTAGTCAAGGGTGCACAGCAGGCCCACCACCATCCCAGACTGCATGCCGGGGGGGAGGAGGGAAGATCGAGTCACATAGAGTGTTGGGGTTCTTAGGGATTGGCTTGTCTTGAAATGGGATTAGCTTGATTTTTGGCTTATTGTTAAAGTCAGGGTGCTTATTTACAGGGTCGCCCAGAATGGGGGGCAAGAGGGACAACTTGCCCCAGGCCCTGGACCCCGCAGGGACCCCACAAGAGTTTTTCGGGGCCCTTGGAGCAGGGTCCTTCACTTGCTCCAGGGGCCCCAGAAAACTCTCGCGGGGCCTGGGCCCTCTGAGCTTCTTCTGCTCCCGGTCTTCGCCGGCGGGGGGGTCCTTCTGCTCTGGGGTGGAAGAACCCCCCGCCGCCAAATTACCTCCGAAGCGGGACCCGCCGCTGAAGTGCAGACGGGTCTTCGGCAGTAATTCAGTGGTGGGGGGCCCTTCTGTTCCGGGACCCACCGCCGAAGTACCCCGAAGACCCATGGCAGGGACCCCCCGCCGCTGAATTACCGCTGAAGACCTGGCTGCACTTTGGTGGCGGATCCCGCTTTGGTGGTAATTCGGCGGCGGGGGGCCCCCTGCCGTGAGTCTTCGGGGCACTTCGGTGGTGGGTCCTGAAGCAGAAGGAGCTCCCCACCTCCAAATTACAGCCAAAGTGGGGGCCCCCTGCCGCTGAAGACCCCAGGCCCCCAGAATCCTCTGGGTGGCCCTGCTTATTTACCATGTGGAAGTTGGCAGCTGTGGTTGCAGTGTGACAGTTGATCATAGACAATGGGAGTGACAGCTGTGTGGGGTAGCTAAGAGGTGGTTGGTACCTCCAGCCAAGGACAGCTCTGTGTATAAACTTTGGTGAACATGTACAAACAGCAACACTGCGCACTACAATGCAGCACATGGAAACAGAGTCCCCCTTTTAGGCTTTTTTATACATGTGACTTGACCATTTACACATGTGCAACAGCATGGGCTTTCAGATACTAGCCTAAAATCTCTCTCTCTCTCCTCTCTCTCGCTCTCACTGTCTTATGCCTCTTTATTCCATGTGGAACATAGGGCCTTCACCACTGCCTTCCATCTTTGCCAATCTCCTGCTTTAATCTTTGGGTACATCTACATAAACTATGGGAGTGAGCCTCCCAATCCAGATTGACAGACTCCGGCTCATGCGACTGCACTAAAAATAGCTGCTTATCATTGCTGCTTGGGCTGGAGCTCGGGCTTTGAAGCATATGGGGAGATGTGTGTATTGATTTTCATGGCTTTAGTTTTCTCAGTGCGGATTTTCTATCCTACTAATTGTGCATAAGCCTGGAGATAATTTGTTTTGGTTTATATATCTCTTTGCGTATGGGATAGCAAGTTGATGTCATCTGCAAAGTCAAGGTCCTCTGAATTCTGTGTGAAAGTCCATTGTATGCCTATTGGTTGTTCTGTGGTCTCTCATTATCCAATCCACCACAAATAAAAAAAGCATGAGTAACAAGATATCCTTGGCTGATGCCTGCAGTAACCTCAAATGACTAAGATATTTTATTCCTATTTTCAAAGAAGCTCTGAATGATCACAGATTTCTGGGTGAAACCATAATAACATAACAATTTCCATATACTGTACTGTCCACTGTATTAAAGGCTTTTTGGAAATCTTAAAAACAAAATAAAACACAAAGCATTGACTGCCATGATGATACATAGGGTTACTATTTGATCTATACATGATTTGTCCTGTCTTCACCCTGCTTGTTCTTGTCAGAACCTTGAATCTACTGCTTTCTTTATTCTGTCTGGAATGATCTCTCTGTCTACACACACACACACACACACACACACACACACACACAGAATGCCCCTCAAGTTTTTACATTGACAGAGGTTTCCTTTCTTTGGTAATTTCACTACATGATCCCTTTCCCACTCATCTGGTATTTGTCTTTTTCCCATATCTTGTAAGAGGCCTGGTATCAAAATACGTACTGTGTTCTTCAAGTAGAAAAAAATTAAAATAAAAAATGTTAAAAGTGTAAAATAAATGGTAACTGTATATGGATTTGAGTGATACCATCTTGAACCAAATTCATCTTTCATCTAACTCCATTTTGTCTCTTTTCTTTTCAGTGATGCTAAACTTTGTCCTGTTTTATACCATATGTATATAATGAAAGACATATATGATTTAGGGCATATTTTTCCTTTACATTTCTCAACTATTTTGCCTTTGCTAGGATATAAAAACTTTTTGACATTAGCTTCCTATGGACTAGCCAGACAAATGGAATAGGTTTCATCCAAAACCCATTGAAATCAAATTAGACTCCCAGTTGACTTCATTGGACTTCAGATCAGGCCCCAACAGTGCCAACACTTTCCTTGCCCTACAGAAGAAGTGTCAGGGCTGCAATTCTGCTCGGCAGGGCTAGCATGCAAGTATGGCCTGGGTGCCCATGGAAAGGTGGTGCCCCATGCATTTGAATAGGTCACATAAGCCTAATGCCACCACTGGCAATGAAGCAGCAGGGTTTAAACCAGGGAGATACTCCACCCTTACTGAACATAGTTGTTTGAGTTACTGCCTCTTTAAATCTTTTTTTCCCCTCTTCTCCAATGTCTCTCTGCTTCTTTCTTTGGCCCTCAGCTTTAACTTTCAGCCACATCACATCCATTTATTTAAAAAAAATCTTAGAGGACTTTATTAACAAGGAGGAAATCATATTTAGTTGTCCTTCACAGGTTTTCTTCTAAACATGATTTGAAAAGCCTTGTCCTTGACAGAGAACCAATGCTTTTCCAATTTGTATAGTGCTTCTATTAAATGACAATGCTTATTTGTATGCAAGCACAGCCCTTACACAAAAATAGTCAAATTGTGATTTCTTGCAGTATGAATGAGGCAGAGCTTATGACTAGGGCTTTTATGAAGCTTCAGATAGAGGATCCATGTCAAGGTCTCACTACCATAAATTGAAAAGGCTCAAATGATCTGATAGGCAACATTTTTGATGTGGCTTGCTCTATACTGGCCAGTAGTTTTGCTTCAAATGTCACTTCTTGCACCTTTTTAATGCTATTGCCACGTATAGCAGATGGGTTTTTTGTATTTCATGTCCTTCATTTAGGAAGATTATTTATTTGGACTCTGGCCAAATGGTTGCATTTCTGTAGCCTTTTAGCTTAAGACAACTTTTCTCTTTGGTATATGGGTGCAACTTGGAAATATTTGTTACAACAAAGTCTCTGGTATTAGTTATACATGTTTTTCGTTTTAAATATGCACAAGGCAATTTGGGTAGGATGTTCAAGACAATGGAATGAAAAAAGCTGCTGTTTTTATAAATGGTTATTTACATAATCTGCCATTTTCTCTTATCTGCAAGATTCTGCACAGCAAAATTATAGCTAGCAAATGAAATTTAAATGTCACTGCATGAGCTAATCTTAGCCAAACCATAAGTAGTTTAAATTAGCTCATAGTGATAAAGCAGCTTGCAAGCCACACTTAAAAGCTGAAATAATCTTTTGTTGCATGAAAAGAAAGGTGGTTTATCCCTGATGTTTACGCTCCACTCAGATGGTCATTTGGCCATCCTCAATATTCTGAAGGTGATAGGAAGGATTCCTGCATGACATCACCTGCCAACATGACAGACTGAAGACACAGGAGCCCTCATGCTTATTCTGGACTGCAGAACACAGCTGCAGTCCCTACCTGATAGTGTGAAAGTGGTACTCTGACATAGTCATGTCTGGAGAATCTACCAAAATGGAAACATTCTAGAATGAAAGAAATTAAGCATAAAGGCCTTGATCTTGCATGATTCTGAGCATGATGATCAGGCAGGCAGTGGGCTGAGCAGGGCTGGCGGATGGGACCCCAGAAAAAAGGCGTGAAACGATTGTCTGCCATTGCTTTCACGGAAGGAGGGAGGGAGGGGGACCTGAGGACATGTACCCAAAACCACCTGCAACAGTTTTTGCACCATCAGGCATTGTGAGCTTAACCCAGAATTCCAATTGGCAGTGGAGACTGCGGGATCGCTACCCACAGTGCACCGCTTTGTAAGTCAATGCTAGCCATGGTAGTGAGGATGCACTATGTTGATTTAATGCACTTAGTATGGACATACGCAATAGACTGTATAAAATCAAATTCTAAAAAATTGACTTCTATAAAAATCGACCTAAATTTGTAGTGTAGACATACCCTTAGTTAGTGTAGTCTGTTGCACGGTGTAATAGCATGGAGTTGAGATGTGATACCTTAACAACAAATCTTAAAAAAGCTAATACAGATCAGGTTCCCAGCTCCCTGGGCAAAAAAGGTGTATCCACAACTCAGACTGGTGTCCTTCAGGTCAATACAATTGTAACTGTAATCTTAAACTCCATCTACTGATAGGATGTCAGTCCTTCACTTTGCTGTGTTGTATATTCAGCACCTGTAGCAATGCAAGACATTTACATTTAGGGGTAACCAGAAGATTACTAGTTCCTGGGCTAGGTGTTGCAAAGATCAAAGTACATAGAAATATGCATATATATACAGTTACATAAGTTCTTAATGGCTGGCGTGACAAAGCTTCAAGCCTGTATTTGTGGGTCCCGCACTTCCTGGCAGATATAGTGGCCTCAGAAGCTTGGGATGACCTCTCTTTCCCAGTATGGTGGCAGAGGTTACCACTTATTGAGCTATGTTCGTCATAGGCCAGTATGGAAGGTGGAATACCCACAGACTTTGTTGCTCCTTAGAGCTCCTTAGGTACCACCTGGTCTCCTGCCTGGACCAAAGTCTGTTTCCTCTTTCAGAGGGATCTCTGTAGATCATGCGGAGGGGGGGGGGAAGAAAAGGGGGAACCCAGGCCCACCCTCTACTCCAGGTTCCAGCTCAGGGACTCTAATGGCTGCAACTGTTTGCAGCTTCCCTCCTCCACTGATGCTGCTTTGCTTCCCTAGGCTATTTCCCCGAGCTTCCCTTTTCCCAAGCCTCATCCTTACCTCAGGGTTCAGTACTGCTTCCTCTTCTCCAGCTCCTTTCACCTGGGCTCCTCTCAAGAGAACTGGCAAGGAGAGCTTTTAAAGCTGTATAATTGGTTCCAGCTGTCTCCATTAGCCTATCAGCCTGTCATGGTATAACCCCTACTCTGAACCTTAGCGTCCAAAAGATAGGGTACCAGCATGAATTCCTCTAAGCTTAATTACCAGCTTAGATCTTGTAATGCTGCCACCAACCAGGACTTGCAGTGCCTGGTACACTCTGGTCCCCCCAAAACCTTCCCTGGGGACCCCAAGACCCCAAACTCCTTGGGTCTCACAACAAAGGGAAATAAACCATTCACCCTCCTTCCCTTCTTCCTCCCAGATCCTCCCCTCCCCGGGTACACTAGGAGATCACTGTGATTCAAACCCTTGAATCTTAAAGAGGAAATGTCACTTTCCTCTTCCTCTTTTCCCCTCACCAGAGGGCAATACAGATCAACTTTGTGAATCTAAAACACAGAGGAATTTCACCTTCCCCCCTCCTTTCTCCACCAATTCCCTGGTGAGTACAGATCAATTCCCTTGAGCTTAACAAGGAGAAATCAATCAGGTCTTTAAAAAAGAAAGCTTTTAATAAAAAAAGAAAAAGTAAAAATTGTCTCTGTAAAATCAGTTGGAAAATGTTACAGGGTCTTCAGCTTAGAGACATCTAGAGAGAAGCCTCCCCCAGCACAATCAAATTAAATCCTTTCAGCAAGATACACATTTGCAAACAAAGAAAAACAATCAAAAAGACTAAAACCACCTTATCTACCTAGTATTTACTATTTGAACATATAGAGACTGTATCAGAGAGATTGGAGAGAAACCTGGTTGCACGTCTGGTCACTCTCAGAACCCAGAGAGAACAACGGACAAAGAACAACACAACACAAAGACTTCCCTCCACTGACATTTTGAAAGCATTTTGTCTCCTGATTGGTCCTCTTGTCAGGTGTTCCAGGTTCACTGTTTGTTAACCCTTTACAGGTGAAAGAGACATTAACCCTTAACTATCTGTTTATGACAATCTAAACTGACCCTTTCTCAGTTAATTGAGGCCAGCATTAGCCTCATGACCTTAGCTGGTTAAATTGGCATCAGGTGGCTTGATTGGCCTGGAGTAGCCCTTGTTTGGCTATCCAGGGAACAGGGCTCTGCTTTTTCTGAGGCTGATCTACCTGCCTTCCACTCTCGTGAGGCTGGTTTGCTGGCTGGCTGCCCCCCTGGCTGCTGTTGCTGCTGTGGGGAGGACCCTGCTGGTGTGATCCTCAGAGGGGGGTGCAAGGCCCCACTTTTTCCACCATTTTGGGGGGCCCCCTGGCTGGGTTGCTGTTGCCTTTGCTGCTGCTGGGGAGCTGTTACTGCTGCTGGAGCTGAAGAGGGAGTAGAGGAGGCTTTGTTTTGTGGAGGGGGGTTTGTTACAACCCTGCTTCTGTAGTGGTAGGTGTCTTTGCTGTGGGGAGCTGGGGGAGTGGCCTGGAGCCCTCCCCCTTGTCTGCCTGCTCCCCTACTCCCACCACCACTGTCCCCTCCACCTTTCCACCTGCCTTCTGTCTCTGTTCTCTGCTCTCTGGCCTAGCAGTTTATTTTGCCCCTCTAACCATCCAGAGAACATACTGGCAGCAAACAGGCATTTGTTTTTCAGATGCCTGTGGGTGCTCATTTCCTTTCCTTTCCTTTGGTCTTGTCTTCCCTCCCCTGCTACATTTGGCCGGTGGGCCCCCTTTTCCTCTGCCTCGCCCACTGCCCTGTTTTTGCAGCTGCTTCCCCCTTTCCCCTTGCTGCCTGCCCTGCCCGTCCCCCTTTTAGCCATTCTGTTTGCTCTGGTTTGCCCTGTTTTGCTTTTTGGTCCTTGGTGGGGCAAACAACCTAACTCTTGTCCTGTGGTGCAGGCCTGGTTGCCAGCCCCATTTCCCCCTCCCCTTTTTTTTTTGGTTTGGTTGTTTTTGACCCCACCCTGTTCTTTGCTCTGTGCCTGAGACACACCCGCTTTAGCCCTCCCCTGCATTCCGCCCCCTTGTTTCTTGCCCTCCCTCCGGGTCAGCCCTTCTTGCCTGTGTGCCCATGTTCCGCTGTTGGCATTTGAGATTCCCTCCCCCCCCTTTTTTTTTTATTCGGTTCCTTCACCGATGCACTCTCCTCCATGATGTTTTAGTTTTCCCTTCCTTTCCTTAGTGCAGCCAGGAGAGTTGGTTTCTTTCTCATCTTGTGCTGGAGTTGTGTTCCTTGTTTCCCTTTGTTCCTTTCTGTTGGTGCCCCCCTACCCTGCTTTCAGCCTAGTGGGTGGGGTGTGGTAGCCACTCTTCCCCTCCCTCCCCTGCCTTTCCCTTTCCTCCCATCCCTCCCTCCCCTTCCTTCCATTCCCCAGCCCTAATGGCTGTCCTCTTCCCTCTCTTTCTGTGGTGGGTGATTCAGGGGGTGGGACTTCCCTGGATGCCCTTGCAGTTCCTTTTCGGTCCCCCTCTCCTTACCCTCCCTTGCGATGGTCCCCTTGACTGCCGCTGCCAGGCTGCCCGCCGTTGCTACCATTGAGGCACTGGCAGGCACGGATTGGGGCTCCCGAGACTCCGCTGTTGCTGCCGCGACCTTGGCTGCTTCCACTTCTGAGACCTCTCCCTTGGCCGGTGGGAAAGGCCGGGGGACGAAGAAGGGCAAGGGCCCTGCCCGGAAGGTGAAACCCCCCGTGGCAGTGGTTCCTTCTCCTGCTGCAGCCCCGTCAACGGCTGCAGCTCCTGCTTCTCCCTTGACCGTTGTTCCCTCCACCAGCTGTGGGGGTGCCGCTCCCTCGGCCCCCAGTGTGTACACCCAGGTGGCTGCGACCTCTCTGCTCACCGCCTCGCCATCTGCTCCAACCGCCTCCTGGAATACCATTCCTGGAGGCCAAAGCCCCTTTCCCACTCTCACCAGGGAGCACGGGTGTGTTGCCTCCTGGTGCTGGCCTCGCCCCATGTGGAAACCTACGTGCTGGTGGTGGTGGCCTCTAAGATGTTTGGGAAGGTGATGTTCTTCCTGGCACTGGAGGCCGCTGTGTAGGAGGCGGTGGAGAGGGGCTTGGCGGTGGCGGGTGTTCACGCCCGCCCCTTGAGCCTTTGGAAGACCTGGGTGTACGGGTGGTTCTCTCTTCTGTTCCTCCTTTACTCCCCAGTGTCGCCCTTTTGCCATTCCTCTCCACCCTCTGTCCAACCTCAGCCTCCTTTCGTTGGGCTGTAAGGACCCTGGCCTCCGCCATGTTTTGTCGTTCCCCGGCAGGTGCAGGTTCAAGCTCCACCGGCAGCACGTGATGGGGAGGCTTTGGAGGGGTCCTTTCTGGTGCCCCATTGAGGGGCCCAGTACCTGGTTTATTATTCGTCGGGGGTGGCCCGGTGCTTTCTCTGCCAGGCAGCGGGGCACGTCCGGAGGGACTGGCCCGGCTTGGAGGGGCATCCAGGACCCCTGATACCCGGAAGGGTGTTGGTTCTATCATCGCCGGTGGCCCTGATTGCCCGGTCCTTGGAGTCACCCCTCCTCCATCCGTGACCATTGTCAGCTCTGCTCGGATTTTGGGGGAAGCCCCCCTGACATGCCCAGATGAGCATGTGGGCCTCGCCACTGAGGTGGGTAGCAGACCAGCGCCCGTGGAGGAGAGGGTGGCAGGGCCAGTAGCAGGACTCGAGTGGGGCTTGCCTCAGGGGGAGTTTGTTCCCCTCCCTGTTGTCCAGCCCTTGTCTTCCCTTGCCCTCCCGTCATTGCCCTTGTTCTCAGGCCCTAACCCAGATGGCCAGCCCCCCTCTTCGGGGAGCTGGGAGCTTGTGCGGGGGAGACGCCGCAAGCGGGGAGCACAGGCCCAGCACCCCTCCCCCCCGTGGGCGAGTGGGAAGGGACCCTCTGTAAAACTATGAAGGGAGTCGCTGGTGCTGGCCGTTCCGTTGGCTCCCCTACTGACGTTCATTGTTTGGGGTTGGCTGAGGTCACTGCAGCTGTGGAGGCGGGTAGTACCATCTCTCCTATGGCATCTCTCCCTGAGGGGGTTCCAGACAGTGCCTCCACTGCTCCGTTGCCATCTGTGCCCGCTGTAGGCACCGCAATAGCTACTGCCTCGGCTGCTTTCGAGGGGGAATCTGTAGCGGCGGGTGGGGACTTTGCCTCTATTTTCTCTGAGACCGAGGCCTTGGGCTTGACCCCAAACACTGAGGGAGTGGATGCCCCCCTGCTGGAGAGCCTCGGTATGGGCGATTGCTATCTGGAGCCCCCGTTTCTCCCCGTTTCTCCCCTTCACTCCGTCTCAGGTGATTGCCCCTGTTTTGGCCTCTGCAATGCCCCCGGCCCTGACCACCCGACTGTCCGCGACTGGTAATCTGGCTGACGCCGCCGTGCCCATTGTGGCGGCGGTCGATGCTGAGCGGCCAGGCTCTGAGCCCAGGGTGCCCTGCCCCCTGGGATGGGACCCCAGTTTTTGCCTCCCCTCAGCGCTGTAACTGTGGGTGCCTCGTTTAGTGAGGCACCTGATGCTAGCGCTGTGGAGGCACTCCATTCCCTTGCTGTCCCTTTAACTGCCATGTCGGGTCAAGAGGCACCATGTTCCAGTGGCTCTGCCGCTCGGGCCCTAGCTTTTGTCCCCGTTCCCTGACCGAGCCTGCTCCCACCCTGGATCTGTGTTCTGTTCCCGTCCCTGACCCTGTTCCAGCCTTGTTCTGGTCCTTGACCTCTCTTCCCTCCCTCCTTCTGTTGCTGCTGCCCCCAAGGTTGCCTCATTTTCTTGTTATACAGGCCCCCAGGAGGCGGTTTTTGTTTTTCCTTCTCTCGGCCCATCTGGGGCTGCAGCTTTCCCTCTGCCATTGTCCTTGGGGCCGAGCGTTGTGTCAGGTGGCGTGGTGTCAGACGGATGGGCGCTATGATGGGGCTTTGATCCCTGCGTGCCCATCTCTATAGGCCATGGGGCTGGCACGGGGGTCCAATTGGGAGATGCCCCAGGATCTGTGACCCTGGTCCCCGTCATGCAGAGGAGCGAGATGCCACGAGTGTCCTCCAAGAAAGAGTGCATCTCGCTCTTCAGCACTGGGGTGATTTCCATCTTGTTCTCCAGACCGTGAGGGCCACTATGGGAGAGGGAAAAGGGACCAGGAAGTGGGATGCTGCGGCTTACCAGCAGACCCGCGGCTTCCATGATGCCCTGCTGGCTTTCGGGTCACGGTTTGCTGCGGGTCCAATGGGCGCTGCTAGTGCCCCAGACCGTGAGGATCATCCCCAGCCCTCTTTATGTCGCCATCCATCTTTGCCACTTTGAACACCCGTGACTGTAGGTCGGGTCTCCACAGGTGCCAGGTGCTCTCCTTCCTTCAGGAGTGGGGGTACTCGGTTATTTTCCTGCAGGAGACCCACACGGACCCAGCCGCCGAAGTGAACTAGTGGCTGGAGTAGGGGGACAGGGTCTACTTCAGCCACCTTTCCGCCCGTCAGGGCGGGGTGGCGACCCTGTTCCCCCCACACCTACAGCCTGAGGTTCTGGGGTTTACCGAGGTTGTGCCGGGTCACCTGCTGCACCTCCTGGTTCGGATGGAGGGGCTAATGTTGAATCTTGTCAATATCTATGCCCCAGCATCCAGCCCAGTGAAAGCATGCTTTTTTCGGCAGGCGTCCGCCTTCCTCGGTACTTTGGATCCTTGCAAGTGCCTGGTCCTGGGTTGAGATTTCAACTGCACCCTCTTGGCAGAGGACGGTGCCTCCCTCATGGATTCGGTGGAGATGCGCGAGAGGGCCAGGACCTTTTATCCTGGCCTTTTCTCCCCGGATCCAACTGACGCCGATGCCTGCGGAGGGCTTTGGGATGGACTCTCAACGGTCAGCACCAGTGACCAAGACCCGGCTGGAGCTGCCTCTCATCTGGCCGAATTCTCAGAAGCCCTCCGTCTCATGCCCACTAATAAATCTCCTGGCATGGACGGGCTGACCGGGAAGTTTTACCGCATGTTCTGGGATGTCCTCAGCCCGGACCTTGCCATTGTCTGGGCTGAGTCCTTGGAGAGTGGGGTCCTCCCTCTTTCATGCAGGTGAGCAGTGCTCGCCTTATTGCCGAAGAAGGGGGACTTCCGTGATCTCCGGAATTGGCGTCCCGTCTCGCTCCTCAGCACGAACTATAAGGTTGTGGCGAAAGCCATCTCGCTGCGGCTGCGGTCCGTGCTGGTGGACGTGGTCCATCCAGACCAGACCTACACTATCCCAGGCCGTACCATCTTTGACAATCTTTATCTAGTCCGGGATCTCTTGGAGCTTGGGTGTAGAGATGATCTGTCGTTCGCCCTCCTGTCCCTAGATAAGGAGAAAGTGTTTGACCGGATGGACTATGGGTATCTCCTGGGCACTCACAGGCTTTTGGCTTCGGACACTGGTTTGTGGGGTTTCTCCAGCTGCTGTATGCCTCCGCAGAGTATTGGTCAAGCTCATTTGGACCCTGACCGCATCTATCAGCTTCAGGTGAGGGGTGCGTCAAGGCTGCCCGCTGTCGGGTCAGTTGTACACTCTGGCCATTGAGCCCTTCCTTTGTCCCCTTCGCAAGAGGATGACAGGGTTGGTGCTCCGTGAGTCGGAGGTGCGGCTGGTTCTGGCAGCATATGCCAACGATGTGCTCCTTGAGGTCCAGGACCTGGATGACCTGGTGCAGGTGGAGGCTTGTCAAGCTGTTTATTCAGTGGCCTCCTCCGCCCGGGTCAACTAGGTCAAGAGCTCTGGCCTGGTAGTCAGGGCAGGGTGGTGGGCAAGCCCCCTCCCACCCGGGCTTCAAGCCATTGGTGGAGCGCGGGTCCACTGCTTTATCTTGGCGTTTATTTCTCGGTCACTCATCCGTCTCCGCTAGAGAACTGGCACAGTTTGGAGAGTAGGGTGACTGGGTGGTTGTGGAGCTGGATGGGACTGCTCTGGTGCCTCTCCCTCCGGGGAAGAGTGCTGGTGCTTAACCAACTGGTCCTGTCCATGCTCTGGCACAGATTCAACACCCTGTGTCCGCCCCCGGTGTTCCTGGCCAATCTCCAGAGGTTGATTCTGGGGATTTTTTGGCTGGGACTACACTGGGTCTCTGCGGGGGTTTTCCATCTTCCCTTGGAGGAGGGCGGACAGGGCCTGACATGCATGTGCATGCAGGTCCATGTCTTTCACCTCCAGGCTCTGCAGAGACTCCTTTATAGTGTAGGTGGCTCGGCATGGAGCACATTGGTGCATACCTTCCTCTGCCGCCTGCGAGGGCTCCGATACGACTGGCAGCTCTTTTCTCTCCATTCGAGAGGTCTTCCGTGAGATCTCTCTGAGCTGCCGGTCTTCTACCAGGACCTCCTCAGCAACCAGGTCCTTTGTGGCCACCAAGGGGGTAGATCTCCTCGCGGAGCCCCTGTTACACAATCTTCATCTTCGTGTGCAGGTGGAGGAGTCCTCCTCAGTGTGCCAGAGGTTGGTCCTGGTGGGAGTCACCAAGATCGGAGACCTCCTGGACTACGACCTGGGGAGCTGGGTGGATCCTCAAGCGCTTGGTCGACGCATGGGGCTGTCCACACTTATGACCCCCCGGCGCTTACTCCAGGAGTTGGAGGCAGCCCTGCCTCCCATGGCTCGGTTCTTCCTTGAACTGGTCCTGCGACAGGTTGAGCCCTGCCCACCCCTCACTCCGGGGCCTCCGGACCTTTCCATCAGACCCCTGCCCCGTGAGCCTCCCTGGCCTTTCCACCTGCATACCTTAAGCCGGCTGCATCTCATGCAGCCGGTTCGTTTCCAAACCGCTCCACGGGACCATCTGTACACGCTCATGCTGCACACGCTTCACTACCCCACCTTCGTGTCCCGCCCAGACACCAAGTGGAGGGACCTTTTACCAGCAGCGGTGGGTGGGGAACTCCGGTGGTCCAGTTTCTGTTCCACCTTAGTCCCGCGGCCCACCAGGGATATCAGCTGGTGGCTCCTACATGGAGCTGTGAGCACGGGCGTGTACTTGGCGCAGTTTACCACTGTTCCTGACGCCTGTCCCTTCTGTGGCGTGAGGGAGACCCTGGCGCACGCATACCTTCAGTGCGCCAGGCTGCAGCCCCTTTTCCAGCTCCTCCAGAACGTCTTATTGAGATTCTAGCTGCACTTTTTTCCCCATATTTATTTTTCTATGCACACCCAATCTGAGGCCCCACGAAGTCGCGGGACCACCTCATCAACCTCCTCCTAGCTATGGCCAAGGTGGCCATTCATAACACCAGGGAGGGGAGGTTGGCAGACGGGGGGCCTGTGACTGTGGGGCCATTTTTCATTCTTTCGTCTGTTCATGTATCCGGGCAGAGTTCCTCTGGGCAGTATCTGCTGGCTCTCTCGATGTTTTTGAGGAGCAGTGGGCACTGTTCGGGGTTCTCTGCTCAGTGTCCCCTTCTGGTTCCTTAGTTTTGGCCTTTTGACCCCCATGCCTGTTCCTCTTGTCGCCTTTGTTGTCCCCCGAACTCAGTTGGGTTCCGGGTTTCATGGCCCCTCCCTAGGCTGGAGGAGGGGCTTTCAGCAGTGGGCGAGCTAGCCCATGTCCCGGTACTCAAAAGGACTACCCTCTTATATCCCTCTGGCCTGAGTCTGTCACACTGGTGACTAACAATAACTGCTCACTTCCAGCTCTTTCCACACCCTACTATGCCAAACAACGTACAGAAGTGCTACCTCTGAAAAAAAAATGGCATTGTCTCAATGACTCCATCCAAAAACTAACATTTGATAACTGCTAAACCTACAAATTCTGTCTGGATTCTGAAATTCAGCCTGGCTTCTTCTCCCTCATTAGCTGGACAGCAGGTAGATGTGGCTTGGGAGGAATGCTGGGGAATGGGAACTGAAACAAAGTGATGTTTTGAAGGATGCCAGCTTTAGGAGATGCTGGTAATGCTGTGTGAGAGTTGTGGAAGTTTGTTGGAATTTTTAGACGATGTGCTCTCACTTCATTCCTTTGGATGCACCTCATACTATAGTATTTTAAATGGAAGAAATTATGCTGAGTTATAAAGTTCTATTGATAACAGAGTAAAGACATCTGAGGACTTGCTAGTAGTCAGTGAGTTGCAAGTTGTCACTTGGAGGCTTATTGGTTCTAAAGGAGGATAAGTCCTTTTGAAACAACCTCTGTACTAGAGCCATGCCAATCCTGCAGGCAGAATGAGCCTCTTCGGATCTGCTTGGATGTTTGAGTTAAAAGAAAAAACATGTGAGAAGGGATACAATATTCCTTTAAACTACATGGATCCAACCTCTCTAGCACTGGGACACTGATCATTGCCACTCCACCCGATTTTCCTCTCTGTCTGCATTCTTGTGTTGTGCTGGCTGGCTGTTTTTCCCCATTTTTGAAGCTTAGAGAGGCTGCTGGACAAAATGGCTGTCCCCACTCCCAACTTCTCAGTTCCAAAGGATTGTCTGAGATGGCCAAGAAACTGCCCACCTCCATCCACTTACACATAACAGTGGGAAAAGGTGGTTTTTCCCTCTTCCACTGAAGTCAGTGGATTAAGTTATAGGGAGAGATAATGCTTCATAAATCCTGGCAATTTTAGGCTTGGAATTAGGAAACTTTACTTCCTAGTGTATATTTACTGGAAAACTCTTGATTGTACTACTTGCCGCAGTGGGCTTTGAGACACTATCTGTGGGGGAGAGGGGGGAGACTGAGAGAGTGTGTGTGGAGGAGGTAGGGGGTGTGAAGGCAAATTCTTGTCTCTCACCCACCAAAAACCCTTGGGATTTGGAAGGGCAACAGAAGTGGCCAAATGGCACTCCAAAAATACCCCGGAAGTAAAGAGATCTGGCCCATTAATTTTTCTCTTCCAGCTCCTTCCTTCCTTTCTCCATTCTGAACCACTTCCCATATATATCTTCACTCCGTCCCTATCTATTAAATTTCAACTTCATTCCCATATTTAACAGAATGGGAGAATGAGTGTAGGAATATTATACAGGAGGGTTTTACACTCTAAATAGATTATCCTCTATTTGCTGTGATTTAAAGTAGGTGACCTGTAGCAAGAGCAAATGAATGATGCGGAGCTTTTCATTTTTTTAAGCAAAGTCTGGAAGCATATTGAAAATAGGACCCAATTTAATTCTGCAAATGTAGGCAATACTGGGACAGCATTTTAAATACCAGACTTCATGTGCTTGCACACAATGGCTTCAGTTGGCAAGAAGGGACCTGCACTGGGACAGCTGCAGGAGCTTCTTTTATAAGCTTTGATTTAAAAATATAGATATTGATTTTCTCTATGTTTTTGTTTAAATATTTGTTGTATTGTTTAATTATCAGAAATATTCAATATTTTATATTTTAAGATCTCAGGACTGTCACATATACTTAATAGATTTTAATGAATTCTCTAGTGTACAACCTAACGCCAGGGATAGGAAATTACTTTTTGTCAAGGTTCAAATTTCTTGGTCAAGATTTAGTCAAGGTCCTGTGGCAAATTGCCGGTATTGTTCTCTGGGTCTCGCGCTTTCTCTTCTCTGGGGTAGGTTCAGGGCGATATTGCTTGCCTCTGAACCAGTTCTTAATCACTCCCCTAGT